>NC_084886.1:30122653-30722653 GCF_958979055.1 Alnus glutinosa
TTATGTTTATCTTTACATCCTATATGCACACTAGGTGCATCAAAATTAGTGCCACAGGCGGCACATAAGCATATAACATAAAACATGTCGAACATGACATTGTTATAAATATTTACATGCCATAAAACAAAACACATATAAGCGCAACTAGTAATTTCTAAGCTAGCACATGATAGTTCGTTGATGGTTTCAAAAACCATCAAAACTGGCATATGGGTCCATGCCTTCACTCTCCAGATCTCCATCAGTAACTATGCAAATATGGCGTTATCATATTTGCATAGACAAACAAGTGAGTCATCTATTTTCATATCTACGTTACCATCAATCTAATAACAGTTCATATAGAATGCAAATGTAAGGGTTGTATGAATATGCATCATAGTAACTATTTAGTTTGTGTTTTAGGATCATCTTACTTCAGACCTCTCGTTCTAGGTTATCTGAACCCGTTCACGTCCTTTGCCTCACACTTAAAGTCTTACCTGTTTGTACTGGAATCCTACTGGTCCAGCATTAGTTATATATTAGGCCTTCGGATACCCCTGGGTCACTCTGAACCCCCTGGATCCACTGACTAGCCTTCCTTCCCCTTGCTACTACATCAGCTTGTTGATGGCTATCTCATCAGCCGTTATATTAATTGGACACAACATGCAATGCATGAACAACCACATGCAATAAACACACACCACACAGTCCTAATGAAACATAGAATCATTCCTCAGTAAGTACATCCATACTTACACTCCTTGGTGTAGTTTCTTAGCTCCTTTTCTGTAACAAAATATATACAAAGAAGATGATATATACATCAGTCCTTTTTCCAATATTAAAAATGTGTATATTTTTACATCACTTTACTCATCGTTTTTAGTTATCAATTAAAAGGTAATTACTTCAACATGAATCCTAACAGGATAATATTTTTATGTAAAGGGATAGGGAAATTAGCGGCATAGCCACTTTGTGGGAATACAATAAATGATAAAATAAATATACAAAGGAATAGGAAAATTAGCGGCATAGCCACTTTGTAGGAATACAATAAATTATAAAATAAATATGCAAAGGGATAGAGAAATTAGCGGCATAGCCACTTTGTAGGAATACAATAAATTATAAAATAAATACGCAAAGGGATAGAAAATTAGCGGCATAGCCACTTTGTAGTAAGGCAATAAATGATAAAATAAATACGGGGGATTAAACCAACTCCGTAGTAACGCAATAAATAAACAAGTAAATAAATACGATCAACTCATGAAAGTCATAAGATCAGTCATGAGGATAATGAAATGTAAAAGCAGTTTATATGAATACGATCAACTCATGAAAGTCATAAGATCAGTCATGAGGACAATGAATTTAAATACGAAATATAAATACGATCAACTCATGAAAGTCATAAGATCAGTCATGAGGACAATGAAATGTAAAAGCAGTTTATATTACCCCTTTACTTTAATTCTTTTATCTCTTAAGCTTATTGGGTCTTTTAAACAATTTATAAAAAGTAATGAAATCAAATAGTAAGGAAGAAGTGTCAAGATTTACTTACCAATTTGATTTGGAGAGAAAATAACTTCAAGAACACCGAAGTGGTTGTGTGGTAGAAGGAGAGAAAAAGGGAGAGAAAACCAAAGCACAAAGCTTTCAAGGAAGTTGTCTAGGATTTTGTGTGGAAAACAAGGAGCCTTGCATGCTTATTTATAGGAGGAAGGTAGGGGTATTTAGGTCCAAAATGTAATAAAAGAATTAGCTTATTGGATAATGTCTTGTAAATTTGGAATTTAGAATTTTCGTCCAACTAGAGGGCAGCCTACTCCGAGAATTATTTCGATGATCAAACGTACTCCGATTGATGTGAAATTTTGAGGGTAGATAGAGGACTTCATGACAAACATTTTCTCTTTTTGGTTCGTCTCATTTTGAGTTCGTTTTGACGTAGTTTCGGTCAAGTCAAAGTTTCTATCTATAAAGCCAAAATATCTTTTATCCACTTTCTGCGTTCATACTTGCTTTATTGATTTTTCCTCCTTTTCATGATTACTCTTGAGATATCCTATCCTTTCATCATTACTCTTGTTTTTTATACATAAATGTTTCTAGAAGCATGGAGATATTATTCTTGACAGTTTTTCGTTTAATATCGACAGTTGGGTTATTTAGGCTCGGGTCAAAAAGTCAACTGGTGGACTTTTTTACTAACTTTTGCCATATGATAGATCTTTCTTTTGTAAGTACAACGGTCTTTGAATTATCTAAATCTGAGTTCGTTTGACCTATTTTCGGTTCAATCAAAGTTTAAAGCTTAAATGTAACTTTTAAGTTTTTAAGGGTTTTTAGGTTTTGATCTTTTAATTTTTCGAAAAAACTTTAGGTTTGCTTATAAAAATATGTGGATATTGTCTCCTCAACAATATCAATGATTTCTTAAGAGCTTGAATTTACTGGGCGTTACAGTGTGCAATATCGGTTAGCCATAGACCCCCAGTTACTGGATCTAATCCTCCACAAAAAGTAAGAAATTCCGCATATTTTGACCAATTCAAGGTGAAAAATGGGGTTGCTCCCTCAACAAAACTGGGATAAAGTTGAGCCAAAAGATCCCGATTCAAGATAAATTCATGAGGAAGTGGGATCTCTTTAGGATCTACTCCAGCATTTAGAAATTGGTTAATAGGTAAAGATACATGTACTTGATGCCCCGCCCAAGAAAGAGACCCAAGCCCTAGTAGCCCTGCTAAATGGTGATTCAACATAGATTCTACATCTTGGAACCAAGCCAATTTTGGAGCAGCTTTGTGGTAATGGAACCAACCAGCAAAAAGCATTAAAACTGCAAAGACCAATGCACCAATTGCGGTACAATAGAGTTGTAATTCACTAGTTATTCCAAATGCTCGCCAAATCTGAAAAAAACCAGAGGTTATTTGTATTCCTCGGAAACCTCCGCCTACATCACCATTCAATATTTCTTGGCCCACTATTGGCCAAACCACCTGGGCACTGGGTCCAATGTGAGTAGGATCGCTTAACCATGTTTCATAATTGGAAAAACGAGCACCGTGGAAATACATGCCACTCAGCCAAAGAAAGATGATGGAGAGTTGGCCGAAATGGGCACTAAATACTTTTCGAGAGATATCCTCCAAATCATTAGTATGGCTATCGAAATCGTGAGCATTAGCATGTAGGTACCAGATCCAAGTGGTAGTATCAGGCCCTTTAGCAATTGTTCTTGAGCTACAATTGCCGATACTAAGTTTTTAGAAAATAGTTGATTTTCTCATGCGATGAAAAACTGTGCACTATCCAAAGCTCCCCCCTAAGGTACATTTTTTTTATTCTCTGATTTTTAGCTTCTGAAAATTCTAATAAGAGAGATTATTTTTGATAAGATAGTCAAATTGATCAACTTGCTAGTTGAACCTAGAGCCTAAAAATTCTAGTATTTTCTCTAGGTTGCAGCACCAAGTGATAAAAGGCATTCAAAACTAAATAAACATGGATAAATAAAAAGATTCACTGCTTTTGTGCTATAAATATGTTCTTGAACTTGTCCCTATAGAAACAATTAGTGACCAAATCATTGCAAAAATAGACGGTCACTAAAAGACTAAGTAAAGGAAAAATACTACAGCTTAGGGGGAGTGTATCAGATGAGGGTAACGCCCTAGTAAGATAAGGTTTGACGTTTGACTGATCTTTCATTGATTTTCTCTCTTGTTTTGAAAATCTGGTTGCTTTAAGTCATATTAGTGAACTTCATACCTTATTGAGAAAGCTTTCACTCACACACACGTTGCATGAGTTGAGTAATCTATTTAAAATTTCTATCTGCAGGGAAATTTGTGCTTATTGAATACTTAACTCTCATTTATATCTTTGCATATTTTTGATTTACTATTTGACTGTCTTATCAGTTATTTATACATGCATGTTCTGAAGCTAATTTTAGGGTAAAAATTATTCTTTCTGCAAATTTTCCTCTGTTTTTAGCTTTTCAGTGTGAGGCATCCGGACAGACTTGGCTTAGAGTCAGGACGCATGCCAGTCCTGTCAATTGCTAGTCTGGCAAGTGGACCGTCCAGACGCATTGGTATCACGTCCGGACGCGATCCTTACATGTTTTAATCTATCTCTTTGCTTTCTTTTTCATCCGCACACCACTGCATTTGTATTAATTTATCATGTCATGTTGTGAGTTTTTCTCGTGGATTTCTCTCGATATTTTGGCATTCTTTGCACATCTCTTCTCATTCCATGGTAGTTGCTGTGTCTTCCTTTGTTCTTTTAAGTTTTTGTGCTTTTTAAGAATATTGGAATATTTATTGATTGGAATATTTTCTTGAGATATTGTGCATGAAAATCCTTTTCTGTCTTTGTGTTGGGTTGATATTGATATATTTGGGTCATTTGGATTACGATATTTGCTTTTGTAATTCTTGCGCATCCAAATTGCAAGCTGTCATAATACCACATTCTTTTCAGAACTAACAGGAACTAATATTTCTTTGTGGTATTATTTTTGGATAGATTTCTGTTAAAATTTTTCAGGAATATGTTGTCCAGCAGCTCCCAGCACAATATCTGACAAATGGATCCTTTGGAAAGCTGATTGTTGTTGAAGTCATTTGTTCATATTTCCAAAGGTCTCAGGTTTTAGATGAGCTCTGTCCCCTGCTCATGCAGAGCCTTCCATAGCATCTCCCTCAGATCTATATCAGTTAGAGGTTCAGTGGTGAATCTCTTCTTTTATCTTACAGACCAGTTGCTTAGAGGATGTCAATCTGCGGATAACCATGTTCATGCTTTGCAAAAATCAAGCGACTGAAGGTTTTTCAGTCCATGGTTCCCGGCTTCCAGAGCTAGAAGCCGAAGTAGTACAAATCCATCCTTTTGTACGGCTTTCTCTCTGTTACTTGATTTCAGTGGATCAACAGGATTTAGTACTTAAAGGATTTGTTGTTCCTCTCTTTTAGGCCACTTGCAAACTATTCTCTATTTTCCTATTGTTTTAGATTTTAGAACGTTTTTGTCTATAGATTTTATATACTATGTTTACTCTTGGCCTATTGAGACATCAATGGGGGAGTATTTTATTACTGTGGTCTTTCTATACTTTGTTTACCCTTTGTCCATTGAGACAAAAAAGGGGAGTATGTTAGTTTTTAGACTGGGATTGTATTTTGAAACTGGTCAAGTGATTTTTGTCCTAAAATGGTCAAATGGGGAGTTTGTTAGTATTTGTGTTGGCTGCATTTTGTTTGACAAAATCACTATTATGTAATGTTGTTGTTTTCATAGGGATGTCGTATATTTCAGAATCTTCACAGTAATTGGAGTTTATGTCTCTAATATGGAAAGAGCCTCATTATGACAAGTTGTAGTGTCACAACGTTTAAGAAGGCTATTTCAAGTGTTCGAGGAAGATTCTATGCAGATTCCAACTCAGAAAAGTCAGATCCCATGTTTTCGTCCGGACAACTCAGTAAAGCGTTCGGACGCTCATCGGTCAACAATATCTGTCCGGATGACATGGCAATACCATCCGACACCCATCAGTGTCGAGAAGCTTCGAACAACTCAAGTTTGTATCTGTCTAGACGTCATGGCAACACGTCCGGACGCTAGTTAGAGTTCAAGAAGATTTCAGCATTCCAGTGCATCCGTCCGGACGACGTGGTTATACCGACCGGACACCAGTCAGAGCTTAAGGAGAATTAGGTTTTCCTTCGCAGACACAGATATAAGAAGTCGGCTGCAAACTGTCCATACGCTATCCTTGATAAGGCAAGTTATGCATACAAAGTTCAACCATCCGGATGTTAGTCTCCATAGTCTGGACGCGCAAGCCTTAATATGGAAATAGTGTGTCACAGAAGTCCAACCGTCCGGACATCAGTCTCCATGGTCTGGATTGAGCCTTAATATGAAAATTGTGTGCAGCTGAAGTGCATCCATTCGGACGCTAGGGCAACACCGTTCGGATGCGACTCTATTCAGGAAATAATTTCAAGCGAATTTGGAAAGCCGGTTGCACAGTTGTCCATCCAGACACCCTCAGTTACCGTCTGGACGTTGCCTAGGAAAATCGCATCAAACGCGATTTAGGTTTCTGTGGCCTATAAATAGAGGCCCCTAGGCATGTATTTTGTAAGAATTCGGTATTGAATTCCGTAGAGCTTAGAGAGTTTATTTTAGAAGTTATTGTGTTGATCTACTCACTCTCAAGCCATTGCCAAGTGCTGTTGCTGTGCTGAAACTAAAGTCTATCTTAAGGGTTGGTCTTAAGGTAAAGGATTCCATTGAAGACCTCTTCAAGTAGGTGATTTGGTTTGGAAGCATTCTTGTTGGGTTACACGTTAGACTTCAAGGTACGACCACTGCATCAGGGGTATGTGAGTACTACTGCTTTGTAACTAGCTTTGTCTTCTGAATAGTGGATATCTTGGGTTTGGTTGCCCTGGAGTGGTTTTTCTCTTAATTGAGTTTCCACTTTGTCAACAAAATATTTGTCTCCTTTAAATTCCGCATTTAATATTTTGTTGCACACTGTTCACACACTTGGTAAAATATAAGTAATCTTTAATTTTCAGACATGGAGCCGATTTGGAATGTTGGGATTCAGATACTGATGATTCTTGGGCGACCATTCTTAGCTATGGCTAACACCCTTATAAATTGTAGGACAGGGGTGATGAAGATCTCTTTTGGCAACATGACAGTAGAACTAAATATCTTCGATTTCAGCAAGCAGCCATTAGAGTATGATGAAGTTGGAAGTGTATGCTTAATTGAGGAGATCAATGAGGAGACTGTTGATGAATCAAACATTGTGGACCCCCTAGAGGCATGCTTTGCTCAATTTGGAGAAGATTTGGACTTGGACAAGTTACTCGAGCAAGCTGATGCTATTTTGGAGACTGCTGTAATGTCTGAGACATTATTTAATAATTAAAGTATAAAATTTGAGTAAATAATTAATTAAAATTATTTTAGTGTCATTAAAAATGCAAAGGAATATTTTAAAGTCCATAGAAAATAGAAATAATAGAAATGAAAAATAAAATATAAAAGAAATTAATGAATAAAATAAAATAAAGAAAAGAAAAGAATTAAAGAATTTAAAACAAAAAAAAATAATAATAAAAGAAAAAGACAAGTCAAAACAAAAAAGTAAAAGAAAAAAAATAATATATATATATATATATATGATACATGTGGGGCGACCTGCGCCTCACATGCTTAAAGTGAAGGCCAAGCGGCCCTTCATGAGGAAAAGAAAGGAGGCCTTTACCAAAGAAAAAATAAATAAAAATAAAATAGAAACAGAAGAGAGGCGCACGTGCGCCTCCCTTCTCAAATAAATGAAAATGCCAAATGGCCTTTCCAAAGCAGAGGCGCATGGCCTCTGCTGTTAGAAGAGAAAAAAAAAATGGAAAAGGGTCATCTGACCCGAGAGAAAAATAAACAAAAGGAGAGGATTTTCTCTTAAGGTTTTTCATACAAAAATCATGATCTACGAAGATCCAACCGTCCAAACTCAAATCCAATTTCGAAAACGTAATTTATGAAGCCCGATCCATGTTTCTACCGATTGGTTTGAGGTATTTTCACAAACTCTTGGTCTTTGAGATTTTAAATTAAATATAAAGATATATGAGTTTGATTTTATGTGTTCATAGGATTTGTTGTAAGGAGCTTGCTAAACACTCTCCAAGTGTTGGATTTACATTTGGTGAAATTTTTGGTGAGTTTCTTTAAACCCTACCTTTTGGGTATTTAGTTTTAATTGAGTTTTCATGTTATTAACCCTTAGTAAAAGCTACTGGGTTAATAATATTGTGTTTGAGGTAGTATTTTATAAATTATGATTTAAAGTTTAGAAACCTTAATTTGATTGGTTAAATTAATTTGGAGTTTTAAAGTGTTTAAAACATAGATTGTTAATTTGTGGATTAAGTGTGGTTATAGTGATGATTAATCCCAAATTAGCTATGTGTTTTGTAAAATAAGTATTAATAGGTTAGGTTCTAATGTTAGTAAAAATAAATAATTATGGGTATTTAGTTTAAATAGTATTTGTGACATTAACCCTAACATTTTTTTATGGGTTAATATTATTTTAAATGTATTAATGATTTAAGTTAATAAGTTAGTAATTATTGTAAAAAGATTAATGAATATAATTTTAGGATTAATGTTAGTATAAAAATGTTAATGAAAATAATTTATGGGTTAGTGTGATTAATTGCGGGTTAGTAATTAATATTATGAGTAAATAGTTAAATAATGATTTT
The DNA here is from genome assembly GCF_958979055.1 of Alnus glutinosa. Classification (NCBI taxonomy): domain Eukaryota; kingdom Viridiplantae; phylum Streptophyta; class Magnoliopsida; order Fagales; family Betulaceae; genus Alnus; species Alnus glutinosa. The sequence goes on from NC_084886.1 coordinate 30,130,963, forward strand.
AATATCTAACCCTTAGTGAATACTTTGGGTTAGTATTGTGTGAGTTTTAATTAGTGTCTAGGATTTATGGTAGACGATTGGAGCCATTAAAATAATAATAAAAAAAAATATTACGGGTTTTTCAATGGTTTAGCCTTGAGCGATTCAAGTACTAATTAGAGTGTTAATTATTTAAAGTGCTAAATAGTGCAATATGTTATTCCACAGTGATACATTACAAGGTGGCATCTAGGAGACCTAAGCTTGAAATCCACGCAGCTAGGTGAGTATTCTACTCACTGAGGGACCTTAGGAATTTAGATATATGAATTGTTATGTTTGGTTTAATTGGATGTTAACTCTATGATGATGATTTGGTATATGAAATTATGAACTATATTGTGAATATGATATATGTTGATGAATTGATATTGAAGAATGCATGAGATTTGTATTGTGAATGGAAATGTGATAATGAGATAATGTAGAGATATGCATTAAGCTACATGTGAATGGATAACATGATGTTGGATATATATATATATATATATGTGTGTGTGTGTGTGTGTGTGTGTGTGTGTGTGTGTGTGTGTGTGATTGAATTGAGAATTGTTGAATTGAGAATATGATGATAAGTGAATGTTGAGATGATTGGAATTAGTATGTTTGGAATTGTTGGGGATTGAGTAACATTAAATTATATTATGAATGTGGTATGCGTCGGAAGGAAGATGAATGAAAATAATGTGATTGAGTTGTGGATCGTGGGAATTGAATATGTTGTGTAATGCCCGGGAAAGACGCCATACTTAAGTTATTGATATATGTGCATACATAAGTATAAGGTTTAAGAAGTACTAATAGTCTAATAAAATTATATAGTTATGTAGAGAGTTAGATCAGTGAAGTTAAAATCGATCGAGCGACTTTCTGGTCGATCGAGCAATTATAGGTCGAAGTCGATCGAGCGACTTTATTACCGATCGAGCGACTTCACCCAGTGCAGTGCAGTTTCCGTTAAATGCGAAAATTGATTTTTCCACCTAATAATTTGGGACCCACACGTTGTACTTGATGCCAAATGATCATACCCATATTTAGTTAGCCTAGTTAGTCCATTTTGGTTGAAACCCAACTAGATTTTCTTGGATATCATGTAATCATAGACCTATATGGAATAGTCACCTATGAGATTTGAGCTATAAATTTGAGGTATTGGCTGGCTCAAATCCGGCAATTGAGGTGTTGATTTGTTGGTTTGATCTCAGCCCTTCAAGAGTACTATATATAGGATGCATGGGGAGTTGATTTTCATGAAGAAGAAACCAAATTTTAGCCTAAACTCTCTCTTGTTCTAGTGCTGAAGAAATAGCACGAAAATCCTCCCATTTCACCTCACTTTCTAGCACCTAGCAAGCCAAATTTAATCTCCAAACCATCCTCATTCCCCCACAAAATCAGTAGTGAAATGTGAGTAGAAACCATCTTTGATTTGAGACTAAGAAGCCAAGCTTTACAAGTGGAGTTCTCTTGGACAGCAACTCTCCTTCACTCTTTAAGTCATTAGAAAACTTTGGGTGAGTATTTTCTCCCTTAAACTTCTCATAGAACAAGTAGTCCTATTGTTATTTTGAAATTATGAGTTACTCTTGCTTTTAATTATGCACATATATGTATGTTGTATGAAAAGTTGGTTAACTTATATTATGAATATATGGATATATGTGTAAACATGTGGGTGAGTGTTTACTACATGAGATTAGTAATTTGGAATGAGTAAATTGTATTCTAAAATGGATCAAGAAATGTAAGTGTGAGAGTATATGTGTTGAGGTTTTGATAAATATATAATAAGAAATAGGTGTTTAACTTTGTAGGAATAAAATATATATATATATATGTGTGTGTGTGTGTGTGTGTGTGTGTGTGTGTGTGTGTGCGCGTGTGTGTGCGTGTGTTTGGATTTACTAACTTATAATGTGTAGATATATATATTTATATAGAGAGGGAGAGAGAGAGAGAAAGAGATATATGTGAGTGTAAATATTAAGAGGAAAAAAAGATGAATTTGTATTTAAAGAAAGGAATGTGTTTCAAATATTTATGTGTGTGTTATAAAGATGTGTGAATTAAAGGAAGGCAAATTCATATGTGTACTTGATTAAATGACATTTGTATTCTTGTTTTTAAGGTATGTTGTGTGTTAAATGATGCCCTAAAGAATGGATAATTATGGTAGTACTAATATAAGAATTGGTAAGTAAGCACTAAAATAAATAAATAGATACGAGATCATGTGTAAATCTGTGGCCGTTGTAATATCTAGGAAGAGATATGGTAATAATAATGTTTTCATAAATGCTTTATTAATCTATTATTATCACATGATGATTATTATGCAGCTGTAAAGGAAAATATTTGGAGCAGAAACTAGTAAGTATCTCTATACTTACTGAGAACGAAGCTGGTTGACTTTTCCTATAATATTATGCTTACTGTTTTATTTACTTGTTTGCGCATGTGGATTTGCATATTTTATTATTTTTAATAATCTGTTTAATAACAAGCTGTTGGATCAAGATTCACGGTGGGTACGTGAGGCTTCACATGAGTTCCTAGGTTCTCAGTAAATGGTACCTGAAAAGAGAATAATAAATACAAAAACTGGTGTACCTAGGTCACCAGGGAAACCGAGGTTTCCAGGAGCCTAGGCTCCCAAAGATTATAATTAAAAGTTAAAGGGAGGAAGCCAAGGTTTCAAATAACACGCTACCCGTGCCAAGGCCAACAGAGTAGTGGAAAAAGGGAAATACTCAAAACTCTACACTTAAAACTATCATTGCTTTATAATTACGTTTATGTTCATTTTATGTCTATGATTCGCGGTCATAGATTATATTTTGTATATACATGTGATTATATGGCCATTGCATTGTGTTGCATTAATTAAATAAATCAGCACTCATATTATTATTGGAAACAATGGACTCACTTTAGTGTTTATGTTGTTGTCTTCTCTTTGTATGGTATCTTGTAATGATTCAGGCTATGAAGAGGAAGAAGAATATCAGGACTATCCCGACTCATAGATGGTCTCTGGTTCAGTCTTTTTGCAAGGCTGGATAGCCTTTCTTTTTGGGACTATCTTGTTGTAGTTCACCCTACCTAGCTTAAGATAATACTTATTATCCTTCAGTTATATGTATATATTTGGCTTGTATGACTATCTTGCCCTGTGAGGCATGACTGTTATCACTGTTTGTATAATTATACTTACTGACTTAATATATATATTTTGAGGTATTTCAGTAGTAGCTCTGAGGTGTCAATCTATTCCCAAATCTATATTACATTTACATATATTCCGTTGCCAACATGTACCTATGATAAGTTAGTAATGTCACGTGGAAATTTGAAAATTTTCACTTACGCTTTTTGTAAAAGCGGGGCGTTACATGTTGTGATAATGGTAGTATATGAGTACTTGTATAAAAGGTAAGTCTAGGGTATGTGGCTAGCACTTGTGTATTTGTTTGCCCTGCGGGTATGTAGCTTCATGGACAGTGTTGTAAAAGGTAAGTCTAGGGTATGCGGCTCTAGCACTCGTATATTTGTTTGCCCTGCGGGTATGTGGCTTTACGGGTGGTGTTGTAAAAGGTAAGTCTAGGGTATGCGGCTCTAGCACTCGTGTATTTGTTCGCCCTGAGAGTATGTGGCTTTACGAGCGGTGTTGTAAAAGGTAAGTCTAGGGTAAGTGGCTCTAGCACTCGCGTATTTGTTTGCCCTGTGGGTGTGTGGCTTTACGGGCGGTGTTGTAAAAGGTAAATCTAGGGTAAGTGGCTCTAGCTCTCATGTATTTGTTTGCCCTGCGGGTATGTGGCTTTACGGGCAGTGTTATGGTAAGTCTAGAGTCGTAACTCTAGCACATGCGAGTTGATATTTTGGGTTCTATGCGTAAGCCTAGGATTTTAGCCCCTAGCTGCAGAGTTGGTAAGTCCGGGGTATTGCTTATGGAATGTGTGGTATATTGTATTGGAAACTGTGATAAGATATAAGAGTGAGATGAATGGTGTGACTTGTACTTAATGATGTGTTGTTGTGTGGACTTAATGATTTGAGAATAATATTGTTGAATCTTGTATGTATGTATGTTTGCGTGCATTGTTTACTCCGTAGTGAGTCTTATACTACTGAGGTGGTGAACTCATACTTTCACCTGTACGGATGTGGTTAACCCCACAACCGTACATACTCTGATACTTTGACTGCAGGTTTAGTGGATCTAATGAATGACGTTGTAGCATAGTACTTGGGATGTTATGACTGAAGCCCGACGCAACAGTTATAATGGTTGGACCATGGGTTGTCCGCCTTTTGGTAGACTTTGTTTATGGCTCGTGTCGCCTGTGACACTTGTATTTATGAGCCAGTCTTTTGGTATGTATTTAATAGCTATGTAGAAGCCTTAAACTGATAGACATATTAATGGCTCTTTTGTTGTGATTAACTATTGTTTATAGATGTACCTTCCGCTATGTTGATAAGGTTGTTATGTGTTATCCGCTGCGTAGATGTAACTCTGTGTATCAGGTACATGTTATGGAATATGTACCGTATGTTGGCTGAGCGACTTGTAGTCGTGCCACTGTGATGACTCATTTTATGTTTAAAAAAAAAAAAAAAAAAAAAAAAAAATTGGGTCGTCACAGAAAATGGTATCAGAGCAGTTAGCTCTAGGGTTGGTTAGGAAAAGCGGAAACTTAGGGTTGTGTTAGAGTTTAAGTGTAACAAAAGAGCCATAGGAAATCTTAAAAGCTTCAACAAAGATAGGAAATTAAAATGTAATACTCCATATGCATTACATGGATTTTGTAATGCATATTATTTGATTTACGTGTGTCGGTAGCTTTCCTCTCACTTTCACATTGTAGGCTAACTCCAATGTGATTGCGTAGAGTGTATCGCTTAGGTGGGGAAACAATTTTAAATAGTTTTATTTAGTGCATTGCATGGGTACTGTGATGCATGTAATCTTTCTTGCGCAGTATTGTCTATGTGGCATTTCATTGTGCAAACAAAGTCATGTCCCCTAGACAAGCAATGCCGGTACGCAATGAGGAAGAGGATTTCTCTGTGAGTGATTGAGGTAGAAGTGATTGTTGGTACCTCTACCTCCTCTTTCCCCTTATGTCGAGGAAGATTTAGGGTACATTGTAAATATGGTCAAGGAGGCCATTTCGCGTGAGGTCGCAAACTTGTTGCTGCCAAAGTCAAGTACTTTTAGCGGGCAACTATCAGCTGAGACAGTTTGCTCATGTATGGTGTGCCTACTTACACCGACCAATGCTAAAGTCCGTCCAACCACAACAAATGTTGTCAATGCTACCATAGATATTATACCTTTATGTTGTAACATTGTGTGCATTTGCCTTATTTGAATGTTATCCATTCGTATGTCTCATTATGCATAGTTACATAATGAGTACTGAACCTTTAAAATCAAACACGTACGTGACCATTTCTATTGGTGACACATATGGCCACAGTGAACATGTAAGCCGTCACCTTAGCCATGTATAGGTAATGGCATTGTTAGCTCTTGTATGTTTGACATGATGAGCTACAGTGTCTAACTCATTTAGTTTGATATGTTAAGTTGTCCACCCTTGTCTCATTTGCATTTGTAAGTTATGCAAATTGAGTATCTAACCTTTAGAATAGAACACTTGTGTGGCCACTCTTGTTGGTGACGCATTCAGTTGCAGGAAACATGTGGACAATTGTCCCATTGGTGCAAGAGAAAAGACTCTGCCAGCGAAGCTAGCAATGTGATGCGGGTAGAGTTCTAATGTTGGCATATTTAGCTTCAACATGTAATGTGTTGAGTTTTAATGCCATGCATATAGGATGTCGGCGTTCAACCTGCTAAGCAATAAGTCTTACTGTGTTGAACTACAATGTTAACTCGTTAGGGCTTTGGTGTCAATTTGGAATGAATTGACGATCAAAGAGTAGAAGTGAACTTAGATAATCACGTGTGGGTAATTGTATTTCTACCCTATGGTATAAAGAGTCCGAACTTTGCGGGTTTCGTTGGCGTGGTACACCGCAATTCCTCTCCGATGTTTAACAATGATGAATGTTCGAGAGTGTACACTTGTGTGTTTGGCTTATGCCTAAACCAAGCTCATATCGAATTTGAGTTGGGAACATCTGGATAGTGCATATGTTTCCACTTTAGTCACGAGTCTATGCGAGGATGCATAGGTCACCGTGTGCTAAACCTAGCGACGATCTAGGATGAGTGTTCCATAAAGAAAACTGACAACTTGTTTAGCCAACTGTAGGGAGTTTCGATATTCTTGGGAGATTGACTTTTTTCCGAGATACCATTGACTTTTGGTGCGAAAGAAAATGTGCCAAAGTTAGTGACCCGGACATGGTATGACCATTATGAGTTTTTGGTGATGCCATTCGGATTGACGTATACACCATGGATATTTGTGGACTTGATGAGTCAAGTGTTCCATGAATACCTAGATAGGTGATCAGTTGAGTGTAACGTCGACAAGTTAGTCTATGCGACTAATTGTGTCGTGCATGGAAGACATTTGATATCTATGTCGAAAGTGCCTAGTAGAATAAATTCTTCGCCAGGCTCATGAGATACGAGTTGTGGTTTGAGGAAGTGTCCTTTTTAGTTCATGTAACGAACAAGAATGGATTCATAGTCATTAGTCAACACGTTAGAACAAGAACACGTATTTATGTCTGTGCTTAAACTACCCATTAAAAATTGTTGGGTATGTGGCTTGTACAGATACATCGCGACAGGACAAAGATGCACCCTTGTGTAACAACAAGGATGCAGCCTAAGCTACTCATCAACTATGGATCATGAGTAGCGTCATTCTCCTCATGGTTTGGAGTTAACAGTAGTTGTCGATACCCTATCATTTTGTGAACTATGTTTCTATGTTGAAGTATGTGGGATTCGCACTTGTTGCACAAGTCTGATGCACCCAGATGTTGAGAGACGGAAGTGTAAGATAACAATGATGGCTTGTTGTGCTAGGAGATCTTAATAACAAGATGTCCTGTCGTGCAACTGAAGTCAATATCACGGCTAATACATTGTGTATGAAATCTCATGCTGGCAAGATTGACTCTAAGTGTATTTGGAGCGTTAGCGCATCATACCCTCCGCAAGCGGATGACTAATCCGAGAGATCTATTTAGACACTCGAGGATACGCCTAAGTTGTGCGTGTAGGATTCCATAGAGTTGGTCATGATATCCGTCAGTAGTTGTAAACATTGTATCGCACGTGACGCAAACATTGATCGCCACTTCATTTCGTATGAAGTTGGAGTGAAACGATCAGCGATTAGCTTCATTTCGAAACTGTCCAAAATCGCCTAATTAGCTTTGTTTTGCATTTAACGCCTCCATTTGCATCCTAAATTAAAATAAAAGAATAACGAATACATTTAGGCACCAAATAAGTATAAAAGACTAAACATTAAGGGAGAAAAATATGACATTTTGCATTCTCATCACTTTAATTTCCAGATTTGAATCTTTGATTTAATTTCTAGATTTGAATCTTTGCTTTGTAATTTCCATATTTGAATCTTTGCTTTAATTTCCAGATTTGAATCTTTGCTTTGATTTCCAGATCTGTAATTTCCATATTTGAATCTTTGCTTTAATTCCCAGATTTGAATCTTTGCTTTGATTTCTAGAACTGTAATTTCCAGATTTGAATCATTCCTTTAATTTCTATATCTATAATTTTCCATATTTGAATTCCATTTTGTTTTTGATTGTCCTTTGTCTATTTTCATTTCTTGTTGTTAAAATCAGATCAATTTTTTTTTTCTTTTCAGAAATTGCAATTATTGTTGCTGCTTGTGACTGAATCTGTATTAAAAACAAAAAAAAAAAGGGCAGCGTATTCAAAGGTTGCTGGATAGTTATAAAAATAAAAAAGAAAAAAAAAAGAAAAAAAAAAAAGAAAAAAAAAAGAAAGAAATTTTGAAAATGGTTGTTTGATATACTTTGCAATCTGAAAATTGAAGTGATTTGGTGTTGATTGATGTTTATCTTCAAAGGGGTCAAATGTATCATCTTTAGTATCTTGTTTCCTAATTGCTCTTTTCTCGTACAAATTCTTTGAGATCCATGTCATTTTATTCCTTTCTTGTTTCTTGAATCTATTGCTGGTTGGAATAATACATGGTTGTGTCTTGATTTAGTTCAACTAGTTCTTAAAGAACTTGAAAGGGAAGACAGGTGAGGTGAAAGGCCAAAAGAGTGAAAACCCGAGTGGAGTGACAATATTTGAGCGTAAACACGTAAGAGAGTGTGTGAGGTTTTACCACTAACATTCTTGTTTTGAAAATATCTAATAAAAGTGACTCAACACCTAAGGAGGAGGCGGATAATTCATTATTTGTATTGCGGGCCGTGCAACAATAGTTTGAATTGTTGAATTTGGTGTTGGGGGAGGTGAAGGATAGGATGGATCAACAAGAGGTAGTGATTAGAAATCTGCAGGGTGGGCGAGATAGGAGGAGACGTGTGCCTAGCTTTGAAAATGAGTATGAGAACGAAGGAGATGATGAAGATGGGGAAAACACAGCATCTGAAGTTGAAATGGGTGGAATGGGCAGACCTAGAGGAGGTAGGCGTAGAAGAGAACCAAGGAGAAATCCAAGGGATCGAGATGGGGTAGATAGGAACCTTGGGAGCATCAAAATGAAAATACCATCTTTCCAAGGTAGGAATGACCTTGAAGCCTATTTAGACTGGGAGAAGAAAATAGAGTTGATTTTTGATTGTCACAATTATTCAGAGGAGAAGAAGGTGAAGCTGGCGGTAATTGAGTTCATTGATTATGCAATTATTTGGTGGGATCAGTTATTGACCAATAGGAGGAGGAATCATGAGAGACCTGTAGAAACATGGCGTGAGTTGAAAGCTCTCATGAGGCAGAGATTTGTACCTAGCACTACTATAGAGACCTTTACCAAAAATTACAAAACCTTACACAAGGGTCTAGTGGTGTAGAGGATTACCATAAGGAGATGGAGGTGGCTATGATTCGGGCTAATGTAGAGGAGGATTAGGATGGCACAATGGCCAGATTTTTAAGTGGTTTGAATAGAGACATAGCCAATGTAGTTGAGTTGTAGCATTATGTGGAGGTTGGCTATGAAGGTGGAGAGGCAGTTAAAGAGAAAGCGGACATCAAGGTATACTTTCTAGAACTCCTTGAAAACCAAAGTGGGATAGAAATGATCGAGCTGTAGTAAAGGGGAAGGCCGAACTACTTAAGGAAAAAGATGAGGGAACTAGCAAAAACAAACCCAAGTTAGATTTCCAACCTTCAAGGAATAGAGATATTAAATGTTTTAAATGTTTAGCTTTAGGGCACATTGCATCTCAATGTCCAAACAAGCGGGTGATGGTTATGCGTGACAATGGAGAGGTGATGACTGATAGTGAGGATGATAGTGATGAGATGCCCTAGTTGGTTGATGCTACTGATGATGATGGAGTGAAATACACCATAGTAGGTGAGTCTCTTGTTGCTAGGTGTGCTCTCAATACGACAATTAAGGTAGATGATATGGAGCAACAGAGAGAGAACATATTTCATACTAGATGTTATGTAAACAACAAGGTATGTAGTATGATTATAGACGGGGAAAGTTGCACCAATGTAGCAAGTACCACCCTAGTTGAGAAGTTGAGCTTACCTTTACTGATGCATCCTGGACCTTATAAGTTGCAGTGGTTGAATGAATGTGGAGATGTTAAGGTTAATAAGCAGGTTTTGGTGGCTTTTACCATTGGGAGGTATAGTGATGAGGTGCTTTGTGATGTAGTTCCTATGCATACTGGCCATATTTTGTTGCGGAGGCCGTGGCAGTATTGTAACGCCCCGCCTTTTACAAAAAGGTGTAAGTGAAATTTTTTCGATTTTTATGTGACATTACGACCTCATCAGAGTTATAAAATAGCAGCGGTATATATATATATATATTTGGCACAGAAAAATTTACATCCCAAAATATCATAATGTCATTATTGCGAAACAACTGTAATATAAATATTGTTTCTGAATATTAACATAATGAACTACAACATATTAGTTCACCAAATGGAGGCAACCTAGCTCAAACACCCATATCAGGATCCTTCTAAGGGTCTGGATAATCCTGATACTCCTCATCCTCATAACTTGTATTCATAAATAATACAGAGAGAAACAACAATACAAAAATACCTAAGTGATTCCAATGTTTCCAATAATATAATGAATGATGATTTATTTATAAAATGCAACACAATGAAATATGGCTTCTTAATCACATGTATATGCAATATATAGTCTATGGTCGCGAATCATAGACATAGACTGAATATAAACATAACCATAAAGCAGTAATATGATAATATTATATGCAAAGTTTTAAGCATCATCTTTTTCCACTCCTTTGTTGGCCTAGATACGGTTAGCGTCGTATTTGAAGTCCAAGACTTCCTCAAATTTAACTTTTAATTATATTTGTTTGGGAGCCTAGGCTCCTAGAAACCTAGGTCTTCCCTGGTAATCTAGATCCACCAGTTTTGTATTTATTATTTTCTTTTCGGGCATTTCCTCATTCACTGCACCTAGGCAACTAGTGAAGCCTCAAGTACCCACTGGTATCTAGATTCTCAGTTTGTTATTAAATAGATTATTAAAATAATAAAATATGCAAAGTCACATGCGCAAACAAATAAATAAAGCAGTAATCACAATATTATAGGAAAAATCCACCAGCATCACTCTCAGTAAGTATAAAGATACTTACCGTCTCCTGCTTCCAAAAGGGCTTCCACACAATAGTTGATTGCACAATATATATATATATATATATATATATATATATATATATATATATATATATATATATATATATATATATATATATATATATGTGTGTGTGTGTGTGTGTGTGTGTGTGTGTGTGTGTGTGTGTGTGTGTGTGTGTGTGTGTGTGTGTATATGTTAGTATTTTATATTGGCAACATTTTGGTTAATAAAAACACTTTATGTAATGGTTGCTTTTTAATAGGATTATCGGTTCTATTCAGAGTCTTCAAGTAATATGGATAGTGTCTTATTTCATGCCATGTGTATGGTCACAAGTTTCTAAGAAGATGTCCATGAAGATTCCATGCAATTTCCAAGTCAAAAAAATTCGTTCCTATGCAATTGTCCGGACGAGCCTTTGAGGCGTCCGAACGCCCCTGCAGTGTCTAGCAGATTGAGTTGAAAACATCCGAATGTCAGAGCAACATCGTCCAAACGATAGGTCAAGCTTTTCCAATTTCTACACGGAGTTGGATTTCAGAAGTCAACATTGTTTGGGAAGTTTCTGCAAGACGTCCGGACGACGTGGCAACACGTCCGGACGATGTCCAGCATTTCAGAATATTCTGGATTTCTGTTCGAACGCGAAAAAGAGTTATAGCGAAGACCGTCCAGACGCTCGGCCAAGCCGTCCGGACGTATACTTGTTATGGAAAGATTTGCGCTATTCTGGAAGACGGTCGCAGAAGACCATCAGGACGAGGCAATCTTCCGTCCGGACGCTCGACAGCCAGAGTCTAAATTTGTCCAGATTTAGGATCTCTGTAAGCCTATATATAGAGGGCTCTAGGCTTGTAAATTATATGAATTCTGTAACGAATTCCATAGTGCTTAGAGATGGTGTTTAGGGAGAATCGAAGATCCGCTAGCTCTCTAGCCATTGCCCGTGTGTGCTCAACAGTTCATGTGAAGTCTATCTTAGGGGTCGGCCCTAAGGTAAAGGATTCCATCAAAGACCCCTTCAAGTAGAAGACTTGGTTGAGAAGTGTTCACGATGGGCTTCGTGTTATAGTTAAAGGTATGACTACTGTAATGGGTTTTGTGAGTATGAGTGCTTTGTAACTTGCTTTGTCTTTGGATAGTGGATTTCCTGGGTTTGGCTGCCTCGGAGTAGTTTTTCTCTTCACAAAGTTTTCACTTCGTCAACAAATATCTTGTCTTCTTTAAATTACGCATTTAAGATATTTTGTTGCACACAAACACACACTTGGTTCTTTTAGAAGTCATTATTTATTTTTCAAAGTCATATGCTCAAATTCCAAGGGTCTCAGGATTTAGATGAGCTTGTTCCCCCATCTCATGAAGCGCCTTCCGTAACATCCTTCTTCAGATCTGCACTAGTTAGAGGGCTTTGCAGACTCAAGCGACTGAAGGTTTTTAGTCTATGGTACCCGACTTCAAGAGCTAGAAGTCGATGTGACACAAATCCAAATTATTGAACGGATTTCTCTCCGTCACTTGGTTCACTGGATCAGCAGGATTTGGTGCTTTGAGGTTTTTTGTTCCTCCCTCTATCAGTTATTTTACAAACTTCTGTTTATTTGGGCTTTTAACTGTTTTCTTTTCCTGTGTTTGGACTTTGGAACTGTAATTTTTGGATATTATATACTTTGTTTACCCTTTGTCCTTTGGAGTTAAAAAGAGGGAATAATTTTAGTTTTGGATCGGAAATGTATTTTTAATCGGTCAAGTGATTTTTGTCCCAGAATGGCCAAATGGGGAGTTTGTTAGTTTTTTATTGACTGCATTATGTTGACGAAATCACTATCATGTAATGTTGCTGTTTTCACAGGGATGCCGTATATTTCATAATCTTCAAAGTATTTAGAGTTTATTTCTCTAAGATGGAAAGAGCTTTATTATGACAAGTTACAGTGTCACAAGCTGTAAGAAGGCTATTTCAATGTTCAAGGAAGATTCTGTGCAAATTCCAATTCAGAAAAGTCAAATCCTTTGTTTCTATCCGGACGACCCAGTAAAGCGTCCCGACGCTCATCAGTCAGAAACATCCGTCCGAACAACGTGGCAATACCGTCCAGACACCCATCAGTGTCTAGAAGATTCGAACAGTTCAAGGTTGCATCTGTCCAGTGTCATGGCAACACGTTCGGACGCTCATCAGAGTTCGACAAGTAATCGGATTTCCTTCACAGACACATATATGAGAAGACAGCTGCATCTGTCCGGACGACAAGGCAACACCGTTCGGACACAATCCTTAATAAGGCAAGACGTGGAGAAGAATTGTAACCGTACTGACATTAGGGCAACACTGTCCAGATGCGGTCCTTATTATGGAAATTGCGTGCAGCAGAATTGCAACCATCTAGACGCTAGGGCAGCATCGTCCGAACACAGCCTTAATATGGAGAGCGTGAAGCATGTTATAGAAAGGCAGTTGTGATGGAGATCAAGGCACCGCTTCGAAGGATCTCGTTCAAGTACCAATTGAGCCGGTTACGAGAGCACGAGCAAAGAAGTTCAAGGATGTGCTCAACGGACTCATCCAAGAGTTATGTGCTCAAGCAAATTCGTAGAGGCCCATTGAGCATGATCCACGTGGGCAACAAAGAATTGTCACCTTGATTCAAGTTCTAGAAGGATCCGGTCAAGGCTACGAATTGGCAAGAAAACAATCGCAGGAAATCTAAACCAAATTGATGCGAAATAAATTGATGGTGGACTAACATGGAAATATGTTGGACCACAAAGATAATTGATGGTGAACTGGCATGGAAATATGAAGAGTACCATATTTAGAACAATTTCATGCCTTATTCAAGTTAGATGTTTAAGTATATTTTGATTTGATATTTCTAAGTTTTCCATAATGGGTTTGTTGCCCAAATAATTGCTTGGACCGCAAGAGATTGCGTAGGGATAAAGAGCTTGCTAGTCTTTTGTAAAGCCTATTTAAGCATGTGGTTGTAAAGAAAAGACAGACATTGATTATTCATAAAACTTTTGAGGTTTATTCTTTTTGGTTCTTTGAAGAACTACTCGAACTTATCGGGATTTCCCGTGGCGTTCATCTCGACTTATCAAACGGAGTTTCCACCACCGTTTGTGGCGTCTTCCTTATACCGAGGTTCTTGTTTGTCATAAACAATGGGTCGAGGTCTTCCATTCGAATCTATTCATAGAACGATCTTGGGTTCCCTTTCGTTGTTGGGTCTCATTATTCTTGACGGGGTTCACATCATTTGGTATCAGAGCTCAGTTTCTAGTTCAGGTTTGCATATCCCTTCACATCACTATTTCGAAATTTTATTTCATTATTCTTAAAAGCTAGTTGCTGATCATAAAATAAAATAAAAAAAAAATTAAAAAAATCGTGTCAAAATTCAGATTTGTGATTTTCGCGAATCTTTGCTTTAATTTTTCAGATCTGAAATTTTCAGATTTGAATTCCATTCTTAATTGATTACGCGAATCTTTGCTTTAATTTTCAGATCAATAATTTCAAGATTTGGATTTTCTTTCCATATCTGCAACTTCCATCTTTGAATTACATGTCGTTATCAATTGTCCTTTTGTCTATTTCCATGTCCTTGTTGAAATCTGATCAATAATTTCAAGATTTGGATTTTTCTTTCCATATCTACAATTTCTAGATTTGATTTACACGTCGCTTTCAATTGTCCTTTGTATAGTTCCATGTCCTTGTTGAAATCAGATCAATCGTTTTTGGCAATTACAATTATTATTGCTGCTTGTGACTAGAAGGAAAAAAAAAAAAAAAAAAAAAAAAAGTTCCGGACAAAAAAAAAAATCCGGACAAAAAATAAATAAATTCACTATTCTGTGCTTCCAAAATTCCAAATTGTCATATTCCTTCTATTTCTAATCTGAAAATTTCCATATCCCTTGTGTTCAAATATGAAATTCCTTGAGTAGTTCTGGGTGAATTGTTGCTGGAAATTTTGAGTTGTTTGTTTAGTTTCAAAAGAACTAAGAGAGAATTATCGAGTGGAAAAAGGCAAGAGTGGTGATAACATCAGAGGGTAAAAGCCATTATTTTGAGTGAAACACGAATGGAGAGTGATCCACCTTCTTGAGTGTAAACACGTAAGGGAGTGATTCGTGAGGTTCTTTTTTCTTTCTAACCTTTGTTTTGCAGCAATCATGTCTCATGATAGTGGTAAGAGTATTGCCGAAGATGATGCAAAATTGGCTGATCCGAAAATGTTTATGGAGGCCATGATGAGTGAGATGAGGCGTGCGATGAAGATGGAGATGGAACAGGTTCACGAACGGATAGATTAGATGGAGAATAGACATGAGGAGCAACCACAAAACGGTCGTAATTTTCATAGAAGGGAAAGAGTTCCACCGAGGGAGGAGGATGAAGAGCGTTATGGGTCTGGTTTTGATGAAGAAGAAGATCAAGGTTCCATTGTTAACAATAGGAGACCTGGAGGAAGATTTAGAGAAGCTAGGAATCGTGAAGATAACAACTTAGGTGGTATTAAGATGAAGATTCTGTCCTTTCAAGGTAGATCTGATCCTGAGGCATATCTTGAGTGGGAGAAGAAGATGGAGTTCGTGTTTGATTGCCACAACTACTCCGAGACAAAGAAGGTAAAATTAGCCGTGATTGAATTTTCTGAATATGCTATTACTTGGTGGGATCAACTTGTGATAAATAGGAGGCGGAATAGAGAACGCCCAATAGAGACATGGGAGGAGATGAAAGTAGTTATGAGAAAGCGGTTCGTTCCAAGTTACTACTACCGAGAGTTGTACAAAAGGCTACAAGGTCTTAGACAAGGGAGTCGAAGTGTAGAGGACAACTACAAGGAGATGGAGATTGCTATGATCCGTGCTAATGTAGAGGAGGATCGGGAGGCTACAATGGCTAGATTTTTACTTGGCTTAAACCAGGAGATCCATGATAAGGTAGAGATGCAGCATTATGTGGAATTGGAAGATATGGTGCATATGGCTATCAAAGTGGAACAACAACTCAAGAGAGGGAGTGGGACACGTGCATGCCATAACTCTAGTTCTACCTCTTGGAAATCGAGTCATGCCAAGCCGCTGGACAAGTCACAAACGCCCAAACCCGAGCCCAAGTTCGCGACCACCAGCCACGTTCCTCAAGGTAAAATCGAAGCCTCAACCTCTAGGAATCGTGATATTAAATGTTTTAGATGTCAAGGCAGGGGCCACATAGCAAGTCAATGTCCAAACAAGCAAGCCATGGTGTTGCAAGCCAATGGAGAAATTGTGACCGATAATGAAGATTCCAACACCGACAAAATGCCGCCATTGGAGGATGTTTCCGATGAGGAGTATTTAGCCCCTGACGCATTGACATTGGTGGCGAGGAGAGCATTGAGCTTGCAAGCAAAAGGAGTTGATGAAGTACAGCGGGAGAACATCTTTCACACCAGGTGCTACGTTAAAGACAAGGTATGTAGTGTGATTATTGATGGTGGTAGTTGTACTAATGTTGCAAGCACAATTATGGTGGAGAAATTGGGATTGCCCATGATAAAGCAACCTAGACCGTACAAGTTGCAATGGCTAAATGATAGTGGTGAGATAAGGTGAACAAGCAAGTGTTAGTTGCATTTCAAATTGGTAAATATGAAGATGAAGTGTTGTGTGATGTAGTACCGATGCAGGCGGGACACTTATTGCTAAGGCGTCCATGGCAGTTCGATAGGCAAGTGAAGCATGATGGCTTTACGAACAAGTACTCTTTTGTACTTAATCAACGATCAATCACTCTTGTACCATTGACACCGCAGCAAGTATACGAGGATCAAGTGAGATTACAAAAGGAGAGTGAACAAAAGAAAGAGAGTGAGCAAAGGAAAAGGAGTGAAAAACAGAGAGAGGCCGAGAAAAATGAGAGAGAAAAAGAAAATCAAAGTTCGGCCCTTGAGAGAAAACAAAAGAATTTCTATGCAAAAGTGAGTGAGATCAAGCGGGCAATGTTTTCAAAACAGTCGATGATTGTACTTTTGTACAAAGAGGCACTTTTAAACACTAACAAACTTGACTTTGCTTTGCCTAGTTCTATTGTTTCTCTTTTGCAGGAGTACGAGGATGTCTTCCCTGAAGAAATACCACATGGGTTACCTCCAATCCGAGGGATTGAACATCAAATTGATTTTGTTCCCGGTGCAACCATCCCAAACCGACCAGCTTATAGGAGCAATCCTGGGGAGACAAAGGAGCTTCAACGGCAAGTAAGTGAATTGTTGGAGAAAGGGCACGTGAGGGAGAGCATGAGCCCATGTGCGGTTCCGGTCTTACTTGTACCTAAGAATGATGGGACGTGGAGAATGTGCGTTGATTGCAGAGCCATCAACAACATAACGGTAAAGTATCGTCATCCTATCCCACGCTTAGATGATATGTTAGATGAGCTGCATGGTTCTTGCATATTTTCTAAGATTGATTTAAAAAGTGGTTATCATCAAATTAGGATGAAAGAAGGAGATGAATGGAAAACCGCCTTTAAAACAAAATATGGTTTCTATGAATGGTTAGTTATGCCTTTTGGTTTGACTAATGCTCCGAGCACCTTTATGAGACTTATGAACCATGTTTTGCGTGCATTTATAGGCAGATTTGTTGTTGTCTATTTTGATGATATACTCATTTATAGCAAGAACATAGACGATCATGTAGTACATTTGAAATCCGTTTTAGATGTGCTAAGGAAAGAAAAGTTGTTTGCTAATTTAAAGAAGTGCACTTTTTACACCGATAAGCTTGAATTTTTGGGATTTGTTGTTAGTGCACAAGGTATACAGGTTGATGAGGAGAAGGTACAAGCAATCCAAGATTGGCCAAGCCCCACAAGTGTAGGTAATGTTCGTAGTTTTCATGGACTTGCTAGTTTCTACCGGCGGTTCGTGAAGGACTTCAGTAGCTTAGCCGCACTGCTTACCGAAGTGATCAAGAAGAACGTTGGATTTCGGTGGGGAGAAGAACAAAAGAAAGCATTTCAATTAATCAAAGAGAAGCTGACTAACGCACCTTTGTTGTCTTTACCTAACTTTTCTAAAACGTTTGAAATTGAATGTGATGCTTCAGGTATTGGTATAGGCGCCGTTCTTATGCAAGAAGGATGACCAATCGCTTGCTTCAACGAGAAACTCAGCGGGGCAGCCTTAAACTACCCAACTTATGACAAGGAGTTGTATGCATTGGTTCGGGCTTTAGAGACGTGGCAGCACTATCTATGGCCTAAGGAGTTCATGATTCACACCGATCATGAGTCCTTGAAACACTTGAAGGGCCAACACAAGCTAAACAAAAGGCATGCGCGATGGGTGGAGTTCATAGAGACGTTTCCATACGTCATTCGATACAAGCAAGGTAAGGAGAATGTAGTCGCTGATGCACTTTCTCGCAGGTATGCCTTACTCTCCACACTTGATGCAAAATTGCTTGGTTTTGAACACATTAAAGAATTATATGCTGAAGACCACGAATTTTGTGAGGAATATAGAGCTTGTGAGAAAATCGCCTCTGGTAAGTTCTTTAGGCTTAATGGATTCCTATTTCGAGAAAATAAGCTATGCGTGCCTAATTGTTCAATGAGGGAGTTATTAGTGCAGGAATCACATGGTGGGGGATTAATGGGACATTTTGGAGTTGTAAAGACTTTAGCTATTTTGCAGGAGCACGTCTATTGGCCTCACATGACACGAGATGTCGAACGGATTTGTGGTAGATGCGTCACATATAGGCAAGCTAAATCCAAAGTGCAACCCAACGGTTTGTATACTCCTTTACCAATTCCTAGTGAGCCTTGGATTGATATTTCAATGGATTTTGTGTTAGGATTGCCTAGGACTAAACGTGGAAGAGATTCAATTTTTGTGGTCGTGGATAGATTTTCTAAAATGGCACATTTTATTCCATGTCACAAAACGGATGACGCTTCGCATGTTGCTGATTTGTTCTTTAGAGAGATTGTGAGATTACATGGCATGCCTAGGACAATTGTTTCGGATAGAGATGCTAAGTTCTTGAGCTATTTTTGGAAGACTTTGTGGTGTAATCTAGGCACCAAGCTATTGTTTTCCACTACTTGTCATCCACAAACTGATGGTCAAACTGAAGTAGTAAATAGGACTGTGTCTACTCTATTGAGGGCAATCATTAGAAAGAACATCAAAACATGGGAAGAATGTTTACCACATGTTGAGTTTGCATATAATAGAGCTGTTCATTCTGCTACCAAATTTTCGCCATTTGAAATTGTGTATGGGTTTAATCCTTTAACTCCATTGGATTTATCTCCTTTACCTTTGACGGAGCACGTTAATTTAGATGGCAAAAAGAAAGCTGACTTTGTGAAGCAGATTCATGAGAAGGCAAGACTCAACATTGAGCGAAGAACGGAACAATATGCCACACAAGCCAACAAGGGACATCGGAACCTGGTTTTTGAACCCGGAGATTGGGTTTGGCTGCATATGAGAAAAGAAAGATTTTCGGCAAAAAGACGTTCCAAATTGCTCCCAAGAGGAGATGGCCCTTTCCAAGTTTTCGAGCGTATCAATGACAACGCTTACAAGCTAGATTTACCTGGTGAGTACAATGAAAGTACCCTTTTAATGTTACTGATTTGAGTCCTTTTGATGTAGGTGATGATTTGAGGGCAAATCCTTTTCAAGAGGAGGGGAATGATGGAGATCAAGGCACCGCTTCGAAGGATCTCGTTCAAGTACCAATTGGGCCGGTTACGAGAGCACGAGCAAAGAAGTTCAAGGATGTGCTCAACGGACTCATCCAAGAGTTATGGGCTCAAGCAAATTCGTGAAGGCCCATTGACCATGATCCACGTGGGCAACAAAGAATTGTCACCTTGATTCAAGTTTTAGAAGGATCCGGTCAAGGCTACGAATTGGCAAGATAACAATCGCAGGAAATCTAAACCAAATTGATGCGGAATAAATTGATGGTGGACTGACATGGAAATATGTTGGACCACAAAGATAATTGATGGTGAACCGGCATGGAAATATGAAGAGTACCATATTTAGAACAATTTCATGCCTTATTCAAGTTAGATGTTTAAGTATATTTTGATTTGATATTTCTAAGTTTTCCATAATGGGTTTGTTGCCCAAATAATTGCTTGGACCGCAAGAGATTGAGTAGGGATAAAGAGCTTGCTAGTCTTTTGTAAAGCCTATTTAAGCATGTGGTTGTAAAGAAAAAGACATACATTGATTATTCATAAAACTTGTGAGGTTTATTCTCTTTGGTTCTTTGAAGAACTACTCGAACTTATCGGGATTTCCCGTGGCGTTCATCTCAACTTATCAAACGGAGTTTCCACCACCGTTTGTAGCGTCTTTCTTATACCGAGGTTCTTGTTTGTCATAAACAACGGGTCGAGGTCTTCCATTTGAATCTGTTCATAGAACGATCTTGGGTTCCCTTTCGTTGTTGGGTCTCGTTATTCTTGACGAGGTTCACATCAGGTTGCACAGTTCTCCATCCAGATGTCTTCAGCCTACGTCTGGACACAGCCTAGAGAAAACTAAATCAGTGTCGATTTAGGTCTTCTGTAGCCTATAAATAGAGGCCTCTAGGCATGTAAAAATCATGAATTCAGTGTTGAATTCTTTTGTACTTAGAGAAGGTTTTTAGGTAGACATTGTGAAGATCTGCTAGCTCTCTAAGGGATGCCAGTGTGCTGTTGCTGTGCTCATAATTGAAGTCTATCTTAGGGAGGAGCCCTAAGGTAAAGGAATTCATAGAAAACTCCTTCAATGAGACTTAGCTGGGAGGCGTTCACATTGGGTTACGTGTTAGAGTGCTAGATACGATCACTGCATCGGGTATGTGAGTGTTACTATCTATGTACTAGCTTTGTCTTCTGATAGTGGATTTCCTGGGTTTGGCTGCCCTGGAGTGGTTTTTCTCTTAATTGAGTTTCCACTTTATTAACAAAATATATGTCTCTTTTAATTCCACACTTTTGATATTTTGTTACACGTTGCACACACACACGCCGTAATTTAGAAGTCATATATATTTTTTAGGATTCCTACTCCTTGTTGATCTAGTATTGCTGTCAGAGTTCTAATTAGACTTTGATCATTCATTAGACTTCTAATCTGATCTCTTATTTGACTTCTGATCTGATTGGACCCTGAGTCCTATCCCGATTCTACCGAGAATAGGACTACTGATCAAATTATACTTGCACTAAGAGTCCTATCCCGATTCTACCGAGATATGACTGCTAATCAGATTATGACTCTTATTTCAATTTAAATTGGACTAGAGTCCTAATTCGGATCTACTGGGATAACTGATACTTAATTTCTTGGGAATAGTTGCAAAGTGTCTCTCTCTCGAGATTGGACTTCTCGGGAGTCCTGCTGTCTCCTCCTTGGGTCGGACTGAGTGGAATTTATTCCCAACAGTTATCCCCCAATTCCCTTATCCGAAGCTTGCTTGAATAATGGGAATTCTATGTCTCAAGAAACCTGAGCTTTGTCTCCTTCTGAAAACCTATTAAACTCGAGGGTTAAATCCTACCCCCATTACTCCTGACTACCGATGTAGGACTAACTGGGAGACTTTCCATCTTGCTCTTGGCAAGGACTGATCCGAGAGGCTTTCTTCCTCTTGCTCTTGGCAAGGACTGATCCGAGAGGCTTTACCTCTTGCTCTCTGCAAGGACTGATCTGAGAGGCTTTCTTCTTGCTCTTGGCAAGGACTGTTCTGAGAGGCTTTCTTCTTGCTCTCGGCAAGGATTGATCTGAGAGGCTTTACCTCTTACTCTCAGCAAGGACTAACCCGAGAAGCTTCGCTTTTTGCTCTCGGCAAGGACTAATCCAAAAGGCTTTACCTCTTGCTCTCGGCAAGAATTGATCCCAGAAGCTTCACTTTTTTCTCTCGACAAGGATTGATCCGAGAGGCTTTCTTCTTGCTCTCGGCAAGGACTGATCCGAGATGCTTCATTCTTGCTCTCGGCAAGGACTGATCCAAGAGGCTTCCTTCTTGCTCTTGGCAAGGACTAATTCGAAAGTCTTTTGCCTGCAAAAGAAGCGACATCAACGGGTTCTCGGACCCTAGACTGGGAACACTTCGATGCTTAAGTCATCTCTTTTCTTTTATTCTGAAAATACTTATTCCCAAATCTGGGGAATTTTCTGTCTTAATTATAACTAGTCTGAGTTAAAAATAAAAGTCCAGTTCTTTGCAAACATAAATGCTAAAAATAAAAGTCTAGCCTAGAATTTTCGAGGGTCCTTTCTACATGACCACTGGCAGATTTTGTTGTTGCCTCAGCTCTCTACGCCGTGGGCTTTTGCTTCCTCGGTCCTCTCTTCTTTCTAAGTCATCGCAGGGATCGTTTTCCTGATCCCTTTTGTCTGGCTGAGGACGGTCTCGGGGATAATAATCCTATGGCTGCTGATCTCGGGGCTGATACTCCCAATGATTCCAGAACCTGTTATTTCCTAGTTGGTTCTGTTGCTCTCCCAAGAACCGAACCAGCTTGCCATTCTTTATGAATTCTTCTATTAACAACCTTAGGGTTACACACACTCGGTGTAATGACCTGCTTGTTTATGAAAATCATAATACTTGTCTGCATTCCTGTAAGGAGGATTACCTGGTATCTTTGGTGGTTCCCGAAATGCTAGATCTCTTTTGATCTCAATAAGGACTTCTGATATCTTGGCATTGAGAGGTGTAAAGTTGTAATCTTTAAACTTCTTCTTTACCAGCCTCTCCTCTTCCCTATCAACTTTTCTGAATTCTTTCATTTTCTTTTCCGGGGCTATCCCTTGGGGTAGCCTATAGCTGGCCATAGCCTTCAGCGTCTCTTCTTGATTGATAAATTCTTCTACCTTATCCATTAGGCCCTACAAGGTACTTAGTTGCTTTTGGACCAACTTCTTCATCGAAGGCTCCTCAGGTGAAATTCCTTGATAAATGGCAGCAAAGATCATATCCTAGGTCGGATCTTCAACCGTAACTTTCTCTCGGTTGAAACGGGCCATAAACTCCTTAAGACTTTTTGTTGCTTTGCTGGTGCAATGATAGCAAATATTATGAAGGCTTCTTCTTTGTCTAGAAAGCTAGAAACTTCGTTAGGAATTTTTTGGACAACTCCTTGAACTAATCAACAGAATTTGAGGGCAGCTTCCTGAACTAGTCGAGGGCATTCACCGAAAGAGTAAGGGGGAAGGCCTGGCACGCTACTTCATTGGGTGTCTTGTGAAGGTCTAGATGAGCTCGGAAATTCTCTAGGTGATCTAGGGGATCTTCATCTATAGCATAACTTAGAATCTGGGGTGCCTTAAATTTCTCGGGTAGCCAATAGTCTACTACTCGTCTGGTGAAGGGTGAGTCTGTACCCATTAGGAGCTTGTCCACCACTACGAATCTGCTTTTGTCCTTTCTTTCCATCTCCATGTATGTGCACCTTCTCTCCAACTCGGCAATAACTCTGCTTAGATCTCCCGCATCCTCTCGTCGATCTCCATGAGGGACGAGCCTTCTCTTCCGTAATTCCCGGGGATGGACTTCCCGAAAATTATCTTCTTGGTGATCTTCCACTCGATGACCATGGCTGTCAGTATGGTTGTTGCGCTCTTATTCGTGTTCATCCCTGTTCATGTCGAGATGGGGCTGTCCCGGCCTCCTGTGCATCAATTTTGCATTCCGTTATGTTAAGGATTCGATCTGGGCTTCCAACGTTGCTATACGATCTTGATCTCCACCGCCTGGGGGAGTGAACGGTGGAGGCTATGGATTATTTTGGATAACCGGCTCCACTCGGGCCATGGGCTCTCGATTAATCTAGCTTCTGGGACATGTGTTCAACACCTTGCTAGATCTTTTTTTTTTTCTTTGGTTTGAGAAACGAATAATCATTCCCACAGATGGCGCCAAATTGTTGGTACAGTTTCTGGTATGGTGTGAATCTGCACATTCTTCTAATGTTTTTCACGCTGCTCAATAATTTTACAAAACAATTAAAATTACGGGACCTTTACAGGGATCCCATTCTAATGCCTAAATTAGCTTATGAGGGAAAAATCTGCTCAATGCATAAAATATTGAGTCTAAGTTTATAGCTGGGGTATGAGCCTATTTATAGGCAAAGAGGTGAATGTTGTGCAAATATCTACCTAAATAAATAGGCAAATACTTGTACGTTTTACTCGCAAGTGCACAAGATCAAAACAATAGTATAGCAGGCAAATACGAGATCATTCCCACGAGGATTGGTATAAATTGTATTTAAAGAGAAATTCCTAAAAGCGATATGTTGAATAAGACAGGATAAAAGATTGAATTAAAAATACTATGAAGAAAAGGTAGGGCTTCGATATCCACCGCTAATCATACTCAAATAAGATTCACAATATGCACAATACTACAATCATAACATGATACTTAATGCTTACCAGCCACAAGGGAATGGTATCTTCTCCTAAAGCTATTGATTTCCCTGAGCAACGAGTTAGGCATGGTATCTACTCTAACTCTTTTCTTCATTGAAGGATTTAGCATGGTATCTACTAAGTTGTTCTTCAAGAAAGCATAAATTTATGGAAATCGGTAAACACACTCAGATTGGAACATGGTATCTATTCCAGTTGTCTTTATGTTGATTAATCCAAGAACCTGTGTCGGGGTTCTTTCATTACTCTATTATGCCCAGGACTCGGTCATCCAAATTGACATAAATAACAAATCCATACCACATGCATATGATGGCCAAACATAAACATGAGAGGAATTCAAGAAAATAGGAAATAATCAAGTTAAGCATCAATATATAAATTGTAGCAAGGCAAATTGAAAAACTTAAAAAGACATGATTAGGGCTTCAATCGAGCCCTAACTAAAGTATTAGTTACAACTAATATAAACTAAAATTATATACATACAGAAAATAAATAAAGGAAGAAAATAAAAACTAGAAAGAACCTCCTTGATGTAGTCTTTGATTCTTCCTCCAAGTTTGTGTGTCTTTCTTCAAAGGCTAGAGGCCTATTTATAGGGATTAGAGAAGCTTTAGAAGCTCTAGAATTCCTATTACAATTCTAAGTAGGTTTTCTAGTCCAAAAAGAATAATTACAAGTCTTCTCCTTTTCTAAAATTTCTATCCAAGTAGGAAAAGGATTCCGAAATTCGTACAGATTTGCGGTCTTTTATTGCGGGGAGATTTTGGCATGGAAAACGTCCGAATTAGGAAAAACCTATTTCTTACATATTTGTTTCCTTTCTTATTAGCTTTCCAACACCACCAATTTTGTTGCAATCTGATACTTGAACCGAAAGTTATGATTAAATTACTGAGACGTACTCATTCTGGATTCTTTCCAAAGATAACGAATTTTTGCCAACTTCTCTTTCCTTAAATTCAAAATTGATTTGGAGTTTGAATCTATCCAAAAGTAAGTTTGCTGACTTCATTATAATCTTGGAATTTGATCGGTTTTTCTTCTAAAACCTGTAAAATACAATAAAACACAAAAACAACACAAAACATCAAATTATAACAAAACTAAGAGCTTAACATATGTAAATTAAGGGGCTTGAATGTGTAACATTCAGCACTTATCACACCCCCAAACTTACATGTTGCTAGTCCCTTAGCAATGCAGAATTGAAAATAAAATGAAAACTAAAACAGTAACTACTCTACCTCCTCTGTCGCGGGAAACACGATTGCATTTAGCGTATGCAATAAGCCTTTTAAACCCCTAGGACTCCCTAGTGGACGAGTAAAGTCTCGTGAGGGTTTGCCATGAATGATACCTACAAACATTATGCCAAAATTCATGTTTATTCCAAAGAGTTAAGTGTCACCAAATTTATGATTCTCATTCATTAGCAAGCTTAGAAAGATAAACTCCATCTTCAATATAAAATAGAATTCCAAAGTCTAACCACTTACAAACGACAAGCTCAGGCATCATAAGTTCAATTCAGTGTAAGGTGAACTAACACATAATCATGAGGCTTCAAATTAATTCCAATGTGCAATGATTCAATATCTCAAAATTCTCTAGGATCCCCATCAAATTGAATAACCAAGGCATAATAGCAAGAGCTTTATTTATTTATTTATTTATTTTTATTATTGTTATTTTTTTTTAATTTTTTTCAGACTGTGCAATGCTTAGTTCTTTTAAGCTTTCTAATTGACCCATGTAATGAGTGTTAGGCTAATGCTCCCAAACCAGATGGTTTTAAGGCATTAAGTGTTGAAACACCTCTAAGAGCTTACTAACTCGAGTCAAAAAGGCTACAGAACTAAACTAGTCATGACTTTAACCAATCTGAATTTCTCACTTTTTGACGTGAACATTCACTGCTTAATGAGGCAAGAAGTCCAGTTACTCGGTGAAAGCTTCAAAAATGGTTTTTATTATTATTATTATTATTATAAATATGCCAAGGTATCCATTCAACAAGTCACCCAGCTTCATCCAAGACATTGAAAAATACACAATCATGTTCATATATCATACCCCACAAAATTATATGCTAATGTGCTTGTGATAGTTTAGATTGAAAAGTTAATCCTTAGATGCCAAAAGTAAGTAGTAGGACTTTAGCATCAATTTCAAATGATCATGTGTTCAACATTCTAAGCTCACCAATGAAATTCAAATCACAATTTTTAGATCAACCAAAGTCTTAAAAATAACATGAACATGCAATTTTCAATTTTATTTATTTATTTATTTATTTTTTAAACAGAAAGTGTGTGGTGTGTCCCATACCCCCAAACTTAAATTACACATTGTCCTCAATGTGTAGATAGAATGGAAAGATCATACCCAGGAGATGAGAAAATTGGTTGGACTAGGTATGGCTCGTAGCATACCCCCAAACTTGAATGCAAAAACATTTGTTCCTGAAAAACAAAACTAGAAAAACAAAACCAAGGAAAGGAAAACTAAAAAAATAAAAATAAAATAAAAATAGAAACTAAAATTAACCACAATAAAACTAAAATTAACCAAAATAAAATGAACAATAATTAAAAATAAAACCAGAATTCTTTAAAGGATATGAATTTGTAGTGCATGCAGTGGCCTCAGTACCACTAATTTGGGCAGATGTGCTTGAGCTCCTGGACTGTCTCGAGCGTTGTTGGTAGTAGCTTTTGAGTTTAAATTTGAAACACCAATCTTTTCTTCTCTTGGACCATAGAGAATGAATTCTACCTACAGAAAGGTAGTTCCTAATTTTTACAGATCGGGGTAAATCACACTGAGAATTCTCAAACAGTTTCTCATCCGGAAGGGAATCATGAACTGGAATACTATGAGGAGAATACTTAGAGAGTTTTTCTACTTTGATGACCTCAATTTGCTCGTCTAATAGCCCTAATAGACTACTCTTATGGTCACTTGGTAATTCGGGAATAGGAGTTGATGTTGAAGAAGCCTCAGGGCTCACTTTCTTGCATTTTTCCTGATGTAGATCATGTGTGACCTCAATTTGCTCCTCCTTCCCCTCTTCCTCATGATTTTCGACCACTTCTTCACTCAATGTTGTGATAGCTTGCTCATGATAGGAAGAACTCCAATCCTCCATGTAATATCCACTAGGATTACCCACCAACTGACTTTGAAACTCTTCTTCTCTTTCTCTTTTGAGGTGGTTGATGATTTGTTCACAGTCAGCTTCCATTGGGAATTCACCCTTTTTTCTCTTACTTAATTCTTTGGCCAACTGCCCCATTTGTGTTTCCAATCTTTGGATAGCTTGACTGATCTGAGCATTGTTCTGTTGTTGCTTAGTCAAAAATTCGAGTAGAGCATCTTTGAGGTCATTCTTCTTTGGCTCTAGATTCGGTTGGACCGCTGGTGGTGGAGCTTGATAGTTATTTCCCTGTTGGAAATTTCTTTGCTGCCCTTTAGGATTTTGCACATTCTGAGTGTTACTCCATGAAAAATTGGGGTGGGTTTGCCACCCTGCATTATAGGTGTTGGAGTATGGATTGTTCTTTGGAGGATAGTTATTCTGGCCCACATAGTTCGCTTGCTCCTGATCTATAAATGAAAGCATGGGGCAAGTCTCAGTGGTGTGGTCAGAATGAGAACATATGGCACATACCTCAACTTGAGCAATCTGTTGAATTGGAGAGATGTTATGAGTAGTCATGACTTTCACTAGCATATCCAGTTTCCTCTCCAAGGTAGCCATTTGAGTTTGAACTCCATTATTGCCATTCACTTCATAGACGCCTTTTCTTTTGAGTCCTTGCCTCCCTCGGGATGAGAATTGTTGGGAGTTTTCGCTTAAAGTCTTAAACAATTCTTTTGCCTCCTCGCTATTCTTTTCCATTAGTACACCTCCACAAGTTGAATCTACAAGACTTTTGTTAGAATCATTTAAACCTTCATAAAAATTTTGTACCTGATCGTCTTGAGATAGATTGTGATGTGGGCATTTTAGAAGTAGCTCCTTGAAGTATTCCCACACCTCAAAGAATAGGTCTCCATCTTTTTGTTGGAAGGTTTGAATCTCCCTCCTCAATTGCCTAGTCTGTTGGGCTGGAAAGAATCTTTTCAAGAACTTTGTGGTCAACTCCTCCCAATTGTGAATAGACCCTGCAGCCAAAGAATTCAACCATAACTTAGCATTATCTTTCAAGGAAAAAGGGAAGAGAATTAACCTGATTCCTTCCGCATTTAAGCCATGGATGTTTTGAGTTTTGCAAAGATCAAAGAAGTCCCGAATGTGCAGATATGGATCCTCTGTAGGTGTGCCTCTATAGTGTGGAACCATATTGAGCAACAGAGACAAATCAAAATTGCTTTGCACATCTGGTTGAAAAGCAATGCAAGAGGGTTGATTTGGATTTTGTGGTATTAAGGAACTCTTCATTGGCTTCCGCTCGGGTGGATTCTCTACACGTACTTCTACCATGTCGTCCTCAACTTTGAATACGTTTTTTTTTTATTTTATTTTTTATTTTTTTACATGAACATAAGCATAACAAAAGGAAAATAAAAATTAAAAAGGAAAAAAGCCTTCTTTTTTTTTTATTTTTTTATTTTTAGATTATCATAAACAGAAATAACTAAAATAAAAGGAAAAACTTTAAAAACAAAATTTAACACAATCCCCGGCAACGGCGCCAAAAACTTGTTGTGCAAATATCTACCTAAATAAATAGGCAAATACTTGTACGTTTTACTCGCAAGTGCACAAGATCAAAACAATAGTATAGCAGGCAAATACGAGATCATTCCCACGAGGATTGGTATAAATTATATTTAAAGAGAAATTCCTAAAAGCGATATGTTGAATAAGATAGGATAAAAGATTGAATTAAAAATACTATGAAGAAAAGGTAGGGCTTCGATATCCACCGCTAATCATACTCAAATAAGATTCGCAATATGCACAATACTACAATCATAACATGATACTTAATGCTTACCAGCCACAAGAGAATGGTATCTTCTCCTAAAGCTATTGATTTCCCTGAGCAACGAGTAAGGCATGGTATCTACTCTAACTCTTTTCTTCATTGAAGGATTTAGCATGGTATCTACTAAGTTGTTCTTCAAGAAAGCATAAATTTATGGAAATCGGTAAACACACTCAGATTGGAACATGGTATCTATTCCAGTTGTCTTTATGTTGATTAATCCAAGAACCTGTGTCGGGGTTCTTTCGTTACTCTATTATGCCAAGGACTCGGTCATCCAAATTGACATAAATAACAAATCCATACCACATGCATATGATGGCCAAACATAAACATGAGAGGAATTCAAGAAAATAGGAAATAATCAAGTTAAACATCAATATATAAATTGTAGCAAGGCAAATTGAAAAACTTAAAAAGACATGATTAGGGCTTCAATTGAGCCCTAACTAAAGTATTAGTTACAACTAATATAAACTAAAATTATACACATACAGAAAATAAATAAAGGAAGAAAATAAAAACTAGAAAGAACCTCCTTGATGTAGTCTTTGATTCTTCCTCCAAGTTTGTGTGTCTTTCTTCAAAAGCTAGAGGCCTATTTATAGGGATTAGAGAAGCTTTAGAAGCTCTAGAATTCCTATTACAATTCTAAGTAGGTTTTCTAGTCCAAAAAGAATAATTACAAGTCTTCTCATTTTCTAAAATTTCTATCCAAGTAGGAAAAGGATTCCAAAATTCGTACAGATTTGCGGTCTTTTATTGCGGGGAGATTTTGGCATGGAAAACGTCCGAATTAGGAAAAACCTATTTCTGACATATTTGTTTCCTTTCTTATTAGCTTTCCAACACGACCAATTTTGTTGCAATCTGATACTTGAACCGAAAGTTATGATTAAATTACTGAGACGTACTCATTCTGGATTCTTTCCAAAGATAACGAATTTTTGCCAACTTCTCTTTCCTTAAATTCAAAATTGATTTGGAGTTTGAATCTATCCAAAAGTGAGTTTGCTGACTTCATTATAATCTTGGAATTTGATCGGTTTTTCTTCTAAAACCTGTAAAATACAAGAAAACACAAAAACAACACAAAACATCAAATTATAACAAAACTAAGAGCTTAACATATGTAAATTAAGGGGCTTGAATGTGTAACATTTAGCACTTATCAGTGAAGTCAAACTTGAATTAGGATTCATGCTCCTTGTTGATCTAGAACTACTGTCAGAGTTCTAATTGAACTTTGATCTTTTATTAGACTTCTGATATGATCATTCTTCTAATCTGATTTCTTATTTGACTTCTGATCTGATTGGACCCTGAGTCTTATCCCTATTCTACCGGGAATAGGACTACTGATTAAACTGTACTTGACTAAGAGAACTATCCCGATTCTATTGAAATATGACTGCTAATCGGATTGTGACTTTTACTTCAATTTAACTTGGAATAGAGTCCTATCCGGATCTGCTGGGATAACTGATACCTGATTTCTCAGAAACAGCTGCTCAGTATCTATCTCCCGGGATTGGACTTTCCGAGAGTCCTGCTGTCCCCTCCTTGAGCCAGAGTGAGTAGAATTTATTCCCAACATCTTTAATACTAGAAAAAAAAATGCAAAATTACTCCATATGGTTATACTGATTTGTAATAAGCTCAATGTGGTATACAAATGTTCCGAGAGTTCCATGTGATATGCAAAAATAACAAATAGGTTCTTACACCCAACTTTCGTCTAATTTTTTATGGAAACCATTAAATATCATGCCAACACCAATCAAATTATGAATATATAACTGGAATATGGATGGTCAAGCCACCCTTTTGGCCAAATAGGAGGTGGCCGAACCAGCTTCTAGCCATTGTTGTTTTTGCAACAGAGAGATCTATCAAACTTTCTCATAGTTGTTTCTACCATTACTGACAGTATCGTATGTTCAATCTTTGAAATGAAAACCAACTATTTTCTTTCTTATTTTTTCACTTTATCCTTTGTTTGGCTAATTAGAAACCTAAGAAAGCTTACACAACCAAAGAAATACAAAATCACTAACTTGCACTCATTCAACTTGATGCGACAGGCTTTGCTGAGTGAACGTTATCGTTTTCCAGCTTCGAAAGAAAATAAAAATAAAAACTCTGTTCTCTGTAATCCAACACAGTCAAATATTTTTAATTTTTTAATTTCTTTCTATATTTCACATATTGTTATTTATTTAACCAAAGATCCAACATACATATTGTACGTCAAAATTGTTTGCTTTTTCAGTGAGCTCTGTCGCGTGGTGTGGATGGGTTTTAATTGATTGCAATTAGGACGTTTGAACTATATGGATGACACGTGTTATAATATGATTGATGTTGACATTTAGTTTAACAATTTTTGGTCAAAAAATTAGCGGGAGGTTTTGTTATTTTTAAATAGCACGTCAAAATATTTTTATATTGCATAAAGCTTATTACACATGGGTATAATTATATGAGCTGATTTTACATTTTTCGTTTAACATGTACAGAGGAACCAAGTGGGCTTCATGGCATTGTAAAAGAGCAAAAAGCAGTGCGGTGTTGGTCTAGTAAGTGTGATAAGCCTGATCCTCGATTACTTGCTGACCCAAGTTTTTTGTTTTCTTCTCTGTGAGCGCTGATGCAGCAGCTCCATTGCGTGTCAGCATTCGAAGCGGCAATGGCATAGCCAAAGCTGGCGACCCTCGTGGCGTTATCTGAACTTCGAAGGTATCCAGGGTGAGTTGGAATTTCACGCACGCGCTTCCTCACGCGTCTCCTATCATTTCTCAATTCAAAGCAAGTGGGACCAGACAAGTAGTTTTGGTAGTCCAATTCGTTATGAGAATACTCATGCCCCTTTTGGCGTGATCAGAATAGTCTGTGCTAATGTTCTAAGAATGAAATAGTTAAGGTAAATTTATTGAAATTAGCAAATCTAACCCTAAATGCCAACACCCAACAGTTGAGGTAAGATTTTATACCAATAAGTTGTGAAGAGTTTAAATTTATTTATTTATTTTTATGTTTACAACTCATTTAACTATTAGTATTCCACCTCCTTTAAATATTAAATTACATTTTACCATTTTTTTCTTTTTTATTAGAAATCATTCCATCTTCATCATATAAAGTAAATATTATTTTAAAGTATGATTATATGTTTATTTTTCAGTAACGGTTATGCAATTTTGAACAAAAATATATAAATTTCTGTTAAAAGTGAGTTTTTATTTTTTATTTTATTTTATTTTATTTATTTTTTTAGCTGAATCTTTTTTATGGAACATCCTCTACAATCAGATGCCTAGAATTTGATAAAAAAAACTTTCAACTTAATATTCTTTTTTAGAAAAATGCTACATGCACTTCCAAACCCACACTTCGAAATATACAATTTTTTACGTGGTAGTGAAAATTACTATCAAATCCAAACTTCAATAGTTATCAATCCGAAAATTTAATATTAATTTTCACTACTACTTTAGATACTGTACATTTATGAGCATGAGTGTAAGTGTGAGAATGTGTAACACTTATCTTCTTTTTTGTACAAGGAGTTAAAACTTAGGGAAAATTCTACATATCCTCATCAAACTATCATTTAATTGAAAGTTTGAAAAAAACATAAGTGATAGTTTGAAGATGATATGTGAACTTTTTCCTAAAACTCAAGTTCATATAATTATGAATTTGCTCTCATTAATGATAATTGATCCTACTCAATATTTCAATTATAATTTGCATTTTTTTTTTCATTTGGATATTAACGAGTGTATTTACCTAATGATAAGTATATTTATTAATTTTTTCTTTCTAATTATAATTATACAAATCTTGTTGTTCGAGAAACAATGATATTATATCATGACATGTGTTTGGTGTTATTCTCTTACACAATTATTTTGTAAATTTATTATTAAATTTATAAAACTTACATGTGGTCTTATATTTGAATTTAATGGTGGATTCGTATATCTTTTATATGAAAATTGGCAAAAATATGCAAGAAAATAAAGTTAAACAATTTTTTTTTTATGTCATTGTCCAATATATTCGACACGTACTTGAAGAATGAAAAATTATTAAATTAGTCTTTTAAGTCAAATTGAACATCCTACTACAAAAATTTGTTTAAAATTCACCGTGGTAAGCTCTTGTATTAAATTGATTATTTCATAACAATTTTAATTATTTTTCTAACAAAACCATTATGAAATCCACCATGTGGGGCAACTCCCGAGTCACCTTTTTATTTAAGTGTAAAATTATAATTTCACAGAAAAAATAGCCAAAAATTGTACGAAAGATTAATTTAATAAAGAAGCTTTCCACATAGATCCGTAAAATAATTTATTTACCAAGAATCAATAACTCTATGAACTAATTTAATATTTTTTCCTAAAACAGATATAGAGTCTAAAATGTCTTCAGAATAATATTGAGCGAAAGAAAACAAAGGAAAGCCGAAAAGGAACGGGGAGATGCATGCAAGAGCGCGTGGAGTATCGGTCACCTCAGAGACGCGTAGAAAGATGTCAGCCAGACAGGACCGGCTATAGCCGGTAGCTTCGACCTTCGAGAGAGGCCCCGTGAACCTCAGAGTCACCCTCGCGTCTCTTTTAAGCCGGCCCGTTTCGGACTTGCAAATACCCGAAAATAAAAATAAGGAGAAAATAAAATAATCGGATATAATTTATTTTTCTTTTGTTCAATTTATCATTGCCTTTCTTTTTCTGGAGAAAAAGGTGGTGCCGGGGGAGTTCGCCGTGAAAGTGAGTGATCATTAACGGTGATGGTGCGCAGCGGAAGCGTAGCAGGACTATCGACAGTGGTGATGGCGCACTGGCTCAAAGACGCCTCCAATTGGTGGGAACAAATTAACGAGTCTCGGGTCTGGCAGGATCGAATCTTTCACGTCCTTGCTGCTCTCTACGGCGTCGTCGCCGCCGTTGCTCTGGTTTGTCTATTTCATATCTTTTATATGTATATGCCTCTGTCTATGATGT
The DNA here is from genome assembly GCF_958979055.1 of Alnus glutinosa. Lineage (NCBI taxonomy): Eukaryota > Viridiplantae > Streptophyta > Magnoliopsida > Fagales > Betulaceae > Alnus > Alnus glutinosa. The sequence goes on from NC_084886.1 coordinate 30,165,293, forward strand.
CCAGTCGGAGTGATTGGAAAAGACCTCTTGAATTGTAAATTATGAGATCGTTGATTTGGAATTTTTTTATTTTTTTTTAATAATTATTTTTGTTGTTGAAGGTTCAACTGGTTCGAATACAATTGAGAGTGCCAGAGTATGGATGGACCACGCAGAAGGTCTTCCACTTTCTCAATTTCTTGGTGAATGGGGGTTTGTATCATTTTGTACTAAAAAATTCTGATTTTATCTTCATTTTGTGCATTCTAAGCATTTTTATATTATTCTTACTGAGCGAAATTCTTGTTTTACAGTTCGGTCATTGGTTTTTGTGTTTCGTCGGGAGGTGCAGAAGTTACAACCAGAGGTTTAATTTCAATTTGATGGTTTATGTCTTTTTCAAAGTTCTAATCTGTAATCCGTGTCGCTGGATTTGTATTTCTGACGTGAATATTGTTTGGGCATGTCAATTAGATTGTCCAACATGTCTTGCTCGATATGCCAAGTCTTGCTTTCTTCACGACATATGCGCTTTTGGTTCTTTTCTGGGCAGAGATTTACTATCAGGTTAGGGTTCAATTTGAGGTTGATTGCTTTCTTTTGGTATGTTGTGGTATGAGTATGTATGACTACGCTTTTTATAACAAGCTCAAAAGGTGGTCCGCTAATACCAAAGCTTGACCTGTGTGGAAAACAGGCACGTGCTGTATCTACAGATGGACTTCGACCAAGTTTCTTTACAATTAATGCAGTGGTTTATGCTGTTCAGGTGAAATTTCTCGCTCATTGTTTCACTTTCAGTCCCGGCAAATGGGAGGTCTTGAAGTTGGGTTCCTTCTATGAGGGAGCTAGTTCTGTTTCAATATAAAAAAAATAAATTGAGCATTGCCATTTCTTTTCTTCTCACCGTCGTTACTTTTTGTTGTTAATAAATGTAAAGAGTTATTAGAACTATGTGGAGGCAAGTTGTGGAGATTCGATGCCTTCATTTAGCATGTTAGTTTCAACATTTAGGGACTTTTTCAACTGTGTAATTGAGACTCTATGAATGACCATCTGGTGTATTTATATCTCTTCCATTTTGAGTGAGAAAGATCTAAGAAACCTTTTGTCTTTTTATATTTCTGCTTGGTTCTTTAATTTTCTAGAGAGGTCAGTGTATTAAGAAATTATGTAACCATATGCCACATCATCAATTCAGAAGTTTGAGAACTTCTTGAATCATGAAGAATTCTTTTATTGAGAAGTTTGGGCTTTTGACTGTGAATGAAGGACCTTGGGGCTCAGGACACGTATATTTCTAGATATCAATAAATAAGAAATGGAGAACAGTCAATGAATGGAGAGTTCTGGGGTTTCTTGGTAGGTTGCCTTCTGGGGCTAGTTATTTTTGAATTGGACAGATTTCAGAATTTAAACTTTGGGCGCCATTAACACTCAGGGAATGTACTTTTATGTGGACCCACATACTTATTTGAATGGCTAAGCTGCTATTGGTTGCCCGTACATGATTATGGTCTCTGATGTTTGGGCTTGGAAGATTTCCATATTATTGATTTCATCACCTCGATAGAGGTTCATACTTTGGTCCTTGTCTGGCTTCTCCCTTTCTACTAAAAGGATCGGGGAAATGGATTAAATTATTTATTTCATATGGCAAGAATGGTGTGTTTCAGTTTTATAACACAATGATATAGGAAAAATGTGATAGGGTTAAAAAAAAAAGAAGGTATTATTTGGGCCATTGTTGGTGCGTAATGGTCTTGGGCTTTTAAGCTCAAGTGCGGGGGTTCAATCTTTAAAATTTTGACGTTTTATGTGACATCAAATTTAGGAAACAACCTCAAAGGCCTTGCTTAGATGGGATCAATAGTGGGTAATATGGCCATTTTCCCCTTTGGTGGTGTCTTGTTTTATTTATGATACGAAGGATTGTTGTTTCATGCGTGCGCTATGAGTGTTATTTTGGTTAGTGGTGAGCATAAATCCCTTGGTTTGATAAAACCTAGCCGAATCATTAGGGTTGGTAGAGGGTATCTATCCACCAACCTAACTCTGATTAACCTAGGTGACCAAATGGAGTTCAGTTGACAGAGTCAACCAGTTTTAATTTTGTTGGTCGGTGGTGGCCACTGGTCAAGCGATGATCGCAAATGAACAATGGGCCACTTTGGATGGACCTTGAGAACGAAATCGAATGGTGGATGTAATGGCGTTAAGTGAAATGATCTCCACGTTAGTGAATGGAGGTCTTTTAACAGGATTCATGGTGGGGCCTAGGAGTGGTGGAGCTATCAATGTTTCTCATCTTTTTGTTTGCGGATGACACCTTGATATTTAGTGCGGCAAATCCAGATCATCTTCACAATTTGCGTATTTTTTTTTAATTAATTAATTATTATTATTATTATTATTATTATTTTTTATGCTTTGAAGCGGTTTTGGTTTTGACAATAAATCTGGCTAAATCAAAGTTGGTTCTGATTGGCAATGTCATCAATGTCGAACGCCTAGCTAGTATTTTGGATTGCAGGGTATCCTCTTTGTTTATCAAATATCTCGGTCTTCCATTGGGTGCTTCGTTTAAGACCAAATCTATTTGGGATGACATCATTGAGAAGATAGAGCGTCATTTGATTTGTTGGAAAAGGATGTACTTGTCAAAGCATTGGAGAGTTACTTTTATTAAAAGCACTTATCTAATTTGCCTACCTACTTTATGTCTCTTTTCCCCCTCTCGGTTGGTGTTGTCAATTGCTAAAAGAAGTTGAAGGCTTTTTTTTTTTTTTTTTTTTTTTTTTTTTTTTTTTTGTGTGGTATGAAATGGGTGAAGAGTTCAAATATCACTTGGTTAGTTGGACAAAGGTGTGTACTACGATCTCAAGAGGGTTGGCAGTTCGAAATTTGCTTGAGAGAGAGGCCTTTTAGAGGTTGGTTGGGGACTGTACATATCGCAGTGCTTGGGGAGGGTGGTGTTCCAATGAGGTTCATGAGTTGTATGGGGTGGGGTTTTGGAAAAATATCAGGAGGAGTTGTGGGAAGTTTTCTCGCCATACTAGACTTGTGGTGGGTGATGGCTCTAAAGTTAAGTTTTGGTATGACTTATGGTGCGGGGACCAAACCCTTGAGATAACTTTTTCGGACTTGTATAAAATAGCCCATTTTAAGGAAGTTGCTGTGGTAGACCATTTGTAGCTCTCTAGTACCTCTCATTGGTGGAATATATTAACTTTCTCAGAGCTGCTTACGATTAGGAGGTGGATTTTTTACCTCGTTTTTCACCTTGTTATATTCCTTTAGAGTGAGAGGGGGTAGTGAAGACAAGCTTTGTTGGCTACCCTTTGAGAGAGGGTGCTTTGAAGTCAAATCATACTATAATGTTTATATTCCCCATGATAGTACTACTTTCCCTTGGAGGGATATTTGGCAGAATAAGGTTCCCCTTGATAGTGGCGTTCTTTGCTTGGACAGCAGCATTAGAGAAGATCCTCACCATGGACAATCTAAAGAAACGATATGTCATTCTAGTTGAGTAGTCTTGCATGTCCAAGAAGAATGGGGAGTTAGTGGGTCATCTTTTACTCTATTGTGGGTTATGCCTAGTCGGGTGATAAATCTCTTTGCTTGCTGGAAAGCGATTGGTGGTAGGTTTCAGCTTGATGTGATTTGGAAGATGGCTCTGTTCTGCCTTATATGGTGTCTTTGGAGGAAAAGAAATGATCAAAGCTTCAAGGACCGTGAGAGGATTGTGGTGGAATTGAAGGCTTTATTATTTAAGACTCTTTTTCATTGGGCTGCAGCTTTTGACTCTAATATTACATACTTTCATTTTTTAGATCTTTTTTCTACTACTAGTTAGGTGTTCCTCTTGTATACTTCCTATGTATTTAGGTTGCGTCTTTGTGCTTTCCAATAAAATTGCGATTACTTAAAAAACAAATGGCTGCATATGCCATATCAAGGACGAGATCAAAGGGTGGATCAAGGTCATGAACATCACACTCCAAATCCTTCCCCAGTGAGTGCCATCTTTGGGATTGCGTCTTATATGGGCTCTCCTCCTCCGCTGCCATAGAACAAATAGAAGTTGTTAGTTTTGTGGGCTGGGGAGGGTTAGGGTCGATTGTGGGGGAATTTAGATGTATTTATATGGGGGAGGAGTCGGTCAGGTTGGTATGGGTTAAATTTTCGACTTTCATTGCCAACCCCTTCGGTATTTACAATTTTCTACTGATGTTGACTTGCTGCTTGTTGGTTGGTATCCTTCGAGGTTGAGTGGGTCCGACAAGTGAGGGGTATTTTTTGCTTATCCCTTATTTTGCTATATGATACTCCCTCTATCCCAAATTATATGTTTTAATTTGAAATGACAGGATTATTAATAAAAGGTAAAAATGTAGCGATTTCTCTAAAATATCCTTTGAGAGGTGGCATGATTTTAATAAAAATCTTGTTTGCTTTCGAAAAAAATGTTGGGGTAGTGTAGGGAATTGAAGAAATCAGAACTTATATTATACATAGCTGATCGGCTAAAGTCATTGGCATGATATATATATATCTCGATGTTTACCCCTCTTGCTATTTGATTATCTTTATCAACTTCAATATCATCTTTGGTGTTTCTATAGTTTCAATGAAATTTCCTTATCATATCATTTTCTTCATCGATATATTCATTTTCAAATTGCTTTTCAAACTTGTGTTAATATCATGTAGGGAACGTACTTTGCTTTCTAGGCTGATTAGCAACTTCCTTTTGAGTGCAGCTTTCCGTTGCTTTCTACTTGAGTGTTGCTTCCTCAAGTCTAATAGGTTGAGAGACATCTGATTTTCAGAAGTCTCTCCTCGGCTAAAGTAATCTGATCAACATTGAGAAGAAATTTTTCTTTGTGAAAGAGAAATGTTAAAGCGGATAATTATTGAAATTCTTTTTGATAAGTCAATTTCATTAGAAAGCATAGAGGGGCACAACCCAAGTATACATGAAGTATACAAGAGAGACCCCAATTAGGGAGAGAGAAGAATAGAAGTCTAGAAATTTAGTTAAACTAGAAAAACGAGGGCTATTGTAACGCAACCATCCAAGCATAAGGAGATTTGAACATATCATCTTTTAACTAACACCAGTTTCTCACAATCTTCAAAGCTCCTCGCATTTCGCTCTTTTCAAATACGCTACATTAAGCACAGAGGAGCCATCCTCCAAGCTTCTAAAATGCACCGGCTTCCCAGCTAACCTCTCCAGCTAGCCAACAATTCTACCGCCCTATTAGGCATGACCCACTCTACACCATAAAGGACGGAAGATCGACCCCACAACTCTTTAGCCACTTCATAGTGGAGGAGAATATGATCTATGGTCTCCCCACTCCGTTTACACATCCACCACTGTAACGTGCTTCTTCTTCAGGTTATCCAAAGTCAAAATTTTCCCTAATGCTGCTATTGATGTGAACCCCGTCAAGAATAACGAGACCCAACAACGAAAGGGAACCCAAGACCGTTCTAAGGATAGATTCGAATGGAAAAACCTCGACCCGTTGTTTATGACAAACAAGAACCTCGGTATAAGGAAGACGCCACAAACGGTGGTGGAAATTCCGTTTGATAAGTCGAGATGAACGCCACGGGAAATCCCGATAAGTTCGAGTAGTTCTTCAAAGAACCAAAGAGAATAAAACCTCACAAGTTTTATGAATCATCAATGTCTTTTCGATTACATGGTAGGTACACCTATTTATACAAGAAAATTACTTGCGGAGAAAGTAGTTCTAATCCTAATAAGTAAACAAATCAATTCCTAGCAAGGAAAGAAAATAAAGTCCAAATCAATTCCTAGCAAGGAAAGAAAATAAATAAAGATCTTAGGTAGGTAAAGAAAATAAGTCTTGCAATCCGATCCTTCTAAATTAACGAACAATCTCAGCAGTTCTTAGCCTTGACCGGATCCTTCTAGAACTTGAATCAATGTGACAATTCTTTGTTGCCCACGTGGATCATGCTCAATGGGCCTCCCCGAATTTGCTTGAGCCCATAACTCTTGGATGAGTCCGTTGAGCACATCCTTGAACTTCTTTGCTCGTGCTCTCGTAACCGGCCCAATTGGTACTTGAACGAGATCCTTCAAAGCGGTGCCTTGATCTCCATCAGCTATCCACACAAAGAACGCCACTCTCAAAGGAGCCTTGTTTCTCCAAATGTTCTTATAAGGAAATGGGGAGCCAATGGGATTCCAACGTGTATGATAAAAGGATCTGAAATGTCTGCCTTTTGGAAGGGATCCAATAGATTTTATCCACATCACATTGTTTCAACTTGAGAGGGTAAACGATATCAAAGAGTGAATTGCTCAAGTCCACCTCCCAATCATCCACTGGTCTGGTAAAATAAATATTCCACTGAAGATTTCAGTTAGAAAACTACTGCACATGATTCACCACCAAAGCCTCCTTGCAACGAACAATAATAATCAATTCTAGAAAAGTTGCCTTCAATGGATGATCCACACACAATAAATCATGCTGAAACCTGATCTTAGACCCATCACATATATAGAAAAAAATCTCCCACCCCTTCCTAATATTTTTCCACACCCCCACCCTGAAGGACCTGATAACCTCATTGGAACACCATTCTCCCATTGTATTTGGTCAGTTTTGAGTTCAAATTTTTCGTATCCAAACTAGGAGAGTGAACAAAAAAATTCATGAAGAAAATGAAGTTCTCGTTGATGTAAAATTTAAATATTTAAGGTTCACTGTTCTTTATATGGTGGATAGAAACACATGGATGTATGTATGTACGTGTGTACTTAACTTATGAAAGTGACCTTTTCAACCTCATGGAATGGATTGGGATTATGAGAGTATGTTTGTTGTGTAACTTACTGTTTCCACTCACCAACAGAAAATAAAAGTGAGAAAGAAAGGAAGAAAAAAGGTTTCAGTCCCAATGATTGAAAACAAAAAAAAAAACATGGTTGACATAACATGAAGCTGAACTCTAATTTGAGCTCATTTCTTAACTTAATTCTTTTTTGACCAGTTTCAAAAGGTTCAGAGTATGGCTTATGAAAGTCAGTTTCTGCAAGTGTATGTGGAATGAACATCTACTTTGTTTGCGTTGTGGGTATCATGATGCTTTTCCTTCATAACGTAAACTTTTCTTGCTTATTTATGTAAAAATTTCTACAATATTGCACGTGTGTGTGTGCGCGCGGGCGCGTGCGTGTGCATGTCAAGGAAGATGTGGGTATGCACGTTTGTGTTATGTACATCTGATAGTCTCCATATATTAGGTCTCATATTTTAAATTATGCTCCCTATTTTCCATGCAATCATCAGCACCCACCTGAATTATTGCCTCAATTTTGTTTGTTTGATCATTGATGTCACCAAATTTCTCACGCTCGGATTGGGATGCGGGTCACTTGTAAAATAAGAAGAGAACCACCGGAGTGGTGCCGGCTGGTGGCTAGCGGGGGAGCCTTCGATAGTGAAGTTAGTATTTTTGCCTCAAGTAGAAAAAAATGGTGGAGAGAATTCTTCTAAGAGATGAGATGTATCGGACTTTCTGAGAGGAGGGGTCTTTTATTATAGGCTCCATTCGGGCTTTTTGGGCTCTTGTGAGAGTGGGCCTTTAATTTGATTGGGTCTTGGGCCTGGGGCTCTAGGCTTATTTTCTATCTACATCATTTGCCCTCCATTTCCACAGTTGACCTGTTCATTTGGTCAGGTGTTGGAATTTTGCTTTATTTATTTATTTATTTTTAGTAATTGGGGTTGTCTATGGCCTTGAATACCAAGAGTTGGGGCTAAATGCGTAGGTTAGGTCGCGTCTTTCATGGGCAAGCTGTAACGACTTGAGTTTAAAGCGCTAGCCACATCTGCAGTATTACTCCAAAAAGGCTAGTCAATTTTTTAAGTTTCCCTATAATTTTTTATAAAGCCCAGTTTCACTTAGTAACTAAGTAATGTAAGGCTCAGCACTCATGACTATCTTTATAAACCTCCCACACAATGTGAGTTACTCATCTTTCTAATGCGGGACTGGGGTGTTACAAACTCCCCCCTTTAAACTTTTGATGTCCTCCTCAGGGCCACGTCATGCAGTACTCTAGTACTATATGATCTGGCGTTACTAGATGGCTCTAATACCAGTTGTTATGACCTATGGAAAAGTGCTAGTTACATCTGCATTATCACCCCAAAAAGACTAGTCAATTTTTGGAGCTTCCAAATCCCTCATAAAGTGGCTTTGGATCTCAGTTTGGTGTGGTTAAAAAGTGGCTTTGAATCTCAGTTGGTCGAGCCCAAGTGCTGGGTGAGCTGAAAAGTAGCTAAGTTGACCAGTCGGACAAGGCTGAGTGCTGGGTGTGCTGAAAAGTGGCTTTGGAGCCCAGTCTGTCCATGCTAAGCGTTGGGTGTCCTAAAAAGCGGCTTTGGTGCCTAGTCAGACGGTGCCATGTGCTGGGTGCTAGGCTGCCTAGCGCATGGCTCTCTATTAGGGCTGTAAGCGAGCAGAGTTATTCTTAAACATGCTCATGCTCGGCTCATATAAGCTCAGCTTGACTTGACTCTGATAGGCTCGTATAACTTCATTTTTATTATTTTTATAATATTATTTTTAACTTTGTAATGAGAACATGTGAAGTATTTTTTTAAAAAAAAAACAAAAAGAAATTTTTTTTGTAATGTAATAAATATAAAATGAATTATTGTAATTGTGAGTCTGGATATAGATATAAGTGCCTTTGTGTGTATATGAGTGAGCTTGTGTATGTTTATCTATTTTTTTTTTTTTTTTTGATTAGTTGTATATGTATATATATGTATGTAGTTACTTCATTTATTTCTTATTAAAAAAAAAATGTGTGCGTATATGAATGTATATATATACTATAAGAAAACATATAAAATTGAGATTTGAGTTAATTTCTCTAATTACTCAAATAATAAATCTTAAGCATAACTGAATAACTTTTAATTAGAATTAATTTTTTTTAAAAAAATAAACAATTGCGTCATTTAATTTATATATGGAATGACTAACTTAATTGAGTAGTTCATGAACAAGCTCGAGTTTGTCTGAAAAATAAAGGAACATAATATCTAGTTCGGTGCTAAGCTCGAGCTTGGCTCGTGTCCGAAAAAAATTAAACGAACCGAACTTGAACATTTACTATTCGGCTTGGCTCGACTCGAAGCACTACTCTCTATCCATGCTACCTTCTTGGACTCCAGCCACATTTTGTTTCCAGGTGCAAGAGTTCTTTAATGATGCCTTTTAAGTCTCGGCCCTAGACACCAACTTCGTTGATGAAAATAGCAGTAGGAGGTCCATGATATTGTGTTAGACTGGCTAGGTCGAATGGAGCTTCGTCCTTAAAGTCACAGATAAGTTGATGATGCAATCAAATACTAAAAGAACAAAGAAAAAGGGATATGAGCTACTTCGAGATAGCTGTGATCTCCAATGGCTACTTTGAGGGAGCCGTGACCTCCAAGATACCAACAAAGGTTATAGGTTTGGTATTAATTCAGCATGATATTTTATTTATTAGGGTTATACTTATATAGAAGACGGCTAGGTCATAAGACATAACCATTAGGCCTAGCCGTTGTTACATCATATAGGAAAATTAACTAGGAAAGAAATAAACTAATGGAAATACATTCCGTATTAGCTAAAACACAAGGAAAGAAATATGGAGATTATACTCATTATTCACTGCCGATTTCTTCACTGCCGCCTTCCTTGAGGCTACAGTACTGCCATGTAGCCCTTGGAAATCTGAACGTATCATCACTCCCCCCCTAACAACTTCCTTGTCCCCGAGAAAGAATTCCAGTTTTGCTAAAATCACTCCATTGCCAACTTCCAACATATCTGGATCATTCCATCCACCAGGACCCACATAGGCTGCCCATTTGTCATTCAGATCGGCAATAGTTGTCATTCTTGCCCATGTATCATTGATGTCATCAGTAGTACGCCAGCTGTTTCCAACCTTGTCTTCCCATGAGGCTGGGTCATCCACACCCCATTCGCAAAGTGAATAGAATTTTGTGCATCCGGTTGCATTTAGAGCATTACGCATTGGTGGGTATCTTTCTTTTGGATCGATGCCCATATTGAAGTAGCTGTCATATTTCAAATAATCTACACCCCAAGATGCAAACTGTTCTGCATCATTATTTTTATGAAAAAGCGATCCTAGTCGCACTTGACATGTAAAAATCCCAGCATCAGAATAAATTCCAAACTTGAGGCGCTTCGCGTGTACATAATCAGCAGGAGCTTTAATTCCAGATGGAAAAGATTTTGGATCTAGGAGGACTAATTGACCCTCTGAATTCTGCTTAGCAGTAGACTAGCAATCATCTATATTGAGATACACATAACCTAGCTCAGCCAAACCTGTTGAGATCAGTGCATCAGCAGTTATGAGCTCCGATCCAGCAATAAAATCCCAACTTCGTCTTCTTTTTGTTCCTTCTTTCTCTTCCTGAACCAAGCAAAAATCACGCCCTGCTCTTCTAACCTTTGCTCCATCCCTTCTTCCTTCTCCTTTCCATTCTGTTTCAGCAACCCCTTGATGTTTTCAGCCCCTTTTGGATAGAGAGACATGAACTCTCTTGGCCTACCGGATCCATTCTTCAACTTCTGTGGTTTCGGCTCAAGCTGGTTGCTAGGTAGAAAACTGCCGGCAATAACCTGCATTGGACTAGCCGCTACAAGAAGTCCAGCAACTCCTTCCCCAACAACACGACCATCAGGGCTTGCCAAAGAGACACTCATCCTACCTGACTTGCTCCTTGTCCCTTGAGTCTCAATAGGAATGAAAGATCCAGACAAAGAAAGTATCTCAAACAACCCTCATACGTTAAAGTACCCCATAAGAATCAAGCTGCATCATGACGTCCTCGCCAGCATTGACATTGATTATATGGGGCATAAAATTCGCACCAACAGAACATGCGTTGAACTCTCCAGTTATGGGCAAGGATTGGCTTGCTGGAGAGGTGCGTGGTGGAGAAGAACTTTTAATTCTTCTCATGTGCTCCTCCATCCATTTGCTAGATTTATCTTTCCACGTGAGGAATTTTGTTGACCGCATCTTTTCTATCCTTGCTTGTTGCTCTTCATTCAAGAAAATTTGGAAAGACATGGTGATGGTGTGGATCGGGAATTGTTGTAGAAAACAATCAACCTTGCTCTGATACTACTTGATGCGAACCAAACAACACAAGAACTAAGGGAAAAGGGATATGGGCTACTTTGAGAGAATTGTGATCTCCAATGGATACTTTGAGGGAGCCGTGATCTCAAAGATACCAACAAAGGTTTTAGGTTTGATAATAATTCAGCAATGGAGGGGGGCTTTCTTTCTGGCTTCCGAGTCAACAATCTCAACAACTCCCACTTGGAGTTTTCACATATGTTGTTCGTGGATGATAATCTTATTATATGTGATGCTGACGTGGATCAAATTCATAATTTGGACCACATTCTTCTGTGCTTTGAGGCCATCTTAGGTTTGGTTAACCTTCAAAAATCCGAGTTAGTTGCAGTGGGGGAGGTCCCATACATTGAGGGGCTGGCGAATATCCTCGGTTGTAATATCTCTTCTCTTCCGTTGCGTTACTTGGGTCTTCCTCTTGGTGCCCCCTTCAAATCTAAAGCCATTTTGGATGTGGTAATTGAGAAAATGGAAAAAAGGCTGGCGAGTTGGAAGAAGATTTACTTTTTGAAGGGAGGACGCGTTACTCTTGTCAAGAGTACGCTTTCAAGTATTCCCACTTATTTTCTATCTCTCTTCCTCCTACCAACTGGCTTAGCCAAAAGACTTGAGCGTTTTCAGAGAAATTTTTTGGGGGACAGTCCAGGCGGAGAACACAATTTACATTTGGTAAATTAGAAGACTGTTTGCTCCCCAATTGCGAGAGGGGGTTTAGGCGTCAAAAACCTTACTCTGTTTAACAAAGCCCTGCTCGATAAATGGCTTTGGAGGTTCAAGAATGAACAAGATTATTTATGGAGGCAGGTGATTGCTTTGAAGTACGGGATCCAAAGAGGGGGGTGGTGCTCTAAGGAAGTGCGAGGTTCTTATAGGGTTAGTCTCTGGAGGTATATTAGGAAAAATTGGGGAGCTTTTTCCAATTATATTTCCTTTAAAGTTGGGGATGGTTTTCGCATTCATTTTTGGCATGATAATTGGTGTGGTGATAGTGCTCTAAAGTGTTCTTTTCTTGAATTCTTTGCCTTAGCTCGTAACAAGGAGGCTTCGGTTTCAGAGAACATAGATCGCTCCAGTCCACACACCCTTTGGAATCTTAATTTCATGCAAGACGTTCATGATCGGGAAATTGAATCTCTGGATTCTTTTCCCACTATTTTATACTCTATGATCCACTTTTGGGAGTCACGGATAGCATGGTGTAGAATCATTCGAGCCGGCATGGTTTTGCAGCAAAAAGCTACTACAATATGTTAACTTCTCTTAGCAATGAAGAGCCTGGTTCATTCCCTTGGAAAAGCATTTGGAAGGTGAAGGGCCCTCCTCGCATTGCTTTCTTCTTATGGGCCACAGTTTTGGGTAGAATCCTCATGGTGAACAATCTTAGAAGGTTGAGGTTTCAGCTGATTAATTGATGTTGCATTTGGAAGAAGGATGATGAAACTATTAATCATCTTCTCTTCTATTGTGAGTTTTCTGTGGATATTTGGCACTTAGTGCTTATGAGCTTTTTGGGGTTTCTTGGGTCACACCTGGTAATGTGCCTCAACTACTTCATTGTTGGAAATTCCTTGGGCATGGACATCCTAGAGAAGCTATCTGGAAAGTTATTCCAGCCCTATTAATGTGGAGCATTTGGAGAGAAAGGAACCGTCGGATCTTTGAAGATAGTGAGTCCAATGTGCTACTTCTTAAATCCTTATTTCTGAGATCTCTCCTGTATTGGGCCCTTGCTCATGGTCCTACCTTCTCTTCAGGGGATTTGATATATCTGATTTGTTTTCTAAATTTTAACAAATAGTTCTTGGTGCTCTTGTTTCTGTTGTATAGCAGCTAGTTCTTTGGTGCTCTTATTTTCTTGTATACTCTTCGTATACGAGGATTTTTCTCTTTCTTCAATAAAACTTATTATTATTCATTAAAAAAAAATAAAAAATTCAGCATGATATTTTATTCATTAGGGTTATACTTATATAGAAGACGGCTTAGTCATAAGACATAACCATTAGGTCTAGCCGTCGTTATATTATGCAGAAAAATTAACTAGGAAATAAATAAACTAATGGAAATACATTTCCTATTAGCTAAAACACAAAGGGAAAGAAATATGAAGATTATACTCATTATTCACTGCTGGTTTCTTCACTGCCGCCTTCCTTGAGGCTTTGGTACTGCTACGTAGCCCTAGGAAATTTGAACGTATCAGTTGATCCCATGCAATTCCTTCACCAGCTGGGTAGAGGCACAACTCTCACACTGGAGGCTCTTCTTTCAAAGTTGCACGGGCCAGGCGGTTGACGCCTGCCCAGTCATGCAACAACGGCCCTCTGACCCACGAGGGCGGAGATGCTGGTCCTCTGTCCAACATGGGCAGAGGTAGGGCCCTCTGCCTGGGGCTCTTCTGAAGTTGCACAACCAAGGTGGTTGATGCCTACCTGGTCATGGAACAGCAGCCCTCTGCCCTATCCGGGCAGAGGTGGTGCCCCTCTGACTGTCAAGGGCAAAGGTAGTGGTCCTCTGCTCAGCGTGGGCAGAGGTAGGGCCTGCTGCCAAATGTGGGAGGAGGTGGGGGCCCTCTGCCCGACTTGGGCAGAGGTGCTGGACCTCTGCTCGACATGGGTAGAGGTGGGTGCCCTCTGCCCACGGTTACCTGGCAGTAGGTGCGGACCAAGGTGGTTGTGCTTGCAAACTCCTCTGCTACGGACGGGACTGACGTGTTGGTCCTCTGCTCTGCATGACTGCCTCATTTTGGCAATTCAAACACTACCTGTCAACATGGCAGCTCATTTTGGTAGTTCAGCGGTGAATTGTTCCGCTCTCAGCTAGTGGAGCTGTTTGGTCAGGTTGGGGCAGAGGAAGTTGGGTTATCTGCCCAGCCCACTGCTTCAACATCTTGGATTTCAACGAACCAAGAGAAAAGCTGAATGCTTTGTTAGTGTTCCTGTACTTGTCAATTATGGCTTCCACGTCTTTCCGGCTTTTTTGCCACATTTAGACTCCCGTCAGGCCTATAAGAAGCTACACAAACTGGGATGTTGCACAATTTGCCGAGTTCCATGGCGTTCTTCTTCAGAGTTGGATTTCTCCTCCTGAATGTTCTTCTTGGGATTCTTGTCTTCTTTTCTAGTTGGGGCAGTTCTGGTTGTGTTGAGGCCATTGAACCAAGCAGTATTAAGAGTGAAGAAGAACAAGAATTCAAGAATTCAAACTGATAGAGAAACCTCAAAGTCGATTCTTCGAGAAAGAAGACCTAGAAGTTCATATTTTTCGTCCTTCTTTATGCTGTGAGAGAGGACATATCTCTTTCTCTTTTTTGTTTTTTAGCCTGGAGGGGTGATCTCCTTTTTCTTTTTTGGACTATGTGTCGCGGCATGGCCTCAGGTGAGAGCTAAAATTTTTTGACTCACTTTCAATCTCTCTCAAGCAACAACCACAGCATATAACTAAGTTGCATGAGAGAGTTGTGAAGTATTCAAAAATTAATAGCAAGGCCATAAAGTGGCTGATTTCACATGGGAAAAAATGAGAGAGATTCTACAAAGTACAACGTGGGTTGCACATAGGGAGATAAAGTTGATAGTCTGCGACTTGATGGGACGGCGTGTCAGCAATGGCAGTTCAAGCTTCTCGTTCGAAAGAAATCACAAGCTACGATGCCTCGGGGAGAAAATATTTTCAAGAACAAGCAAATCATAATTATTTTGTCTCTATGCAATCATGTTGTGTTCTTTTTCACTTGAACTGGTTGAGCAGACACCTACAATCATCGACGAGTGTTCACAAATACACAGCTGCAGTGGGCAGCGGATCTGAGCTTGATTCCATTGTTGGGTCGAAGTTCTTCAAAGCTGTAGCCAAAGTGGCACCTACTGACCTCTTCTTTGGGGGTTGAAATACAGAGGGAGAGGGAGGTTTGAGAGTGGCTATCAATGGGTGCAGAGTTGTAATAGAAAACAAATCTGTCACATAGGAACACATATCCAAAGGAGAGAAGGGGAACCACCAACCCAGCCCAAGCTGTACGCTTATAGAAATGAGGAAAATCATTACCAAATTTCGCATGTCCAGGCGAGGCTATGAGTCACCTGCAAAACAATAAGAGAACCACCGGAGTGGCGCTGGCCCGTGGCCAACAGGGGAGCTTCCGACGGTCAAGTCAGTATTTTTGCCTCAAAGAGAAAAAAAGGGTGGTGAGAATTCTTCTAAGAGAGGAGACGTACCCGAGTTTCTAAGAGTAGGGGTCCTTTATTATAGGCTCCCTTGGGGGGCTCTTGTGAGATCAGGCCTTTAATTTGATTGGGTCTTAGGCCTTAGGCTTATTTTCTATTCACATCAATCCTTATTCATGTCGGTTTTGTTTGTGATTGTCTTGGAAATGTTCAAATCCCCTTGGGTGCAAACTATTCCTTGGGGCTAGCCCGCTGGCAAAGCCGGAGTATTACTTGATCCGTGTAGAAGGAGTGCTTCACACATGTCTGAGGTTTACCTGATAGAGGTGGATACATGAAGTGACCTTGCCTTGGGAGGGTTCCTCATCATAAAAAGAAAAAAAGAAAAAAGAGTGGTTGTCCTGGAAATGTTATGTACTCACTGTTTGTTACTTCAAAGGACAAATTTACATGCTCTGTGTGCATGGTATTATGCTTATACTGGGTGTAATGTAGAATTAGTATCATATCCGAGTTCATGTTATAAGCAGATCTGAAAATCGACTGTTTTATGTACTGAAACCTATGTGGATTTCATTGACTAACGTTTCTTTCTCCTCTTATTATTGTTCAATTCCTTCCAGATTGCTTTGTGGTTGATATTATGGTGGAAGCCTATACGAATTGCGGTCATCCTATCAAAGATGTTCTTTGCAGGTTTATTTCTACCAGACACTGGGTACATTTTTTGTAAAGCTAAATAGTTTATCCAGATAATGAATTATAGGTCCTGACACATAGTTTGGCAGGTGTCTCTTTGTTTGCAGCCCTTGGGTTTCTCTTATATGGTGGAAGGTAACTTTTCTGCATCTGTTTGTCTTCTCCATTTGCTTTTGGATCAACATGAATTCATCAAGGTTGCAGCCTGTATAAATAAGTGTATACAAAAGCTACAAACTGGAATACACTTATCGTCCCACAAAGTTATTGGCCAGCTTGATTTCATACTGCTCCAAATGGCTAACTCATACACGAACACACATGAAATGATATATACACTCGTGCACATTTGGACTTGAGTCCGTGCAGGCCTCTCACTCTGGAAGACCAAATACTTTATAAACACATATACAAAGAAAAGTGAGACATGTAAATTTTTTATATCATTGGAGGTATTTATATCATACTAGCTCCTTGTTTTATTAACCTAAGCACACATCTTCAATGGGTTTGTGGGCTTTAAGTGTCAATGATTTTCAATTTTAACTTGACAAACAATTGGCTTCTTGGACTTCAAAAACCAGTCTACTTATGCATTATAGTCCAGATGTATGATCACAATTATGTAAAAATTTTGCTGCCATTCAGTGTTTCTCTCTCAGTTTCGACGTTGCTATCTTCAGGGTCGTGTCCTATTGCCTCCAATGAATTAAGAGTGATTGAATGGAAAGTCTGATATTTCCTTTTGTGACCAAGGAAATTGGATAACTTAGTAAAAAGTTGCATTTTTCTAGTGAGCCATGCTTATTGGCACTGTAAATCTATACTCAAGATTGCAAGGTCCAATGTGACCAGTTGGTCCTTGCGTTCTTACTGGATGTATTCTGGAGCATTTAATTCTTCTGGGCCTTTGGGGAGGATATTGTTGCTTAAACATGTCACAGTCAATAGGTTTGTATTATATAAAGCTCAGTGGTAGTCAATATATATGGGCAGCTTGCAACATGGCGGAACATATGCTTTTGTCAATACTGAACTGCTATCTGCTGCTTTACTGCTCGCCGCCTTTGGAGTGTATTCTCTAAATGCCCTTTGCTATAATTTTGGATTTGGAGCCTTATTATTTTATGTAAAAATAAAAAATAATGAAGCGGTGTGCGCGTGTTTAGGCCATGGTGGTAGACATTAGGATTGCATGTATCATTTGACATGTGCACATTGTAGCTAGTCTGATTGTTGGGTAAAGATCTGGCTTAAATTTAAGCTGCTGTGGTACTGAGCATGGCTTTGTGGTGTGTGCAGTAGGTTGAGTTTAGGTCTCGGTTTCCTAGGGATTATTCTACAAATTGTGGTAGAAATTTTGACTATGTGATACCTCTATGTTGATTATCTAGTTTGGCGAATCATTCTCCTAATTACAACTCTATTAATTGGCATCCATGTTATCTTCAATCAGTTAATAATGTGGTTACATGGTTGTGGCATGATAATGAATTTTGACACATACCTGTTTTGTTTGTAACTTTAAAGCTTTTACATTCAGTGGAATCTTCTAACATTTACGACTGTCATCTTCTGGCAGACTCTTCTTGATGTTGCAGCGCTTCCCTGTAGAATCCAAAGGACGACGTAAAAAGCTGCAAGAGGCACTTACTTCTTCAGAAATAATCATTTGTATTTTTTTTTTCAGAGTTCTTTGTTAATTGTTGTGGGTGTCTCATCTTGGGCAGGTTGGCTATGTGACCACTATATGTTTTTCATGTTTCCTTGTTAGATGCATCATGGTAAGTCCACTTGTATTGTTTCCACCTTCACTTTACTATCGCTTAACTAGTTTTTTTGAACCAACAAAGCTTCCAGAGAAGTTAATGTTTACCTAATATAATACCAATGGAGCTACAAGGGTGGTTGTTTTCGTATTATTCTGGCGTGTGCATGATTTTTGTCACCAAACTAGACTATTTACACCAGATCCTGTACTTGCGGTTTTGCCCCATTCCCTTTTCAGGCCTTTAAGTTGATCAATTAATGGTGACAATGTCATACCTGTGTTGTAGTTCAAGCTTTTTGATCGCCACTAATAAATATAATTATTTTCTCTTGCTGCAGATGTGTTTTAATGCATTTGATAAAGCAGCAGACCTTGATGTTTTGGATCATCCTGTTCTGAACTTCATATATTACCTGGTAAGTTTTGGTTTATGCAGGTGCTCATTGGCATATAATGCACTTGTAGATATAGTGAAATTGATTGATATATTATTCATTGGTGTTTTTTGATTATTGGTTTTGAATTCCTTAACTTTGCGTTTTGGGACAAGAGCCATATGAGAGGGTGTTATTCTTGAGCTGTAGCTATGTTGCTTGGACATGCATTGTCTTAATGTTCTAAGATTTTGATTTTATTTCATATGTAGTTTGCTTATCTAATGGTTCATAAGGCTGACATTTTTCTCTCCCCCCCCCCCCCCCCCCCCCCCCCCCCCCTCTTTTTGTCTACAGTCGGTCGAGATATTACCTTCTTCTTTGGTCCTTTTCATTCTGAGGAAGTTGCCTCCAAAACGTGGGATTACTCAATATCACCCAATTCGTTGAGAGGATTGAAGATAACAGATGATGAAAGGCAAAGGTAGAGAAAGGGGAGTAATGGATGAGGCAGCTTTTGAGATGCTTATCTAGCGCCTCTAAAAAGAACAAAGAGCTATTTAAAAAAAAAAAAAAACAGAAGTTAACTGTAATGCGCTCCTCTGGCTATAGGGGGTTGTAGATTTGTTGAAAAGGAATTATGTTTCTAAGGATAGTGAAATATGTTGACTCTGTTAGTGTCATGATCTTTGCTTTGTATGTCTTGAATCTTGAGATCATGTAATTGGTGTTCTTTTCGGTTCAACACGACACAACTTTGTGAGCATCCATTCATGCCTATTATGTAAAGGAAAAGGAGAGAAAAGAGAGCTTCTCGAATGCTTCATGAAATTGTGAAACTGTGTTCTCTGCCAGATTTAATGAAAATGTGATTTGCGTTGGGGTTGGGGTGGTTGTGTAAGAATGAATATTGGTGATGAATGCGTGTTTCATCTCGTTTGATATTATTAACAAGAGTTGTCCTATTTTGATGTCTAGAGAAATCTAAAGTATGATCGATGAATCAAGTTGAAAAGGTAAAGTAGAGAGAGAGAGAGAGAGAGCATACCTTGGAGCGAGTTTGCTTTGGATTTCTGTAATGGCCTTTGGGGGTTTTTAGCTGAGGAAGGAAAAGAGATGTGTTTGTTATGGAATTTGGGGAGATGAAGGCTGGTTGACAAGGGTGGACTGGTTGATGCTGTCTCCTACCAGTCTTTGACCTTTGAGTCAAACTCTCACCATTTGGAATGGTAGGTTTTCTTCTCACAAACAGGGGCTACACCTGTATTTTTCTACAACTCATGCAAGGATCAAGGCGGCAAAACTTCTTGTTTGCCTAACTTACTAGTAGTTGCGGGGAACATTTATTTTTGGGATAACTTCACAAAAGGGTATCGAACTATAGGCCGTTTTGACGGAAGGACACTAAACTTCAAAAACTGTCGAACCCGGGTATTCAATTATCCTAAACCCTCACTTTAGGGTATTCCGTCTGGTTCAGGCGTTAAAACCAGACGGAATTGCAATCACGTGACATACAAGTGACTTTTTCGGCCGTTTCTACCCGTTTTGCCCTCAATCATCAGTTTTGTATACATTCTATTGCTCATATGGGCAAAACAGGTAGAAACGGGCGAAAAAGTCACGTGCATGTCACGTGATTGCAATTCCGTCTGGTTTTAACGCCTGAACCAGACGGAATACCCTAAAGTGAGGGTTTAGGATAATTGAATACCCGGGATCGACAGTTTTTGAAGTTTAGTGTCATTCCGTCAAAACGGCCTATAGTTCGATACCCTTTTGTGAAGTTATCCCTTTATTTTTTTTGGGGGGTGGGGGGAAATATACACTTGAGTTCTCTACACTCTATTCAAAAAAAAAAAAAAAAGAAGCTGTCTACACTTACACCCCTCTAGCACTTACCTCCAAATTTTAGAAAGTGACTCAACCTCTCAACTATCACTCCCTTACCGTTAAAACGTGTCACTTATGCCACGACTTTTTTTTTTTTTAATTTTTTTTTTTTTTAACTTGAAACTTCCCAAAATGCCCTAAGCATTACGAAGAAAAAAAAAAACCGAAAAAAAAAAAGAGAGTCCTCAGTAATAGAATGAGCGATTATATATGATTTCGCTACATTCATCAAAAATACATTTGATTTCGCTAGACCTAGAAAAAAAGAAAGAAAGAGAGAGAGAGAGAGAGAGAGATGCTCCTGTCACCACAAAAATGCACAGTATTGTTGATGAGGGGCCAAAAAAATAAAAAAAATTGACTAGAAGTTTCTTTGGAGAGGTTGGCAGAAATTAAAATTTTGCCAAAGTCCAAACAAACTGAAAGCTACTCTCATCCTGTTTTCGACAATGAAAGTAGATAAAAATTGTCATGATGTATCTATAGTTAAAAGCTATAGTACCCATAGCAGCACTCTTGTTTGAAAGAATGTTCATCTCAGGGTAAAAGGCTTCACTGATACAGACCAGATAGGATCACCTTCAGATAGAAGGTCTACCACAGGGTATTACACATTTTCAAGAGGAAATCTCGTGACATGGAAAAGTAAGAAGCAAAGCGTAGTTGTCCGATCGAGTGCAGAAACAAAATGCAAAGCAATGGCTCATACTGCTAACGAGCTAACTTGGTTATAACACTTCCTTCAAAAGTTAGGCTTCCCAACACTTTTAAGTAGACTTCCAATCCTTTGTTCCATGAAAGGACCAAGCACATTGAAATAGACTGCCATTTTGTACAAGACAAGATGCTAAGTAGATGAATAGCTACACCATTTGTGAACTCTGAAGACCAACTTGTTGATGTCTTAACAAAGTCATTATGTAAGAGTCGATTAAAGTATCTCTGTTTCAAGCTCGGTTTATATGACATATATGCTGCACCTTGAGGGGGAGTGTTAGAGAGAGAATATTATGTTTTACTCTTCTAGAAGATAGCCTTGATGAGGTTTCCCTACCTGTCTCAACCAGTTGTCTCTTTCCAGAGTATTCTTTGTCATATTGTAAATTCTTCTCCTATATATATGGTGAAAAATAAAGTTAACTTCTAATTTAGCAGTGCGTGTGTGTATCGTGTAACAAAATATCAAAATACGGAATTAAAAGAGACAGATATTTTGTTAACGAAGTGAAAACTCAATTAAGAAAAAAACTACTCCGTGGTAGCCAAACGCAGGATATCCACTATTCAGAAAACAAAGCTAGTTACAAAGCAATAGCACTTACATACCCTTATGCAGTGGTCGTACCTTGAACTCTGATTTGTAACCCAACATGAACGTCTTCCAATCAAGTCACCTACTTGAAGGGGTCTTCAATGGAATCCTTTACCTTAGGGATCCTCCCTAAGATAGACTTCACACGAACACAGCAACAACACTTCGGTAACAGCTAGAGAGCCAGTGGATCAGCATAACGACTCCTAAAATATACTCTCTAAGCAATACGAAATTCAATACCGAATTCTTACAAATTACATGCCTAGATGCCTCTATTTATAGACTACAAAGGGCCTAAAACGAGTCTGAATCTATTTTCTCTAGGCGGCGTCCGGACGGACAACTGTGCAACTGGCTTTCCAAATTCCCTGAAATTCTTTCTTGAATAAAGCCCTGTCCGTCCGGTGTTGCCCTAGCGTCTGTACTGTTGCACTTCTGCTGCATGCAATTTCCATAGTAAGGACTGAGCGTTCGGACAGTGTAGACTGACATCCAAACGGTTGCAACTCTTTTGCACGTCTTGCCTTATCAAGGATAACGTCCGAACGGAATAACGTCGTCCGGGCGGTTGTAGCTGTCTTCCCAAATCTGTGTTTGGAAAGGAAATCCTTTTACTTGTCGAACACTGAAAGGCATCTGGACGTGTTGCTGAGATGTTCAAATGGATGCAACCTGGAACAGTTCGAAGCTTCTGGACACAGATGGGAGTTCGGACGGAAATATCTCGTTGTCCAGACGAATGTTGCTTGACTGATGAGCGTCTTGATGGAATACCACGTTGTCTGGACAGATGCAAGGGATCTGAACTTCACTATCTTGAATTTTGTACAGAGTCTTCTTGAAGCACATAACCGAAGTGTAGACTCATAACAGTATCCCTGATTAAAAAACAACATTACATAGAAGTGATTTTGTCCAACAGAATGCAGCCAATCACAAACTAATATATGGGAATGGATAAACAGAGGGCTAATATAGAAAAAAAAAAAAAAAAAAAAAAAACTCATTTTCCTACATTCCCTTCTTATTTTCATTAACATATTAAAAAGAAAAAGATAAAGTTCTCGTATACGAAAAGTATACAAGATAGATAACCACATTAAAGGCGACGACTTTCTATATAATACTCCTAAAAGAAACCCTAAGGTCATTTATTCACATTTGCGACGTTTAGGCTTCTCTCCTCCCCAAGTTGGTTCTCTTCTCCACTGGACCACCACACTATCAATCTTCCTCCTTTGTTGGTGTATAAAGGCATTCATCTTATCAAAGTATTATTTTTTGATTGTTTTCTTCTTGTGCCCTTTGTTGTTTTGTACATTTCTTTTGGTTGACTACCAGCCTTTTTAGGTTTCAAATCTGTGGAGGGATGGATTCCATCTAGATCTACATGGATCCAAATGGTTTTCTAAAAACAAAAGAGTATTCGTGGACTTTTTTTTCTATTAAAGGAGAAGGGGATATTCAAACTAGTGACCTCCACTTTATAAGGCGTGGCCCCCAGCTGGTTGAGCTACCCCTTGGAGTTAACTTTTTTCGATTCTAGTTTTTTTTGTTTGAAAGGGTAAAATTCTTTAGATGAGTCATTCTTTAGGATGGCACCTTACTACTTTCTAGGGGTGAAAAGCGGGTGGATAATAACTGTTGGAACTAGTGTCCAAAACTCTAATTACATTAAGTAGCTTTTACTAAATTGTATAATATTGAGCATTTCACGTACACACACACGGGTGGATAATAACTGTTGGAATTGGTGTCCAAAACTCTAATTACATTAAGTAGCTTTTACTAAATTGTATAATATTGAGCATTTCATGTACACACACACACACACACACACACACACACACACACACACACACACACACATATATTGTTACTTTACATGTACATATATGTTTGAATTTATCATATGATATACATGTAAGGTCTCTTAGATTATATTGAATATGGTCTATGGTGTGAGTAAGGAGTTTCACGTACACACACACACACACACACACACACCCACACACACATTGTTACTTTACATATACATATATGTTTGAATTTATCATATGATATACATGTAAGGTCTCTTAGATTATATTGAATATGGTCTATGGTGTGAGTAAGGAGTTATCACACAAGATCTGAATCCATAAATCTTGTAGTCTTAAATTTATGGATAGTTCGCAGTCAGTAATGGAATTTGGCATTCCATTTGCTAAGACTGTTACACATCAAATCTTTGTGATTTATCTTATTCAGGCGAAGTTTGAGGCTTTGGGTTGATGTGTATGTGTTATTTTCTGAACAGACCTTGGTAGTTGTTTTTCCATGAAAATACTATCAAAAGGAAAAACTCATACTTTCAATATTACTTTTGATATTGATTCTAAATCTTGAGAGGATTTTGCACTCAGATGTTAATTGTAGATCACTTTGATGCATTAATAGGTGAGATCAAATTGATAGCCAAAATACTCGGTGCGTTGGGTAATCGCAATTAACATTGTGAGAAAAGCTTTTCCCAAAAAGGAATCCAAGTTCTTTATTAAAAGGATAAGAAATTTCCCCTTGAGGTTTGATCTTATGGTGTGGATTATTCTAAGTCTCTGCCCAGAGAATTTTGGTATGAGATACAGAAATACAAAGTACATATGATAAGGCTTTCACGAGTACAAGAATGATATATAAAATCAGGGGATTCAAGGAAAAAGAGGTAGAGAATTAAATGACAGTATCTTGGCTTTAATTCTGCTACAGAAGATTTCATGGAGGAATCAAAAGTCAAAATTAAGTAAACTTAAAGATTAATTGTTAAATAAAAAATATAAACTGGAGTGCAATTATAGTTGTTTAGTGGAATCAATAGTAATTAAATAGTGTCTGGAAGGGTCAGAACTATTTTGTCTAGTTTTTTATTTTTTTTCCTTTAGATCCCTCATCAAACTGATTTAATTTAACCAATTCAGGCCTTTTATTCAATGGGCTAGTGTTTTTTTTTTTTTTTTTTTTTTTTTTTTTTTTTTTTTTTTTTAATTAAAAACAAGGTTTAGAGAGAAACTATGTATTGGATGCAATGGGAGATTGAGCCTTGAGATAAAACCCCAACCCATGAGCAAGTATAGGACGCATGGGCCAGGGAGCTTGATGAGTGCCAAATATTATATATTTGGACCCCTTAATTTGCATGTGTTAAACCTTTAACTTTGGTTTTTTTTTTTTTTTTTTTTTTTTTTTTTTTTTTTTTTTTTCTCTGATATTTTTTGTTAGTTTGAGTGTTTTAGTGTTTTGCAGATCATTGAGAGAAAATAGCGATTTTTATGTGGAATTGCAAAGAAACGGGAAAACAAGTACATTCTAATTTGTTGGCTTGAGCACATCTCTGCCCAAGATGCTCGAGCGAATTCCAAAAGAAAAGAAAAATAAAAAGGAAGAAGTTATTTTGTAGATGTAACGACCCGTTTTTTTTTTTTTTTTTTTTTTTGAAAACATACAAACGGATCTTCACAGTGGCACGACTACATGTCGCTCAGCCAACATATGGCACATGCCCCATAACATGCACTTGATAATCAGAGTTACATTTAACAGCGAAATATAATAATCAATGTGCAGCGGAAAACATATCATAAGCGGAAATACATCTAATACATAACAGTTAATTACAAGAAGAGCCATTTACAAGTCTATCTATTTAAGGCTTATAAAACATATTACACTGACTATATACTAAAATACAGGCTCAACAAATACATATGCCACGTATGACATGAGCCATAAATAAAATACCCAAATGCGGACTACCCATGAGTCCGTGACTTATGACTGTCGCGATGTGCTCCAATCATAGCATCCCATACGCTAGGTGGACGAGTCATTATCTATATCTGCAGAACCTGCAACCAAAGTATCAATGTCTGCACGGTTGCGGGGGTTACCTTATCCGCACAGGTGGAATTATGAACCCACCGCCTTAGCATAAATAATTACACTAAGCCTCAGAGGTATACTATTCACTGAGTTTTCGCAAAGAACCAACTTTTCCCTTTTTAGTCATGCGTACACTATAATAGCCAGCATTTTATAAACTTTTGTTTGAAAATCCCCATAGCTGATATAGCAGACACTGACTAATAGAAAACATTTAAAGCATACTATGCAGCTGAGCTTATACGTAGAAGTTCCATAGTTGGAAACAACTACGTACATCCGCACGTACTATATTACTTTTGATTCAGTGAGCGCCTGATAGAAATATACATAAGCTATTTTCCATTGAGACTCTTGTGCATACTAATACGTTTAGAAAAACTACTCATAGTATAAAAACATCACACTCATAAAAACCTTGCTATACATGCTGATTGTTTTATGGCTTGGGAATTTAACCTAAGTATAGTGCTTCAAGGGAATCTAACCCATGATCGAGGACTTCAAGGGAATCTAACCCAAGTAAGTACCTCGTGAATACTTTAAGGGAATCTAACCCAAGTAAGTACTAGTACCTCAAGGGAACCTAACCCAAGTAGGCACCTCATGGGAATCTAACCCATGGTTGAGGACCTCAAGGGAATCTAACCCAAGTAGGCACCTCGTGAGTTTGCCAAGGGAATTGAACCCCGGTCTTATTCGTTTCATGCTCAATGCTCATGCACAAATACAATACATTTAAATTCATGGACCTGACTTTAACACATACTTTATTCATAAAACATAAACAGTTCAACATGTCATTTTCTCAAACAATTTGCATAACTTAATTTCCAACCGCAGCAGGCATCAAAACATAGCTTAAAATTCCAACCGCAACAGGCAATAAAACATTTCAAATCATATCTCAAAACTCCAAATATATTTCATACTCATATCTGAAATCATCTTAAATCACATAAACATTATTATCATATTTCAACATAATTAAAACTACTCAAAACATTCAAAACATATAATTAACATCTTGTCGGTTCGATATGAAAAACACATTATTTGCATTCTTATAAAATACATAAAAAATAACTTTTCTCAATGAGTAGAATACTCACATTGGCTGGGCGGATATTAAGCACTAGGTCTCCTAGACACCACCATGTAATGTGTCACTGTGAAAATAACATTGCACTATTTAGCATTTTAAATAATTAACACCCTAACTAGCACTTGAATCGTTCAAGGTTAAACCGTTAGAAAACCCATAATATTTTTAAGGGTTCCAAACATCTACCCATAAGTCCCACTACCGTATTAAAATAACATTAACCCTAAAATTACGTTTACGAATCTTTTTACAATAATTACTAATTTATTAACATAATTTAACGATCTAGATTTTAATCACTTAAAAACCTCCAAATTAATTTAACCCATCAAATTAAGGTTTCTAACTTTAAATCATAATTTATAAAATACTACCTCAAACACAATATTATTAACCCAATAGCTTTTATTAAGGGTTAATCACATAAAAACTCAATTAAAATTAAATACCCAAAAGTTAGGGTTTGAGGAAACTCACCAAAAATTCCACCAAATGTAAATCCGACACTTGGAGAGTGTTTAGCAAGCTCCTCACAACAAATCCTATGAACACATAAAATCAAACTCATATATCTTTAGATTTAATCTAAAATCTCAAAGACCAAGAGCTTGCGAAAATACCTCAAACCAATCGGTAGAAACGTAGGTCGGGCTTTGTAGATTACGTTTTCGAAATCAGATTTGAGTTTGAACGGTTAGATCTTCGTATATCAGTGTTTTAAGGTGAAAAATCAAAGGGACTTGAAAACTACCCTTTTGTTCTTCTCGGTCTGATAGGAAAGAGGTACACTGCCTCTTTCCGTAATATAAGGCGCAAAGCGCCTTTGCTTCTTCTTTTCTTATATATATATTTCTTTTCTTTTAAAATGGCCGTGCGCAAGTGTGAAAGGCCATTTGGCCTTCATGTTTTATATGGCCCACACGGCCATTTCGTTAAATGGCCGAATGGCCATGTAAAATTGCCATTTTTTTTTTCTTTTACTTTTTTGTTTTCTTTTAACTTTTCTTTTTCTATTCTTCTTTTTCCTTTGACTTTTTCTTTTGATTTTCTTTTTTGATTTTTCTATTTTTGATTTTCTTTCTTTTCTATTTTATATTCTTTTCTATTTTCTTTGTACCTAAAAATATTACTTATATTTTCTTTTTATGGCAACCATTTACAAGTCCATAGGATAAAATAAAACACTTTGTTTTATTTTACCACACTAAATTGACTTATTTTTATGTAATCCTAATAAACCATTTTATAAACTTTGGTCTTTTAAAAATATTCTCTTACATTTTAAATACACCTAATTAAGTTTAATTAATTATTTACTCAAATTTCTACTTTAATTATTAAAGAATTTCCCGGACATTACATCATTCCCTCCTTATAAAAATTTCGTCCTCGAAATTTGGACATTAATCGTTTTACACATACGAGCATGCATTCTATATTAGAAAAACTCATGCAAGTATGCATTTTACTTGAGATATTTTCGCGGAAGTGGTATGAATAACAATCATACCCGGATTTATTCGATGAAATGGGGAATCACTCCCACATTTAACGATCACGTACCTATGTGGTTTCCTCAACATCGTGATTTCACCACAGCGTTCGAACTAACGAAACGAGTTTTGTATTTTCTTACAAACCATAGCTCGTTTTGCACTTCTTTATAGGTCAATTTCCTTGAATACAAAGAAGCACATCACAAGTATAAGGTCGCGAACATGTTCGCAACAGAGAAATACTGGAAAATGGCATGAATGGCTGCTAAAATTAGGAGGCATCATGACCAATTATGCGACGGATATACGTTTTGCACTAGGGACGACTCAACATATCCAAAATTGAGCACATCCATATTGCCCAAAGCATTACATATTTCACATTGGCGACACCTTGCATTTCACAAGATCACCAATTTGAAACACAAATTTGCGGCAATATTTATCGACATTGCTTACCATCACTATGTAGTGAATATCCACTTTGAATGAGTGCAATCCTCCCTAGAATCATGCTCCACTTCAAAGTTTGCTGATTGTTTCACTCCAACTTCATACCAAATGAAGTGGCATTCATTGTTCACGTCTATGCGATGTTATGTGTGATACAACGTCAATAGCTGCAAACTACCATAACTAGTAGTTACAACCAATGGCGAGTATCATAACCGACTCTATAAATTCTCACACGCACAACTTAGGCGTATCCTCAAGTATCTAAATAAATCTCTCAGATTTGCCGTCCTCTTGCGGAGGGTATGATGCGCTAATGTTCCAAGTACACTTAGAGTCAATCTCGCCAGCACAAGATTTCATACACAATGCATTAGTCGTGACAGTGGCTTAAGTCACACGACAAGACATCTTGCCATCCAA
This sequence comes from Alnus glutinosa, assembly GCF_958979055.1. Lineage (NCBI taxonomy): Eukaryota > Viridiplantae > Streptophyta > Magnoliopsida > Fagales > Betulaceae > Alnus > Alnus glutinosa. The sequence goes on from NC_084886.1 coordinate 30,194,127, forward strand.
ATGTCCAAGCACAACAAGCCATCATTGTTGTCTTACGTTTCCGTTTCTCAACACAAAAGTGCATCAAGGTGATAAGTGTGAATGCTACACACTTCACCATAGAGGCATTGTCCACAAAATGGTAGAACATAGATAATAGCTACCATCTGTGAACCATGAGGAGAACGATGCTACTCCTGATCCATAATTGATAAGTTGCATAGGTTATATCCCTGTTATTACACAAGGGTGCATCCCCGCCTATCGTGATGTATCTGTGCAAGCCACATACTCAATAATCTCAACGGGTAGTTTAAGCACATGTGCAATTGTGTGTTCTTGTTCTATCATATTGACTACGTGTCCATTCTCGTTCATTACATAAACCAAGAATGACACTTATTCAAACAAAAACTCGCATCTCATGAGCTTGGCGAAGAATTATTTTACTAAGCACTTCCAACACCGATACCAAGTGTCTTCCATGCACAACACAATTAGTCGCATAGACTAACTTGTCAACGTTACACTCAGCTACTCAAATGTCAAGGTACCCATGGAACGCTTGATTCATCAAGTCCATAAATACCAATGGTGTATTTGTCAATCCAAATGGCATCACCAAAAATTCATAATGGTCATACCATATATGGATCGCTGACTTTGGCACATTTCTTTCGCACCAAAAGTCAATGGTATCTCGAAAGAAAGTCAATCTCCTAAGAATATCGAAACTCCTTAGAGTTGACTAAACAAGTTGTCAGTTTTCCATATGGAACACTCATCCTAGATCGCCACCAGGTTTAGCACACGGTAATCTATGCACGACTACATAAACTCATGACTAAAGTGGAAACATCTACACTATCTGGATGTTCCCAACTCGGACTCGATATGAGCTTGGCTTAGGCATAAGCCAAACACATGTATGCACTCTTGGACATTCATCATTGTTAAACATCGAAGAGGAATTGCGAAGTAACTCACAAATGAGACCCACAAAGTTCGAACTCCCAACATCGTGGGGTAGGAATACAACTACCCACTCGTGATTATCTACGTTCACTTTTAATCTTTGATCGTCAATCCATTCCAAATTGACACCAAAGCCCTACCGAGTTAATATCGTAGTTCAACATAGTAAGCTTTATTGTTTAGTATGTTGAACACTGAAATTCTATATGCATGATATTAAAACTAAACACATTACATGTTGAAGCTAAATATGCCAACATTGGAACTCTACACGCATAACACTGCTAGCTTTGCTGGCAGAGTCTTTTCTCTAATATCGATGACACACTTGTTCACACGCTCCCTGTAAGCAAAGGCGTCATCAACATGAGTGGTCATGCATAAGTTCTAATCTAAATGAGACATGGGTGGACCATTTAGCATATCAAACTAAATGAGTTAGACACTATAGCTCATCAAGTCAAACACTTGAGCTAGCAATGTCACCACCCATATAATGCTAAGGAAATGACCTCCATGTTAAATGTGAACAAATGTGTCACCAGTAGAAATGGTCACGCACGTTAATTTTAAAGGTTTGGTGCCCATTATGCATGTAACTATGCATAGTAAGACATACGATTGAATAAAACTCAAACAAGCCAAATGCACACAATGCTACAACATAAAGGTATAATACCTGTGGCAGCATCGGCAGCATTTGCGGTGGTTGGATGAACTTCAACATTGCTCGGTGTGAGTGGGCACACCATTCTTGAGCAAACCGTCTTGGCTGATAGTTGCCCGCTAAAGGTACTCGACTTTGGCAGCAACAAGTTGGCGACCTCACGTGAAATGGCCTCGTCAACCATATTTACAATGTGTCCTAGATCTTCCTCGACATACATCCGAGTGTAGCTCCCACACTCTACACTGGGCAACGCTAGAGTTGTTTTGAGTCAAAGCGGCTAACGATGGACATAGCTTTACGAGGTGGCCAAGTCTACCACATTGAAAGCATACCCGTGATTCAACACGACACATGCACCAAAGTGTGGCTTCCCACAATTGGTGCACCACGTGACACCGAAACGGCTCGCAAAGACATCATATTCTCCAAGGAACTTAGAGAGATGCCTAAAATCCCTTCCACCTCAATCACCACTGAGGAATCCTTTTCCTCATTGCATATCAACAATGCTTGTCTTGGCGGCATGACTTGTCTGTACAATGAAATGCCATATAGACAATACTACGTAAAGAAGATTACATGCATCACAATACCCATGCAATGCACCTAAAAAGCTTATTCTAAACCGTTCCTAATCTAAACGATATACTCTACACGATCACATTGAAGTTAACCTACAATGTGAAAGTGAGAGGTAAACTAACTATACATAAATCAAAAGATATGTGTCACATAATTCATGTAATGCATATGGAGTATTACATTTTAATTTCCTATTTTTGTTGATGCTTTTAAGATTTCCTATGGCTCTTTTGTTACTCTTAGGCTCCAACACAACCCTAGGCTTCCGCTTATCCGCTTTTCTAACCAACCCTAGAGCTAACCGCTCTGATGCCATTAGCTGTGATGACCAGTGTTTTTTTTTTTTTTTTTTGAAAACAAACAAACGGATCTTCACAGTGGCACGACTACATGTCGCTCAGCCAACATATGGCACATTCCCCATAACATGCACCTGATAATCAGAGTTACATCTAACAGAGGAATATAATAATCAATGTGCATCGGAACATATATCATAAGCAGAAATAAATCTAATACATAACAGCTAATTACAAGAAGAGCCATTTACAGGTCTATCTATTTAGGCTTATAAAACATATTACATTGACTAAATACTAAAATATAGGCTCAACAAATACATATGCCACGTATGACACGAGCCATAAATAAAATACCCAAATGAGGACTACCCATGAGTCCGTGACTTATGATTGTCACGATATGCTCCAATCATAGCATCTCATACGCTAGGTGGACGAGTTATTATCTATATCCGCAGAACCTGGAAACAAAGTATCAATGTGTGCACGATTGCGGGGGTTACCGCATCCGCACATGTGGAATTATGAGCCCACCATGTTAGCATAAATAATTACACTAAGACCTCAGAGGTATACTATTCACTAAGTTTTTGCAAAGAACCAACTTTTTCCTTTTTAGCCATGCGTACACTATAACAGCCACCATTTTATAAACTTTTGTTTGAAAATCCCCATAGCTGATATAACAGATACTGACTAATAGAAAACATTTAAAGCATACTATGCAGCTGAGCTTATACGTAGAAGTTCCATTGTTTGAAACAACTACGTACATCCCCACGTACTATATTACTTTTGATTCAGTGAGACTTAGAAAATAATAGCATTTAAATCATGCAACCATCCGATAGAAATATACATAAGCTCTTTTCCATTGAGACTCTTATGCATACTAATACGTTTAGCAAAACTACTCATAGTATAAAAACACCACACTCATAAAAACCATGCTATACATGCTGATTGTTTTATGCCTTGGGAATTTAACCCAAGTATAGTGCTTCAAGGGAATCTAGCCCATGGTCGAGGACCTCAAGGGAATCTAACCCAAGTAAGTACTAGTACCTCAAGGGAACCTAACCCAAGTAGGCACCTCATGGGAATCTAACCCATGGTCGAGGACCTCAAGGGAATCTAACCCAAGTAGGCACCTTGTGAGTTTGCCAAGGGAATTGAACCCTGGTCTTGTTTGTTTCATGCTCAATGCTCATGCACAAATACTATACATTTAAATTCATGGACCTGACTTTAACACATAATCTATTTATAAATCATAAACAATTCAACATGTCATTTTCTCAAACAATTTGCATAACTTAATTTCCAACCACAGCAGGCAATAAAACACAGCTTAAAATTCCAACCGCAGCAGGCAATAAAACGCTTCAAATCATACCTCAAAACACCAAATATATTTCATACACATATCTCAAATCATCTTAAATCACATAAACATTATTATCATATTTCAACATAATTAAAACTACTCAAAACATCCAAAACATATAATTAACATATTGTCGGTTCGATATGAAAAACACATTATTTGCATTCTTATAAAATACATAAAAAATAACTTTTCTCAGTGAGTAGAATACTCATATTGGCTGCGCGGATATTAAGCACTAGGTCTCCTAGATACCACCTTGCAATGTGTCAATGTGAAAATACACAATGCACTATTTAACATTTTAAATAATTAACACCGTAATTAGCACTTGAATCGCTCAAGGCTAAACCGTTAGAAAACCCATAATATTTTTAAGGGTTCCAAACGTTTACCCATAAGTCCTAGACACTAACTAAAACTTAAACAATATTAACCCAAAGTATTTACTAAGGGTTAGATATAAAAATCACTATTTAACTATTTACTCATAATATTAATTACTAATCCGCAATTAATTTCACTAACCCATAAATTATTTTCATTAATACTTATAATAATATTAGCCCTAAAATTATATTCACTAAACTTTTACATAAAAAACTACCGTATTAAAATAACATTAACCCTAAAATTACGTTTACTAATCTTTTTACAATAATTACCAATTTATTAACATAATTTAACGACCTAGATTTTAATCACTTAAAAACCTCCAAATTAATTTAACCCATCAAATTAAGGTTTCTAACTTTAAACCATAATTTATAAAATACTACCCCAAACACAATATTATTAACCCAATAGCTTTTACTAAGGGTTAATCACATAAAAATTCAATTAAAATTAAACACCCAAAAGTTAGGGTTTGAGGAAACTCACCGAAAATTCCACCAAATGTAAATCCGACACTTGGAGAGTGTTTAGCAAGCTCCTCACAACAAATCCTATGAACACACAAAATCAAACTCATATACCTTTAGATTTAATCTAAAATCTCAAAGACCAAGAGTTTGCGAAAATACCTTAAACTAATCGGTAGAAACGTAGATCGGGCTTCGTTGTTTACGTTTTCGAAATCGGATTTGAGTTTGGACGGTTAGATCTTCGTATATCAGTGTTTTATGGTGAAAAATCAAAGGGACTTGAAAACTACCCTTTTGTTCTTCTCGGTCTGATAGGAATGAGGCACATTGCCTATTTCCGTAATATAAGGCGCAAAGCGCCTTTGCTTCTTCTTTTCTTATATTTTTCTCTTTTTTTTTCTTTTCTTTTAAAATGGTCGTGCGCTAGTGTGAAAGGCCATTTGGCCTTCATGTTTTATATGGCCCACATGGCCCTTTCGTTAAATGGCCGAATGGCCATGTAAAATGGCCATCAGGCCATTTTTTTTTTCCTTTCACTTTTTTGTTTTCTTTTAACTTTTATTTTTCTATTCTTCTTTTTCCTTTGACTTTTTCTTTTGATTTTCTTTTTTCCTTTTTCTATTTTTCATTTTCTTTCTTTTCTATTTTCTTTGTACCTAAAAATATTACTTATATTTTCTTTTTATGGCAACCATTTACAAGTCCATAGAATAAACATAAAACACTTTGTTTTATTTTACCACACTAAATAAACTTATTTTTGTGTAATCCTGATAAACCATTTTATAAACTTTGGTCTTTTAAAAATATTCTCTTACATTTTAAATACACCTAATTAAGTTTAATTAATTATTTACTCAAATTTCTGCTTTAATTATTAAATAATTCTCTGGACATTACAGTAGAAGACCAAAAAGAAATGAAAGAAGTAGAAGAAAAAAATTGAAGAAAGCCAACGTGCATGGGACTAGATAAAAGAAAAGAAGAAAAAAAAAGTGGGAAAAGAAAAAGGGGGAAGTGAGGGTAGAGGCGTCTTTTTGGTCTTTTGTTTTTAACCCTAGCAGCACCATATAAAAATTAAGCTTTTCTTTTGTAAAAAGGGAGGGTGCGTGTGGGGTGAGAGCCGCAAGCCAGCCGCCACTACCGAGAGCAGGTCTTCATCTTTATATGTTTTCTTTTTCTTTGTAAGACTTTTAGTGTTTAGTTTTTTTTTTTTTTTTTTTTTTTTTTTTTTAATGTTTTTAATAAAGTTTAGCATGTTATTTTTAGTCATGAGAGGCTAAATCCTCAACTAAGGTTGAAGATGAAACCTCGAAATTGATAACACTCTCATTCTTTTTATTTTATTTATACAATTCCAATGTTTATCAAAATATTGTTCAAGTCTAAATTCAATTAATTGATTTATGTCTTTTGATTGAATAATTATTTGTTAAAAGTTGGATATTCGATGTGTTTCAACCGATGGATACATCAAATCATTTGATTGAAAGAGGATATCCATTGTGATTTGTTTATCAAACGGATACATTGGATGATTTGATTTCAATTGGATATTCATTGTGATTTGTTATTGAGTTGGATTCATTGAATGATTTAATATGTTTTTTTAAGGAACTTTGAACAATGAATAAAGCTTATTTGTTTTATTGGGTGTATGAGTAAAATACAAGAATGTGTTGTTTGATTTGGCGAGGTGAATTCTGAAAACCTTAGTGCTTTTTATCTATTGTTTTTAATCAATTTTAATTTAGTTTATTATTGTGCATAAAAAAAATCCCAAAATTTAGAACTAGGTTGAAATAGAATTAGTTTAAATAGAAATTATTTTTCCGCAAGGCAATTCCCTGTGGATTTGACGTTGCACTTACGCATACACTATAATGCAAACGACTTGTGTGCTTGCGAGTAATTTAAAACTCACAACAAGTTTTTGTCGTCGTTGCTGGGGAATTTGTTGAGTTGTGGAAATTGATTTTTGTTTTAATTGATTTTATTTTTCTACTAATTTAGGTAGACTTTTGTTTTATTTTTCTTCTTGCAATTTTTTGTTTTATTTGTTTCTATTTCACTATTTAACAACAAAAAAAAAAGATTTTCTTTGGGGTAATTACCTTTTTCCCCCATCAACTACCAGCCATTGTCAACATACCGCCATGAACTGACACCTCGACCAAAAGAGAGCATCCAACTACCAACTTTACATACTTTGCCCCCCACCGTCAGGGAATCCCGTTAACTTGGACGGAATATTCTATTTTTGGGCTTTAATTTTAGTTTAAAGACCAAAATGCCCTCCAACAGTAATTAATAAAAAAATATTAAAATTAATATGTTTAAAAAAGTTGAGGGCATTTATGTCATTTTTGAATTTGAGTTGGGGTATTTAAGTCTTTTTACGAATTAAACTGACGGAAGGGGGCAAAGTATGTAAAGTTGGTAGTTGGATGCTCGCTCTCTTTTGGTCTAGGTGTCACTTCATGGAGCCATGTTGACAATGGTTGGTAGTTGATGGGGGAAAAATGTAATTACCCCATTTTCTTTTGTTTGTTTTTCTTTTTTTGGAATCATTGTTTTGCAGTTCTGCCGAAACTTCATCTGCACATTAGCGTGCCTGCGCTAGATTTCACCCAGCTTGCGCGGAGCACACATCCGTAGTCTGCATCAAAACGGATCAGTACCCGAAATTTTGCCAAAATTGTTTTGTGAGTTTTTATGTTTGAGTTTTTTAATTTTTGGTATTTTTTTTTTTAATTTATGCTTCTGTGTTAGTTTTTTCATTATAGATTTTATATTGTTTATATCTGAAAAAAGAAAAAAAAAAAAAAAAAAAAAAAAAAAAAAAAAAAAAAAAAAGAATGGTCCATGTTTTAGGTTGGTTATTTGCATGCTAATGAGTGAGGGTGAAACATGAATTGTCACCCATATGGACCATGTTCATATTGCTCCAATCTTTATCATAGTTCTAGTAACTGTCCATCCTGGGGACAATTCTTTAATTTTTCATATGAGCGAATGAACATCAATGTCTCCAGCCCAGGGTTTGAATCAAATTCAAATTTTTACAACCTGGATCGGAGCAACCATCCTGATTTCTCGTGGCAAGCTCAAGCCATGGTAAATTGTGCTCTCCAATTTCATGAACTGCATCATTCTGAATATCCTCAGATCGAAACTCAAGTCCTTCAGCCTCCATCATATGATCCTCTTCCTCAAAAATCTTCACTGGAAGACACGCTGAAGGTATTTATGGAGAGAACTGGCAAATCCACCATTCAAGTGCCACAATCAGAGTCATCATTGGAAGACACTTTCAAGGCCTTCATGCATCTCATAGGCCAATCTATTAGTGACGTGAAGAATGCTACTATGGCCAACACTACATGATTGAAAGGTGATAATAGCTTAAATATGCACGTTTTTCTGGATTAAAAATAAGCATTGTCACACCAAAATTTCGTATTTCTTGCATTTTAGAATTAATTGTGAAATAATGTTGAATTATTAATCTTAAGCTTAAATGATATATTAATGGAAGATATGTGCTTTGCAGGAATTACAAAAGAGAAAAAGAAAGAAAGACATGGACATGCATTAACAAGGCTGAAATTTACAAAGCATAGGAGACAAAATTGTCTCTTAAATAAGCCAAACACAAAATGTGGGACCCATGTGAAAAAGAGAACACAAGGAAAAAGAAGAGTGCTATGCAGACTTAAAAGACCAAAGAGAAATTGTCTCCTAATTCTATTAGTTTTCTAGTTCGAAAAAAAAAAGGAAGAAAAAAAGGAGACTCAAAGATGGAGCTCTCCATTAAAGGAGTCTGTCTCCCACTAGAACTGCAACAACGTGGCGCAAAGAAGGAAAAAAGTGAACAGACTTGTACGGAAACTACTCCACTTCATGCTCATTTTTGGGGATCAAGCCTGTCTCCTGCTCTATCTAATCTGCTGCCTTGTGTGGTGATAATAGGATGAAAAAACGTGGAACCAGGACTTTTTTCCTTTGATCTTATTTTTCTTGCTTATTTTTATTTTATTTTGCTAGCTTGGTGTTTAGGACCTTGAGGATGGAATTTATTTTCGTAGTTATGTTTAGCTAAATCTCTAGTTAAGGCTAGGGGTGAAACTTTTAATGAGATTATGATATTTATTCTCCAATTCTTTCTATGGTTTTTAATGTATAATCTTTTTAATTGGTAGCATGATTTATTTTAGAAAAAAGTTTTTGTTTTGTAAAATTCTTTGATTCATTGTTAACTACGGGTACAGTGAATACTTAGAATTCCCTGCGAATCAAATAACCAATTTTACATAACGAAATCAATCAATTTCTAAGATTAATCTTTTAATGATATTTTCTCTTTATGATCACTGCTCTATTTTCTGATTGGGTGCACTCCTTAGCTGCCTCTCGATTGAGTTATAAAATGAGTTGAAGAATAAATATTATGATTTTGTTAAAAGTAAAACCCCAAATGTGTTAGCAGTTTCTTTTAATTATTTCTTCCTTATATCTTTTATTGCATTTTATAAAAATCATTCAACCAAATCAATTGTCATAGATTTTTCCTAATCTTATTTTATTAGTGTTTTTTGTTCCTCAAATCCCTGTGGTTTGACACTTGGACTCCCGAGAATTTACTACTTCGCGACAACCTACACTTGGGATTGCACACTTAAGTTGTTAACAAAAGGTTGGAAGGACAGCTTGATCGTCTGGTTGATGAGTTAAACAGAATGGAGGAAGAAGAGCTTCAGAGTCAATTGATGGCTGAAAGGCACTACATGATTGATGAGGATGATTCTAGCAATCATCATCATGAGCATGTCCAAGACACCACCAGACTTGGGAGTGAAGAAGTTGTTGAAGAGATTGTTAATGAGCCAAGTCTGGAAGATCCTTTGGAAAAGAGCTTTGCTCATCTCGAATTTGATATGGACCTTAACATGATACATGAGTAAGTTGAGGCTTTATTGGATTCTACTCTTGAGATACGACATGAGAATGGGAAAAACACTAAGATATCATTCCTTAACACATCTTCATCAGCAACTGAGGAGGAAAAGAAAGATGAGCACTTGGAGTTTGTTGAGCACCTAGAACAAATTGAGCGATCGTTAACTCAAAATTTGTCCAATGACAAGGAAGTGAGTACTGAAGCTCATTCCTTCATTACAACCCCTCTTGAGACACCTCACGAGGTCTAAGCTTCAATTCTTCAATGTCTCAAAGAGCCATCTCATGTCAAGATACTCAAGGACTTATGCACACGAGCACGCAAATCTAGGAATCGTCGTCCTAAGAAGCTCCTTTGAAGCAAGCAAGTTAGCTACCTAAGATGGCAAAACATCCTTCGAAAGTGCTATCAAATTTTAAGGAAGAAATGGTAGAAGGGATTGGTTGGACATCCAAATGACTGGGGAAAGTATGATAATTTTTCTTTTTATTTTCTGCATTTAATTTATGAGTTCTTTTTCCTTTTTCATTTTATTTATTGCCATTTTATTTTTGTTTCTGACAACAATTAATCTTTTGATGTTTGTTTCTATGAGAAAATATTGTGGTTAGTGTTGTTGACAGGTGTTTAAGTCTTGGGGACGCCCTAGCCTTTTTCAAACCTTGATATTTCCTTACTTTTGGTAATGTATTTCTATACTTTACATTGAGGGCAATGTGTGATTCAAGTTTGGGGTAGGAAAAACACTCTGTCTATTTGTTTGTTTGTTTATTTTAATTTGTCTTTTTGTGCTAGAAAATCCTCAAAAAAAAAAAAAAAAAAACTTTGTCTGTTTGTTTGTTTATTTTTATTTGTCCTTTTTGTTAGTATTTTATATTGGCTACATTCTGGATAAACAAAAACACTTTATGTAATGGTTGCGATTTAACAAGATGGTCGATTCTCAAATTCAAAATCTTCATGTATTCAGACAATGTACAAATCAAAGTATGTGACTAATCACAAGCATCTTGAAGATATTCATGAAGAGTCCTTACAAATTCCAAGGCAAAACAACCGGTTCCTGTGCAACCGTCCGGACGAACTTTTGAAGGTGTCCGAATGCCCCGCAGTGTCTTACAGATAATGATGAAGACATCTGGACGTCAGAGCAACACCGCGGACGCTAGGTCAATCATTGTTCAACACAGAGTTGGATTTTAGAAGTTGACACTGTTTGGGAAGTCTCTGCAAGCCGTCCGAATGACGTGGCAACACGTCCGAACGATGTCTACTATTTCTAAATACTCTAGAGTTCCGTTTGAATGTGGAAATGATTTTAGCGAAGGCCGTCAGGACGCTAGGTCAAGCCGTCTGGACGTGAACTTGATAAATACAGAATTACACTGTTTCGAAAAGGATATCGCAGAAAACCGTCTGGAAGTGGCTAACTTCCGTCCGGACGCTTTATTTTGTACAGAATTCAATAGTGAATTCCATAGTGGTTTGAGAGGGTGTTTAGGGAGAGTCGAAGATCTGCTAGCTCTCAAGCCATTGCTGGTGTGTGCTCAACTGTTCGTGTGAAGTCTATCTTAGGGGTAGGCCCTAAGGTAATGGAATCCATGAAAAACCTCTTCAGGTGGAAGGTCTGGTTGGGAATCGTTCACGATGGGCTTCGTGTCAAAGTTAAAGGTATGACTACTGCATAAAGGTATGTGAGTACGAGTGTCTTGTAACTAGCTTTGATTTTGGATAGTGGAGTCCCTGGGTTTGGCTGCCCCGGAGTGGTTTTTCTCTTCACAGAGTTTCCACTTCGTAACAAATATCTTGTCTTATTTAAATTCCCCATTTAAGATATTTTGTTGAACACAAACATACACACTTGGTTAAATTAGAAGTCAATATTTATTAATTAATTTTCAATTGGTATCAGAGCGAGTACACTTGTGTTTTGATTTATGTCCTAAGTGTGATCCATGACTTCTTCTAACATAAATCTTCCTGAGTTCTCTGAAGATGATTTTTATGATTTCTCTAAAGATACCCTTTTGATAGGAAAACTCTTTAAGAAATCCAATAGAGAACTCAAGAAGATTAAATAAGAAAAAGAGTCTTTGATTTTACAATTATCTGAATCACATGTTTTGATTGACTCTTTGAAATATGAGAATACTATGCATTTTGATACTGTTGATGTACTAGAGAATAAATTAAAAGAATCAGAGGATCTCTTGAAAAAATTCTCTAGTAATAATTTAAAAAGCATACTTTGTATTCATACAGATATTTCTAACAAGCCTAATTTAATTGTTAATGATTTAAGTACTTCTACCTCACATGCTTCTGATTCTAAATTAGATTCTATTGATATTAAGCCTGTGATAGAAGATACAGCTTGTTTAGATAATTCTTGCTTAACTAATCATGTGATGCCTAACTCCAAGGAATCAGGAATACAAGGTAAGTTTATTCCTAAGTGTCATAATTGTGGGAAGATTGGTCATATTAGGCCAAATTGTTATTTGTTGAAATCCCACAGGCCTTGGATTAAGCAGGATGCTCTGAGGAAAAGTAAAGTTGAAGATTCTTCCTCATCAAAATATGTCCCTCCGCATAGGAGACATATAAAAGGTAAGGGCAATATTGTTTGTAAGAATGCTAACCATATTTCTGCAGAGAAAGTCAAGCAGCATTCCAACAAAAGAAGCCTGCCCACCATTCATCACTGCGACATCACCGGTCACATCTAACCCATAAATTCTGGCATTCTTTCTAGGTTGCAGGACGAAGTGATAAAAGGCATTCAAAACTGAATAAAAATGGATAAATAAAAAGATCCACTGCTTATGCTATAAATCTGTTCTTGATCTTGTCCTTAAAGAAACAGTCAGTGACCACATCATTGCGGAAATAGACGGTCACTAAAAGACATAGTAAAAGAAAAGTGTTGCAGCTTAGGGGGAGTGTATCAGATGAAGGTAACTAGGCCCTAGCATAATAAGGTTTGACTTTTGATTGATCTAACATTGATTTTCTCTCTTCTTTGAAAAATCCGGGTGATTTAAGTCATATCAGTGAACTTCATACCTTATTGAGAACGCCTTCACACACACACGCATTGCTTGAGTTAAGTTTTCTATTGAAAAATGTCTTTCTGTAGGGAAATTCTTGTGCTTATTAAATCTTAACTCTCAATTATATCTTGGGATATTTTTGAAATGCTAATTGAACTGAGATATCAGTGTTATATACATGTGTGCTCTGGAAATTATTTAGGAAATATTTTTCTGCTATGTTTCCTCTCTTTTTCAGATTTGTGTGTGTGAAGCGTCCGGACGGTAAGGTTGTTTCATCCGGACGTCCATTCTTCTAGTCCGGACGGGCGTGTTTTTGCAATCTCCTAGGTGGCACTTTGTCCGGACGTCACTTAAGTTCCGTCCGGACGGTGAACCCTATAGGGTTAAATTGCATTCTCCTCGCACCGCAACCTTCTCATTCGCCTTTTTTGGTTCTTTTTGTCGTCTTGTGCATTTTTCTGTGCTTTTTATGCGTAAATCTCAAGTGCACGTGTCATCTTTACAATTTATCTCCACCCCAGGTATGTTTTTAATACTCTTTTACTAATTTATTTTAAGTTTCTATGCTTAAAATAGTTTGTTTTTGGGTTTCTATTATTTTGAGTTTAATATGTATTATTGCTCAAAATTCTTTATTATTTGGGTTGAGATTTTGCATATTTGGTTCTCGATATTTTTTGGGTTGTGTTTCTTGATGTTGTAATTTTTGGGATAGTCCATTTTACAGCCGTTATAATGCCCAATTTTTTTTTTTGGACTAACAGGAATTAATGCTTTCATGAATTTGTGTTTGTGATGTATTTTAGTCCAGGAATTATGTCTTTAGACGACTCTCCTCCCCGTGTCAGGCAAAGAACTGAAGAGTCGGTTGCTGACAGATTCCATCGCATGCGATCACGACAGGTCTTATCCGAGTGAAATCTTCTCCCCGCAAATCTGAGAGATCCAGTTCTGCTCCCCATCGCTCAGATGCTACTGGAGAACCACTTGGAGTACTTGTACAATTGTGCATGCCCGGCCTTTCCCAGACTGGTACAGGAGTTCTATGGCAACATGATCATCATCCAAGATGATGACAGAGGACTCATTTTGCAGACCGTGGTCAGAGGACAGCAGATACAGATTGATCCACAGCTTATCAATGCTGTGATCAGAGTGCCTGTGTTACCAGTCTTCGGAGTTCCTTTTCCTGATGAAGCTCCCAGCATTGATTTCTTGCATGACTTCTTTGGGACGAGACCACAGCAAGAGGACAAGTCCCACTCCCAGATCAACATCGGTGCCTTTGCTCCTATGCACCGTTTTTTAGCAAAGATTGTGGTGACAAACCTTTGGCCTCAAGCTTGTCGGTGTGAGCTTACTCTCAAGAAGGCCACCCTTCTCTATGCCATCGTGATGCAGACTCTTTTTTGCCTGTGCAAGCACATCTTGGACACTATGGTCGAGGTTAGAGATGAGAAGAACACGAGTTTGTCTTTTGGGTGCTCAATCACTCAAATTTGCCATCAGGTCATGACAAATATTTCAGACTCGGAGCCCCACTCACAGATCCCAGATCCCTTTGGCATACAGACTCTCATGAAGTCTAATGCCCAGTTGCGGCATGAGGCTCAAGGTGTTGTTCCTCAGCATCCACCAGATCTCCCCACAGGAGCTGCATCATCATCACAGGTTGTGCCTCCCTCCTTTGACATTGAAGCTGCTTTTGCACAGCTTATGACTTCTATGTCAGCTCTCCAGTGGGAAGTCAATCTTATAGGAGAGCATGTGGAGAAGAGCCAGATCGACATAAGGGAGTGCCTGAAATATCATCATCCAAAGCCGCATGATGATGATGATTGAGTTTTTTTTTTTTTTTTTTTTTTTATGTAATAGTCTTCTTTTGGTTATCGAACAATTTTAAATTTGTGTTGACATTTTGGTGTAATTATTAAAACACTTATGGTTTTAAATTAATACTTTGTTTACCCTTTGTCATTGTGTGACAAAAAGGTGGAGTATTTTTTGTTTTTTTTTTGGTATTTAGACCGGAACTGTATTTCCAAACCGGTCGAGTGTTTTTTGTCCCAGAATGGCCAAAGGGGGAGTTTGTTAGTATTTTATATTGGCTACATTCTGGATAAACAAAAACACTTTATGTAATGGTTGCGATTGAACAGGATGGTCGGTTCTCAAATTCAAAATCTTCATGTATTCAGGCAATGTACAAATTAAAGCATGTGACTGATCACAAGCATCTTGAAGATATTCAAGAAGAGTCCTTGCGAAATCCAAGGCAAAATAACCGGTTCTTGTGCAACTGTCCAGACGAGCCTTTGAAGGCATCCGGATGTCCCGCAGTGTCTTACAGATAACGATGAAGACGTCCGGATGTCAGAGCAACACCATTAGAACGCTAAGTCAATCATTGTTCAACACAAAGTTGGATTTCAGAAGTCGACACTGTTTGGGAAGTCTCTGCAAGCCGTTCGGAGGACGTGGCAACACGTCCGGACGATGTCCAATATTCCAGAATACTCCAGAGTTTTGTTCGAAAATGGAAAGGATTTTAGCGAAGACCATTCGGGCGCTCGGTCAAGCCGTCCGGACGTTAACCTGATAAAGATAGAATTATGCTGTTTCTGAAAGGATATCACAGAAAACCATCCGGACGTGGCTAACTTCCGTCCAGAGCCCGAATCTCAGCAGTTTTAGGTTTCATGTAAGCCTATAAATAAAGGGCCCTAGGCTTGTATTTTGTACAGAATTCAACAGTGAATTCCATAGTGCTTTGAGAGGGTGTTTAGGGAGAATCGAAGATCTGCTAGCTCTCAAGCCGTTGCCGGTGTGTGCTCAACTGTTCGTGTGAAGTCTATCTTAAGAGTAGGCCATAAGATAAATGAATCCATCAAAAACCCCTTTAGGTGGAAGATCTGGTTGGGAAGCGTTCATGATGGGCTTCGTGTCAGAGTTAAAAGGTATGACTACTATATAAGGGTATGTGAGTACGAGTGTCTTGTAACTAGCTTTGTTTTTGGATAGTGGAGTTCCTGGTTTTGGCTGCCCCGGAGTGGTTTTTCTCTTCACAGAGTTTCCACTTCGTAACAAATATCTTGTCTTATTTAAATTCCGCATTTAAGATATTTTGTTGCACACAAACACACACACTTGGTTAAATTAGAAGTCAATTTATTAATATTAATTAATTTTCACTTTTATTCTAGAAAATCTTCAAAAAAAAAATTGTGTTATGTTGTTGATTGAGCATGATTACATCGCAACTGTGGTTTACATATCATTGGTTTATTTAACATCCTGAACATTGGATGTCATTATAAATATGAATCTTTTGACTCACTTGTTAGATTAGAGAGACTTCATTTGTTTGAGTTGATTATCACAAGCACACTTTAACATAGGATTTGTGAGGTATGAGATTTGAATTGAGGAATGTGTATCTTGAGATTTGTAGGTTGATTTGTTGATGAAACCATGGCTTAAATTCCAAATAATAATAATAATAATAATAATAATAAAAAGAGAGAATAATATCATCAATTTGAGTTTTAATTCAGTAAACGGGCATCTTGCCTCACTAAGCATTGAGCGTTCGCATAAAAAGATGAGAAATTCAATTTGGTCGATTGTATGGCTAGTTTGACTTCGTAACCTTTTTTGACTTAAGTAATTAAGCCTTCAGGGATGTTTCTACATCTAATGCCCTAAAACCATTTGGTTTGGGAGTCACTGGCCCAACACTTGTTACATAGGTCAATTAGAAAGCTTAAGGGAGTCAGACATTGCATAGCCTACACAAAAAAAAATAAAAAAAAAATAAAAAATAAAAAAAAATGCATATTTTGATTTAAGCCTTGGTTTTTTTTCATCTGATGGAATTCCAATGAATTTTGGGGTCTGCAAGTTTTGAGAAAAATTAAAACCTCATGAGTCTATGTTAATCTCACTTTTCACTTATTAGAGCATGTGTTGTCTCAATTTTCTAGTTATAAGTTGAATATTTTTGATGTCTTGATGATGTGATAGTGATGTTTAGGTAGTTAAACTTACTCGTGATGTATGAACCATATGTTTGTGTGAAAATTCTTTCTTGCTGACAACATAGTGCTTTAAAATGTTTGTGGATATCATTTCTGTCAAATCCTCACGAGACTTCACTCGTCTACTTGGGAGTCCTAGGGGTTTAAAAGGCTTATGGCATTTGCTAAATGCAATCGTCTCTCCCACGATAGCGGACTTATGTTTCATGCTTTGATTTTGTTTTTCATTTTGTTTTGCTAAGGGACTAGCAAAATGTAAGTTGTGGGTATTTGATGAGTGCCAAATATTGTATATTTGGACCCCTTAATTTGCATGTGCTAAACCTTTAGCTTTGATATTTTCTGATATTTTTTGTTAGTTTTGATGTTTTAGTGTTTTGCAGATCATTGAGAGAAAATAGCGATTTTTATGTGGAATTGCAAAGAAACGGGAAAACAAGAACATTCTGATATGTTGGCTCAAGCACATCTCTGCCCAAGATGCTTGAGCGAATTCCAAAAGAAAAGAAAAATAAAAAGGAATAAGCTATTTTGTAGAAGACCAAAAAGAAATGAAAGAAGAAGAAAAAAAAAATTAAAGAAAGCCAACGTACGTGGAACCAAGTAAAAGAAAAGAAGAAAAGAAAAGTGGGAAAAGAAAAAAAGGGAAGTGAGGGTAGAGGCGTCTTTTTGGTCTTTTGTTTCTAACCCTAGCAGCACCATATAAAAATGGAGCTTTTCTTTTGTAAAAATAGAGAGTGGGTGTGGGGTGAGAGGTGCAAGCCAACTGCCACTATCGAGAGCAAGTCTTCGTCTTTGTATGTTTTCTTTTTCTTTGTAAGACTTTTAGTCTTTTTTTTTTTTTTTTTTTTTTTTAATGTTTCTAATAAAGTTTAGCATGTTATTTTTAGTTATGAAAGGCTAAATCCTCAACTAAGATTGAATATAAAATTGAATCAAAAAAAAAAAAAAAAGAGAAAAGGTTGAAGATCAAACCTTGAAATTGATAACATTCGCATTCTTGTTATTTTATTTATACAATTCTGATGTTTATCAAAATAATGTTCAAGTACAAATTCAATTAATTGATTTATGTCTTTTGATTGAATAATTATCCGTTAAAAGTTAGATATTCGATGTGTTTCAACCGGTGGATTCTAAAAACCTTAGTGCTTTTTATCTATTGTTTTTAATCAATTTTAATTTAGTTTATTATTGTGCATAAAAAAAAAATCCCAAAATTCGGAACTAGGTTGAAATAGAATTAGTTTAAATAGAAATTAATTTTTTGCAAAGCAATTTCCTGTAGATTCGACCTCGCACTTGCATATACACTATATTGCAAACGATTCGTACGCTTGCGAGTAATTTAAAACTCACAACAGAGCTTATCCCTAACCCATGCATCACGTGTGATGAGGTGGAAGGCTAGGATAAATCCTAGCTTAGCTGTCCACTACTTGGAGTTCTAGTCTATCTAGAACTTCATTTTACAGCTTGTCCCACATTGCTTGTGTCTCCCAGTCTTCTAGTATTCTGAGCCTATAAATAGATATGTCTGTAACTCTTCAAATGTAAGCAATTTTGCTAGTAGTTCTCTAGTTTTAAACTAAGAACTAATATTCTTGGGTTAACTCTTGAGAATAAGTTTAATATTTTGAAGAGCAAGTTAAGAGCCCATGCTATTGATTATCATCATTCATCGGTGAGAAGATCTGAAGGTTCATCACACATTCTTCATCGAGGAGCAAGGAGCTTAATCTTACTAAATAGCCAAGGAGTGGCAGTTAACTTTTAAACACGTTCAAGTAAGTGTTTCTGATTTGCAGTTTATTTTAAATAGCATTGTTCTATGCCTATTCTTCATAAAGTTTGTTCCTGGATTTGGGAATTTTATTTTTACTGCACAATATTCTTTTTGCAATCAAATTCCCAACAAGTGGTATCAGAGCCAACTTTAAAGAAAACATGGCGAAGAAAGTAATACATAGAAATCTGTTTGGCTGTTTTTCTTTTTTGAAAATCATATTTTTTCTATGGATATCCAAAGACTATAAAATTGTTCCAAAACCTGGAAGATTCTCTTTAACATGTCAGGATCTGTATTGGAAAATTTCAAGTTGTTTGGAGGTCGTTTGCTATTTTAATTACTATACTGTACCAAACTATGTTGCTGTAATTTTACAGCAAGGGCTGCTGGATTTACGAACTTTGAAGGATGCTTTAAACAAATCCTAAATTTTTTTTGGGATTGTTAGTGCATGTAAAAATTGTGATCAATGCAATGGTTTGAACGGATTTAAGTTTCGATGAGAATTGAAAGAGATATGATTCCTTCTTCATTCGTCGACAGATTTGGAATTTTCTGAATTTCAGCAGCAGCTGCTGTAAGTTTTGATTTTTGTGGATGTTTTAAACAAATCCTAAAATTGTTTTGGGATTATTTTCTGCATGGAAAAATTATGGTTGACACAATGGTTCAAACGGATTCAAGTTTCGATGAGAATCGAAAGAGATATGATCCGTTCTTCGTTCGTCAATGAATCTGGAATTTTTTGAATTCAAGAAGCAACTATTTGATTTCCAATTTTTAATCATGAATGGTGATTGCTTAAAAATTAAAGTGACATTTGATTTCACATGTAAAGAGGTTGCTTAACACATTGGAAAAGCCGAAACAGTGTTTTGAATTTTTTCTCAACACGTTTCATGATGTTTTCTAATGCGAACCAAGTCTGGAATTTTGAATTCCTGTTACATGTTAAGAACTTGTGTATTTTCTTGTTGATCCATAATCAAGGAAGAAGTTTCTTTTGATTATGGAATATGTTCTATAAGGTATATAACATGTTATTGATCAAAAGAAAACAAGAATTACAAATTGCTTGGATGTGTTTTTTAGAAGTTCTTGGAATTAGATTTCAAGCTCTTGAGATAAAAAAACACATGGAATGAAATCAATCTTGTCTAGATTTATGAGTGCATGGTATTCATGTTGTCAGTAATTTGAAAAGAGTTTCATATTATTGAAACATGATCTGCATTCATAAATGTTTTTGGGTGCATAGTGATTTGATCACCATGTATGTATTGACATGAGTTTTACTCGTGATCAAGCAAAGGATGAAATCCATGGGTCTTATCCAAAAGTATGGCATCGCTTGGTTGTGATGGCAAGCCGCCACTCTTGGAGTGCAATACCTAAGGTTTCACAACCTAAGAGGCAGCAAGCCAACGGATTATTTAGGGTTTTCCCAAATCCTAATGTTAATCCATAAATCCTAACAGTATGGATTTTCTTAAAGTTATTTCAAGTTATGATAATTTCCTAAAGAAGAAGTGATTTTTCACAAGACTTAAAACATGAGAATTCCAACTGAGTTTGAATGAGATGTTTTAAGATTCACAATTTAGGAAAGTTATAAACAAGGATTCAAATGATGTAACCTAATCTGATTAGGGTTATCATGTCAAGTTTAGATGGAAAGTTTAGGATTGACAATATTTTCCTTAATGGGAGTGGGAGATAAAACTCCAAGAACCTAGGAGATGACAAAGTTCCTTATGGAAGAAGGGTCCCTAATTTGATTATGTCAACCAAATTGGATTAAAGATTCTATTAAATTGGAATGCCTATTATCTAATAAGATAAGGATCCTAATGTAGTTAGGATCGCTTATACGATTGGGCAGGTAATCCAATAAGAAAAGCAAGTTGCAAATGTAATATGATTGCAATTGTTTTAAAGAAAGCCCATAAGTTTAAAATATCAAGTGGGAGAAAGAATCAATATTTTTGATTCTTACAGTCTCCATCATAGATCTATATGTAATGATGAAGTAAGGGCACCTCTCCTTGGCCATGGGCCCTGCTCCCTTCGAAATGTGTCTTTACTTTGTAGATTACAAGGTTAGATTTTCTTTAAGGATAGAGGAGATGCGGTTATGTATTAAGAACGACCACGCTTTCGTGGAGTTACTTGACAATCACAACAAATCTACTTGATGGTATACACTTGACTAATTTAGGATATTAATCTCCCTTCAGAGCTATGTTATCTTAAAGTTAGAGACTAAAGGTGAACGACAAGATGGCAACTCTATGGATGTTGATAATGAGTAAGTTGTCTCACCTAATTGGGTACTTAAAGACATCTCGCCTTGGTCGTGGGCCCCGGTCCCTTCGGAGGATGTTCTTTTAATTACAAGATTAGGTTGTCATTGTATTTGAATATTATATGTTTTGCTTTGCTTTGGGTTTTCATATTATATTTATTTGCTAAATTAATATATGTCCTAATATTGTTCTTTATTTTACAACATTTGATCCTTATGTAATGCTTGTTGGTCATGTTATTATAATTTGTCAATCTACCTATAAGGATTGGAAACATGATTATAATAAATCTATGAGACTAGAAGGGCACAATCTTGTGCAAACTCATCCTGTCTAGCCTGCATTAAAACCACTGATGAGAAGTAAATAATGACAATCAGTGGTTGCATATTAATGATGTAGCAAAAGATTAGATCTTGACATCATTAGCACCTAAGCTTTATATAAAGTTGTAAAACTTTAAGGTTACTTCAAATATGTTCGAATATCTGGAAGTAAGGTTTGGGGAATATTATCTTATTCCCAAATAGGACACAGATACCAAAATTGCTGAAGTTGTTTCAATACACAATGAGATTGTCAAATTGAAACAACTGGGTTTTATTAGATGTTGAGGTTAATGATCAATCTAGGATTGATGAAATCCTCAAATCCATGATGCACTCTTTTAAAGAATTCAGATGTAAGCTTAAAGGCAAAGATGTTTGCTCTTTGTTTGAATTGGTGAGTGTAGCAGCAGATAGCATGATGGAACGTAAGTTTGGTATGATGGTTGGTGAAATTTCTTTCTCAGAATCGAAAGGTAAGAAAGAGAAGAAAGAGACCATGGAAAATGGCAAAGTTGTTGTCATACGTGTCAACAAAGCTAGGAGCAAGTACAAAGGCAAGGCCGAAGGGATATGCTTTTATTGCAAGGAGGATGAAAAATGAATGAGTAATTGTCCTAAGTATCTGGAACTCAAACATTTAGGTAAACATTTTCTTTTGGTTTTGAGATACATGTTTAGTAAGAATCCACCAGAATTCCTGGTGTGTGGATTTGGTACTAACACATGTTTGCAATTGGATTGCATGGGTTCTCGAAAAACCAAAAAACTAAGAAGAAAAGATAGACCTTGAGAGTTTGGAGTTGGAATGAAAATTCCAAAGATGTCATATTTGAATCATTACTAATTCCAGACTATGTAACAGAAATTAATTTTCTGTGGATTTATTGGATATTTTTGAAATATGCCAATGCAATAAAGGAATGATGTTCAATTCATTTTTTATTGTTGATAGTTTGATTATCTATGATTTGTATAAATGACATTTAATTTTAGAATCACTTATTACTTTGATATTGATTCTTGTACTAACATACATAAGTATTTTCAAAGTTGTATTGTACTTGTTTATTCGTCAAAGGATCTAAAGACAAGTTCGAGTTGGGCTCTAAAGGCCCATTGGATCTTGAAGAAGATCTTTGTCTAAGAATTCTTCTTGGAGGATAATATGAACAAAATGTTATTTTCTTTGAAAAGAAAGCTTGGAATAGGTATGTGTTTTGGTTAGGGTATTCTGATTTGTTATAAGAGGAGAAGTTTATGTATGAAACTCTCCGAGTTTCCAGATCCATAAAGAACTTTTGATTTAATCAAAGTATCTCTTAGGATAACTCATCAAAATATAATAGTATTCCAGTTGATTACATTTTGGTTCACACCAAATGTTTTTGTAATAAAGGTGATACTCAACCTAATTTCTTTAAAGAAACACAAAGGTTATGAAAACTATATAGTGCTATTTGTTAGGAAAATGGTTGTTCACACCAAGTTTCTAAAAATTAAGACTATATGAGTCAATCCAAAGAAAGAGTATGGAGACTCAAAAAGATTTGCTAAGATATCAAAAGGGATAATTTTATTGTTATCTGAAGACATTACAGATGTTTCAGATACTCTATGTGTTTTTCTATTTACATATCTGAAGTACTGACCATATTGTAGTGAGAGTTGAGATTCATTAGATGAATCATATTCCAAATAATACAATGGAATGGTTAGTGGTTGTGGATAAATAGATCGAGGCTATGTAAAATCTGGTTGGTATTCCAACAAAGTCTGACTACTTGTAAAGGTGCCTAACAACATTAAAACTCGGATGTTGTAATTGAGTTTACAAGTAAAGGATGAATAGAAAGAAAGGATAAAACCTTTGAAGCAATGGTGGTAAATAATGTTTCTCAGAAAGAAACGGATCTACTATGAGAAAATTCTTCACCTGTAACCATTCTTGACCTCTATTCAAGATTAAGTCTAAGGTTGATTATTTTAAGATAACCACCATGACAGAAGTATCTGAATGATATAGTCAAACACGTATTTTAGCAAGGATCTAGAAGCATGTAATATGCTTGATGTGAAAGTACTTTGATGAACTTATGCATGCATCCAAGAATTGGAATATCAAGTTTTGATCTTAGAAGTTGAACGTTAGATCAAAGACTTGGATATAGCAATGAATACATAAGATATGAAGTAAAATGGCAATACATAGAATTGATAAGACCCTAATCATTAATGATGATGTAAGAGTACCATCAACAGTCAAAATCTAGACATAGATGAATGGATTATTGACAAGTCTCATAGAGGTTTGCCTAAAAAGTAAAGATGGTTACTTTTGTAGGTAAGGCAGTTAGTTGGAGAGATATAGCAACAAGAGGGTTGTTAACTACAGACTGGACCAAGAATGTTTTGCGACTCATTGAGACGCAATAGTTATGTCAATTGAGAAGATGTCTCTTAGGGAGAGTCTCCCAAGGAGGTAATTACGTGGCATGATTCTATTGTGACTTTCTGTTATATCTTGTTCACAAGTTGCTTGCTTTGATGAAACATTAGATGTTTTATTTCGTGAATAAAGATTACAGATAAGTGTCCAATTGGAATTAAGGACAAGTGGGAGAATGTTGGAACTGGTGTCCAAAACTCTAATTGCATTAAGTAGCTTTTGCTGAATTTGTATAACATTGAACATTGTACATATATATATGTATATATATACATATATGTATATATATGTATATATGTATACATATATGTATATATATGTATATATATACATATACATATAAATGTATATATATACATATATATATGTATACATATATATACATATATATGTATACATATATATATATATATATATGTATATATATACATATATATATATATGTATATACATATATATATGTATAGATACATATATATATGTATATACACATATATATATGTGTACACATATATATATGTGTACACATATGTACATATGTGTACACATATATATATATATATATATATATATATATATATATATATATACATATATATATATATATATGTTTATCCACAAGAATTGTAAGTGTAAAACAAGACAAAACATGAGAATATAAATACTACAACGATTCATATTTAAGCACCGAAACACATCATAGTTCTCTTGGTGACATAACACTTAAACATGAATCCTAACAAGATAATATTATGATGCAAAGGATAGGGATATTAGCGGCAGAGCCACTTTGTAGGAATGCAAATGCTAAGATAAATATGCAAAGGGATAGGGAAATTAGCGGCAGAGCCACTTTGTAGGAATGTAAATGTTAAGATAAATATGCAAAGGGATAGGGAAATTAGCGGCAGAGCCACTTTGTAGGAATGCAATAAATGATAAAATAGATACAGGTGTTCAAACCAACTCCGTAGTAATGTAATAAATGATAAAATAGATACAGGTGGTCAAACCAACTCTGTAGTATAAATATACAAGTAATGAAATCAAATAGTAAGGAAGAGGTGTCAAGTGATTCATAAGGTATTCCTTTGAAAGTTTCATGTTCAAACTATATCTTTTGAGTTTTTTGGACTCGATATAGCGGGAGTGAATTATACGCTTTCTTAGGAATATCTAAGAAGTCACCATGTATCAAGATTACTTACCAATCTGATTTGGAGAGGAAAAATTCAAGAACTCCAAAGGGCCGTGGGATAGAAGGAGAGGAAAAGAGAGAAAACCAAAGCAAAAAGCTTTCATGAAAGTTGTCTATGATTTGTGTGGAAAAACAAAGAGCCTTGCATGCTTATTTATAGAAGGAAAGTAGGGGTATTGAGGTGCAAAATGTAATAAAAGAATTAACTCATTGGATAATATCTTGCAAACTAGTCCTTACGTTATTATCTATTTGAATTTTAGGATTTTCGTCCAATGGGAAGGCAGCCTACTCTGAGCAATTTTTTGATGGTCAAACCTACTCCGATTCACGTGAAATTTTGAGGGTAGATAGAGGAATTTAAGAAAAACACTTTCTCTTTTTGGTTCGACCCATTTTGAGTTCGTTTTAACTCCGTTCGAGTCCAGTCAAAGTGATGGGCCCCATGGTAGGCCGAATCTTAAAGATCCCTTACAAGTTCCAGATGGGCCAATCACAAAGTCAAGGGCGAAGAAGATCAAGGAGGCAATGCAAGGATTGGTACAATCCACTTGGGCCGAGTTTACAAATTTATCGAGCAAGACTCCAACATTCAAGATGGACTTGAAAGATGAAGAACCAACTTTAATTCATGTGATACAAGCAACAGATGGGGGCGGCATAGCCTAGTGGTTTCTTGCAAACTCTTTATTTCACTAAGTATAGGCATGTGGGCCTATTTTAATGTTTCTATGGTTGTAGGCCTTTAGGCCTATTTGTTTTATTAAGTGGACTTCTTTTATTAGCTATAGAAGTGTAGATTAGGATATTTTGGGCTTGAAGATGTTCAGCCCATGTCTTTTAATTGATGTAGGCCTTAGTAGGTTAGGGTTTCATGGAGAGGTTTTAAAAAAGACTTGTAGCCGCATATGCTAGACAAGTTGATTGTGAATGAAGTTTTGTTCTTCATAGAAAACTTTTTAGTTTTCTCTACTTGTTCTTGATTGAACTAAGAACTTATCAAAGGCAAACCCTTTGTGGCATTCTCACCAAATCTAGGTTCTTGAAACAAGATTTCAACGGGTCTAGATTCTTTGGACTTGATTCTTGGCTTTCTTGGGTAGATTTCAATTTGTTTGTGGGTTCAAAAGGGGATTTCATCCTGCGGGTTCACATCACAAAGTTTCTGTCTTATAAGCCAAAACATCTTTAAACCACTTTGTTAGTATTTTGGCTACATTCTGGATAAAACAAAAACACTTTATGTAATGGTTGCATTTTAACAGGACAGTCGGTTGTTCAATCTTCATGTATTCGGACAACGGTTTTTAAATCAGAATCTTCATATATTCAGACATCTATTGTTCACAAGCTTCTAGAAGTTATCCATGAAGAGTCCTTTGCAAAAACCAAGACAAATCAGCCGGTTCCTGTGCAACCGTCCGGACGAGCCTTTGAAGGCGTTCGAACGTCCAGTAGTGTCTTACAGATAAACATTGAAGACGCCCGGACTTCAAAGCAACACCGTCCGGACGCTTGGTCAATCATTATTTTACAAGGAGTCTATTTTCAGAAGTTAACACTATTTGGGAAGTATCTGCAATTCGTCTGGACGACTCGGCATCACGTCCGAACGATGTCCTGTATTTGCAGACCGTCCGGACGACTCAACAATACGTCCGAACGATATCCAGTAGTTCAGATACCTCTAGAATTCCGTCTATACGCGAAAAGGTTTTAGCAAAGACCGTCCGGACGCTCGGTCAAGCCGTCCGGACGCAAACCTAATAAGGATAGAATTGCGCTGTTTCTGAAGGATATCGCAGAAATCTGTCCGGACGTGGCAAACTTCCGTCCGGACGCTTGACAGACAGAGTCCAATTTTTAGCAGTTTTTGAGGTCTCTTAAAGCCTATAAATAAGGGGCTCTAGGTCTGTGGTTTTGTACAGAATTCATTGGTGAATTCCATAGAGCTTTGAGAGGATGTTTAGGGAGAATCGAAGATCCACTAGCTCTAAAGCCGGTGCCAGTGTGTGCTCAAGTGTTCGTGTGAAGTCTATCTTAGGGGTTGGCTTAAGGTAAAGGAATCCATCAAAAACCCCTTTAGGTGGAAAATCTAGTTGGGAAGCGTTAGTGTTGGGCTACACGTCAGAGTTAAAGGTATAACTACTGCATAAGGTTTTGTGAGTACGAGTGTCTTGTAACTAGCTTTGTTTTTGGATAGTGGATTTCTTGGGTTTGGCTACCCCGGAGTGGTTTTTTATCTTCATAGAGTTTTCACTTCATAACAAATATCTTGTCTCTTTTAAATTCCACATTTAAGATATTTGTTTGCACACAAACACACACACTTAGTTTGTTTAAGAAGTCAATAAATTATTTTCACACTTTCTGCGTTCACACTTGCTTTATTGATTTTTCTTTTCTTGTTATGACTACTCTTTGTGATAATCTTCCTTCATTAATACTTCTTGTTTTTTATACATAAATGTTTCTAGAAGTATGGAGATATTTTTCTTTGACAGTTTTTCGTTTAATTCGACAGTTGGGTCATTTAAGCACCAGTTTTGGATAAAAAAGTCAACTGTTACTAAATTAAATTCTGACTTCGCAGGATTCAAGTATAAACTATATATATACTATATTGAGTAATTATAAGCCATAAAAACATATTTATCAAACCTAAATTTAGAGGTCAAAGTTCAACCAAAAGTGCCACTTGGCACCTAAATAGTCAACTATAAATCCAAAAAGTCAACCGGTGGACTTTTCACAAAATTTTACCATGTGATAGATATTTCTATTGTGAGTAGAACAGTTTTTGAATCAACTAAATCTGAGTCTGTTTTACCTATTTTCGGTTCAATCAAAGTTTAAAGCTTAAATGTTATTTTTAGGTTTTTAAGGGTTTTTAGGTTTTAATCTTTTAAGTTTTCAAAACAACTTTAGGTTTGCTTATAAAAACCTGTGAATATTGTCTCCTCAACAATATCAATGATTTCTTAAGAGCCTGAAATTTATGGGCGTTACATGAGTTCTAAATACCAAGTGTGTGTTTGTGTACAACAAAATATTTTGAATGCAAAAAATAAAAGAGACAAGATATTTGTTGACGAAGTGGAAACTCTGTGAAGAGAAAAACCACTCTGGAGTAGCCAAACCCAGGAAATCCACTATCCAAAGACAAAGCAAGTTACAAAGCATTCGTACTCACAAAACCTATTGCAGTAGTCATACATTTAACTATAACACTAAGCCAATCGTGAATGCTTTCCAACCAAGTCTCCTACTTGAAGGGGTCTTTGATGGAATCCTTTACCTTAGGACCGACCCCTAAGATAGACTTCACACAAATTGTTGAGAACACACCAGTAACGGCTAGAGAGCTAGCAGATCTTCAATTCTCCCTAAACACCCTCTCTAAGCACTATGGAGTTCTATACTGAATTCTTACAAATAACAAGCCTAGAGCCATCTATTTATAGGCTTCAGAAAACCTAATTCTAGACAAATTCGGACTCTGGCTGTGGGGCATCTGGACGGTAACTTACCCTAATCCGGATGGTCTTCTGCAACCATCTTTCCAGAATAGCACAATTCTTCCCAAAATAGGACCACGTCTGGACGGCTTGGCCGAGGTTCCGAACTGTCTTCACTATCACTCCTTTTCGCGTCCGTAAAGGAAACCTGAAATATTCTGGAATGCTGGGTAGCACCGGACGTGTTGCCACGTCGTCCAGACTTCTTGTAGAAACTTTCCAAATAGTGTCGACTAAAATTCAACTCCGTGTAGAAATTGGAGAAGATTGACCTAGCGTCTAGACGGTGTTGCTCTTATGTCCAGACGTCTTCAACCTTGAAGCTTCTAGACACTGAGGGGTGTCCGAATGCCGTCAAAGGCTCGTCCGGACGGTTGCACAGGAACCGATTGATATGACTTGAAAAATGCATGGAATCTTCATGGACATCTTCTAGAAACTTGTGACCAGTCACATGGCATGAAACGAGCACTATCCATATAACTTGAAGACTTTGAATAAAACCGTTAAATTTGTTTAAAAAGTAACCGTTACATAAAGTGTTTTTGTCAACCAAAATGTTGCCAACATAAAATGCTAATAAACTCCCATTTTGGCCATTCTAGGACAAAAAACACTTTACAGATTTGGAAATACATTGCCTGTCTAAAAACAACAAAAAAAATACTCCCCCTTTTTGTCACAAAAGGACAAAGGGTAAACAGAGTATAAGAGAAAAAACATTGGTATTAAAAAAATACAAAAAGTCTCAAAAAAAAAAATGTTCTCAAAATAACAACCAAGAACTAATAAGAGAGTAATAAAACTCAATCCTCATCATCATCAGGCCTGGGGTGATGATACTTCAGGCACTCCAGAATGTCGATCTGACTTTGCTTGACAAGCTCTCCTATAAGATTGACTTCTCGCTGGAGTGCTCCCATGGAAGACATAAGTTGAGCAAAATCAGCTTCAATATTAAAGGAAGGAGGCACTAACTGAGATGATGATGTAGCAGCTAAGGTGTCAACCGTAACAAGTAGAGGTTGAGGAACTTCGCCTTGACCCTCATGCAGTAACTGAGCATTAGACTTCATGAGAGTTTGTTGGCCAAGAGGATCCGGTATCCTTGATATAGGCTCAGAGTCAGAAATGTCTGTCACAAACTGAAGACAGATGTGAGTGATCAAACACCCAAAGGACAGACTAGTATTCGTCTCATCACGAACCTTAAGCATAGTGTGCAAAATGTGCTTGCACAAACAGAAAGGTGTCCTTATCAAAATAGCATAAAGAATGGTGGCCTTCTTGAGGGTAAGCGCACTCCAATGAGCTTGAGGCCAAAAGTTGGTCACAACTATCTTTGCCAAAAACCAGTGCATAGGTGAAAAGGCACCAATACTGATCTAAGAGTGGGACTTCTCCTCCGCCTGTGGTCGAGGGCCAAAGAAATCCAGGAGATAGTCCATGCTGGGTGCCTCAACACCATCTGGGAAAGGAACCCCTGGAACAGGAAGCACTGGAACCCCTATCATAGCACTGATGAGCTGTGGGTCAATCTGAATGGTGTGTCCTCTGATAACAGTCTGCATAATCAGGCCTCTGTCGTCATCCTGAGTGATAATCATATGACCATAGAATTCCCGCACCAGTCTAGGAAAATTCAGGAAGGCAGAGTTGTAGAGGTACTTCCAATGATTTTCCTAAATCATCTGGCCAATAGGGAGTAGAACTAGATCCCTCAAATCGGCTCGGAGAAGGTTCCGCTCTTATAGGACTTGCTGCTTTTCCATGCGAAGACGCTTGTCAGCTACAGATTCTTCAACTCTTTGCATGACTCTAGGTGAAGAGTCATTTGAAGACATTTTTCCTGAATTAAAACACATAAGATATTCCAAGAAAATCATGAAAACATTAAATCCTGTTAGTTCAAAAAAAAAAATTGGGCATTATGATAGCTGTAAAATGGACTATCCCAAAAATTACAGACACAGAAATATCCAGAATATGACATCACAATAGCAATATCTCAACCCAACAATAGAGAGAATATGAGCAATAAAACACATTTTAACTCAAACAAACCCAAAAATAATTTATTCCAAAAAAATAAAAACCACTATTTTAAGCATAAAAACTTAAAAGAAATCAGTAAAAGGGTAGAGAAACATACCTGGGGTGGAGAGAAATCACAAAAAGACAAGTGCACATGAGAAAAACACGTGAAAAGTTCAAGGAAAACACACAACATGACAAAAAAAAAATCAAGAGAGAAAATGAAATGTCGTACGGCGCAGGGGAAATGCGATTTAACCCTCAAGGGGTCCCCATCCGGACGTATCACTAATGCCTTCCGGACGTAGTGCCATGTAAGAGACCACACTAATGCGCACGTCTGGACCCGAATCAGAAACGTCCAGACAAACCTACCTCACCGTCCGGACATACCAAACCACCGTCTGGACACTTCACACAAAAAAGCTAAAAAATCAGAGGAAAAAAGAGCAGAAAAAAAAATATTTCCCAAAGAAAATTTTCAAAACACGCATGTATAGAAAGGTGATAACATAGTTTCAATAGCATTTTAACACTGATGCTAAAATATAACAGAGAGTTAAGTAATTAGCTAGCAAAAATTTTCCTGCAGAAGAATTTTGTAAACAGTCTACTTAACTCATGTAATGCGTGTGTGTGTGTGAAGACTTTCTTAGTAAAGTATGATCATCGCTAATATGATCTAAAGCAACTAAATTTTCACAGTTAGATCAATCGAAAGTCAAACCTTATCATACTAGGACCTAGTCACCATCATCTGATACTCTCCCCCTAAGAAGCAGCACTATTTTAATTTTTACTTACACCAAGAAGAACAAGATATATGGCTGCATCAGCACAGAAGCAGTGAAATTTATTCATGTAACAATAAGTTTAAAAGAATAACTGCTTGTTTCTTTTTAGTGCTGCAACTTAGAGAGGAAGCCATAATTTTTAGGGTTAGGTTCAACTAGCGAATTGGTCAATTTGACAATCCTAGCACATAAATAATCTCTCAAAAGAATTTTCAGAAGCAGAAATTCAGAGATTAAAAAAAAAAAAAAAAATGTACCTTAGTGGAGCCTTGGATAGTGCACTTATTCATCGCATGAGGAAAGCAACTATCTATCAAATAAATGCAGCAGAGAAACTTTGCAGATATCAAGCATGAACTCTCAGTAATACATAAGATATCTAAAAGACTAAATAAGGGAATAAAAATCAGCATCTTTCTCCCCCCCCCCCCCCCCCCCCTTTTTTGTTGAAAATAAAAGCAGAAAAACAACAAAGACATGCTTAAAAGGAAAATAACATATGTCTAGACAAAGCTTGTAGGTGACGAATGCCAAATATTGTGTATTTGGACCCCTTGATTTATATTAGTTAAACCTTTAGCCTTGTTATTTTCTGATGCCTTGGTTAGTTTTTGTGTTTTTATGTTTTGTAGGTCAATAAGTGAGGAATGGCAAAATTCATGTGGAATTACTTGGAAAATTCGGAAGTTCTGAAGAACTCGATCGATCGAACTTAAATTCGATCGATCGAATTTTGCCCGAAGTCGATCGATCAAATAAAAGTTGATCGATCAAAATTTCCCAGAACTTACTTTTGCAGAAGCGTGCCAGAACACCCAATCAGGAGCTTCTCCATGACAAAAAGCAGTTCTCCTCTGATTTTCACAACAGAACACGCTGGTTTCGTGACCTTGGTTGTCTCTAGCAAGAGAGGAACCCTAGAGGGGGTTAGAGGAGTCATTTTACATGGGTTTCTAGCCCTAATTTCCTTCTATAAAAGCCATAGCCATGCCTCCTTGTTGAGGGAGTTCAGAGAACAGTAGCTAGGATTTATTTCGTGCATTTTGTAGTTGATTTCAGTAGCTATTTTCTTTAGACATTTGTCTTTGTAAAGCTTTTCTTTTATTTCCATGTTTGTTCTTCATTTTCTTGTGGTGTTCTTAGTCATGGAAGGCTAGTAACCTCAACTAAGGTTGAGGATGAAACCTTTCCATTGATGATACTCACACTCTTGTTATACTACTTGCACATTTGATGATATATCATATTTGTTGTTCAAGTTCCATTCATTTAAATGCTTTATCTTTTGCAATGAATGTGGTTGTTGGTAGATATAGGACATTTAATGTGTTTCAACCGATGGATACATTGTTTTATCGGTTTGAATGATGATATCCATTGTGATTTGTTCACTAAATGGATACATTGGATGATTTGATTTCAAATGGGTACTCTTTGTGATTTATCTTTGAGTTGGATTCATTTAATGGTTCTAAGGTTTATGGTTGAGAAACTTGAATGACACCCTAAGCTTAATGTTATTTGGGTGTTCAAGTGGAAACCAAGAGTGTGAGTTGTTGGATTTGGTTTGGTAGATTCCTTAGCCTTAGTTTCTTTTAATTTGCATATTTCATTTCATCTCGTTTATTTAGTCTTTTGTTCTTGAATCAATCCTCAAACCTTTGGAACTAGGTTAAAATGAGGTTGATTAAACAAGACACCAGTATTTGACCATTTCCCTGTGGATTCGACCTCGCACTTGCACACACTATATTGCAAACGATTCGTGCACTTGCGAGTACTCATTAAAACACACATCAAGTTTTTGGCACCGTTGCTGGGGAAATCGGTTCAAAAAAAAAAATTGGTTTTTGTTTGATTGATTTTGTTTTTCTACTAGTTAGATAGATTTTTGTTTCATTTTTCTGTTGTTTAGCTTTTGTTCTGTATTCTAAGTTCTTTCTTTGTTTCTCCCAGATCTATTCTACAGCTTCTACAACTTACTGGGTGCCCTGAAGAATCGATCGATCGAAAATAAATTCGATCGATCGAGTTTCGATCGATCAAGTTAAAATCTGCCTAAAATAAAGTAGATCGATCGAAAATATATCGATCGATCGAAATAGACTTTGATCGAACGAATTTCCTACACAGCAGCAGCTCAGAACAAGGTGAGTATCTCTATTCCAGTACTTCTTTTAGTCCATTTTATTCATTTTTGTTCATAATTTGTTTCTGCTTGATAATATTTTGCTGTTTGTTTTATCTTTCTTTTAGTTCATTATAATTTAGTTCAAATTTTGTGTAGTTGTGTTTCATATTACCCTCAATTTGTTTTGTTTTGTTCTAACAAAAAAAAAAAAGAGTTTTTGTTCTGTTTTTGTTCATGTTTCTGTTCCTGCAACATTTCAAATATTAGATCGATCTACTACAATTTCGATCAATCGATTTTATATTCGATCTATCGACCTCAACTCAGAAGGCATCTCTTGGATAAGATCAGTAGCAGAAATTTTTACCAAAAATTCTTTTGGTCCCAATTTGTAAGTATTCTTATTTTTACTTTTGCTGTTATCTTTGTGTAAATTGTATGCATTTTTGTTATTTTATCTTAGTTGTGTTATTTTTCTTTTGATTTTTTTTTTTTTTTTTTAAAAAAAAAAAAAAAAAAAAATTTTTGCTAGTGTGGGTCTACTTAGCAATCTAAGGGCAATGACAAGGTGAATTCTGGAAAGGAAAAGGTCTTGGGATTTAAGTGTGTCCATTGTGACCCCCCTCACCTACCTGGGAACTAGCCTAGATTGTACTTTGGAGAACTTTGCTCCCCATTAGCAAATTCTTTTCTTTATTTTTTTTTTTGTCTTTTGGTTAAACATTTGTGTATGCTTGGTGTATGCTTGGTAGAAGATCATTGAACCTAGACTTGACATCTTTAGATCCCGAAATTGAAAGAACTCTTAGGAGAAGCCTTAGAAATTCTGTTGAGATGGGAGATAACATGCATGCGGATGAGAATGAGAGGAATCGGGGAGAAAACGTTGATCATACTAGGACACTTAGGGATTTGTTTGCACCCGTTGCAACAAATTCTCCTTCATGTATAGTGTTACCCCCAACCAATGCCACTCACTTTGACCTCAAGCCTCATGTCATCCAACTCCTACCCGCATTCCATGGCTTAGACCTCGTAAATCCTTATAGCCATGTGAAGAAATTTAAAGACATCTGTGCCACCTTCAAATTTCAAAATTTTTCTGAAGAGTCTGTATATCTTAGGCTATTTCCTTTCTCACTCCATGATAGAGCCAAGGCATGGTTGGATTCAAACATGCCTGGTTCCATCACTTCTTGGGAGAACTTGCTAAACAAGTTCTACAACAAATTCTTCCCCATGTCCAAAGTCAATGAGTGTAGGAAGGAGATAAGCTCATTTACTCAATAAGAAGATGAGAAATTTTCTAAGAGTTGGGAGAGATTTCAAGATATGTTGATTAAGTGCCCTCCACATGGATACGAGAAGTGGAGACTCGTGCAATTTTTCTATCAAGGATTAACTCAATCCAACTGTAGCATGATCGAGTCAATGAACGAAGGCACATTTCTGAGTTTGATGGGAGAGGAGGCGTATAGGACCTTAGATCAGTTATCCGACAATAGATTAAACTATAAATCCCATGACATTTTCATCTTATTCTATTAGACACCACAATAGCCCATTCTCTATTTCAACCGAAAATCACAGTCCAAAAGCTCTCTCTCCCATTCGTATATCAGAGTGAGGTAAATCCAGCTTAGCAGGGCGAGGCGTATATGATGGTTGATGCTCTCCACCCATCACCTTGGGTCCACTTTAATTGTCGGAGTGATCTCCTAGCGAATGAGATGATGACACTTTTTCTCAAAGGAGACACTCTTATCCTGAGATTTGGAGATTAATTTCTCTAAGCTCACGGAAATTCACATGTGACCTGTGACTCCATAACATTTTCTGCATTCCTTCTTTCACCTCTAGGATCTTGACTTCCATCCACTCAATATGATCTTTGTTGGTAGCCATGCTCTAATACCACGTCCATGGGAACCCACAAGAAAGAACAAAAATAATATTGATAATGAGTCCAATTA
Source organism: Alnus glutinosa (assembly GCF_958979055.1). Taxonomy (NCBI): domain Eukaryota; kingdom Viridiplantae; phylum Streptophyta; class Magnoliopsida; order Fagales; family Betulaceae; genus Alnus; species Alnus glutinosa. The sequence continues at coordinate 30,229,459 of NC_084886.1, forward strand.
GGGTTGGAAACAAACCACAAACAAACGTTTATCAGTTCTCAATGCCTTATTCCCTTACAATTCATTCTATTAAAACTTACTTCTATCCTATGAAACTTAAAGCAAACAATTGAAAAGCAATTAAGATAACTACTATAGATAAGAAAACAAAATAAACTAAGATCAATAATAAGAGATGTGGATCAATGACACTGCTAATCCTTAGAGATGGTCTTCTATTGTACATTGGCTTCTTCCGCATAATGTCTATTGTTCATGTTACTGCTGTTCACATTACTATTCATGTGTTACTATTCATGTTGTACTTCTATTGTTGCATGACCTTTGATTCTTTATCAACTCATTGCTCCTCGGTTCCTTGCATGATCATGTACTTTGGATTAGACTGATGTGGCCTCTTGGTCCTACGTGGCAACAATGGGTTGCTATCTGTGATGAACCCTTGTTTTTTTTTTTTTTTTTTTTTTTGTGAAAAGGATCATCGCAGTGGCATGACTACATGCCATGAACCAAACATCAACACTAAAAATGTCTCATAACATGAGTATATCACATCAGATATTACACATAATAGTCGAAACTACTAAATATTAAATGATGAGAACATACACAACACACAGAGCCTACATAAACATCTATGTGATTAGAGCTTGTACATTGTATCTATTACATACAAGAGAATGGCTATACAAAAGGTGTCACACAAAACACAATGCCATATATACCAATAGTCTAGGTACATAACAAAAGGGGTACAATACAAAAGAGGACTAGCTTGTAGTTCTACACAAGCATCTAGTGTCCAATAACCTTAGTCACAGTAGCCTAAGTAAATAAGGCTACCAGATCCTCATCAACATCGGTTGTACCTACATCATCAACATGATCTATGTGATCGTAGAGTTAACCGCATTCACATCGGTGGACTAATGAGTTCACGGTCTCAGTACATATAGAAATCACCGACTTTTGCATTGAGCCGACATTTCACTTTCTACAATAATAGCTACTTAGTTTAGCTTTTCTTTTAAATTATTCCATAGCTAATAAAGTAGACATTGTAGTTATGAAATCATTTTGAAACATATTATTTAGTTGTGAATATACGTATACGACCCAATCTCCCGCTCGAGAACATACACATATAAACTCATCTAATACATATTCATGTGTACAATATATATTCCAGCTACACTGATATACATGCATTTTAAACCTTCAGAGAACGCATACATATAGGTGCATCTAGACAATAAATATCATTAAACATCATAACCTAGCTACACTCAAATATTGGAGAACACATACATATGGGCATATCAAGTAAGAAACGTCATCAAAACATCATACGCAAATCCAATTGTAACAGTATACATATGCATTGTCCCATTCAGTCACATATACATAATGATACATTTTGTAAAAATTCATATTAAACATGTCCTACATCATCATCATGAAATTCATGCTCACATGTTGGGGAACCTTTGCCCAGAGTTGTTCATTATTTGCACAACATACCTGGGAAACCTTTGCCCAGTAGGTTTTTGTTTCATAGCGTTTTATTTATTCAACGTATCATGCATGAGAGCCTTTGCCCAGTAGGTTTTCATTTCATTCGTAACATACTCATGAAGGACTTCCTCGTACAATCCTGAGAGTAAACTCCATCACAACCGTGGAACCATCAACCTTGCCATGGTAGTGTTCATAATTGTTTTATTTCATGTTTATGCATCATGCTTCGTGCCATAAAATCTTTGTGCATCATTCAACATCATATTCCTTTAACACTAGCTGCAAACATATCATAAATTATCGAAAGTATCGTATAAAACACATATCAACACAACATATCATCGGCTCGATTTAAAAGCATCAATATCATGTTTTGGAAAACCATTTAAAATTATGTTCTTTTGCTCACTAAGTAAAATACTTACAAACCATATAAAACATTAAAATACTAATTATAATACTTACAAACCATATACTCTACTCTACTCTACTCTAGACAATACATTGACACTTGAATATTACAAGTGTTAACAACCCATGATAACCCATAGGGATTTTAGGGTTCCATTTGACATAATATTAACTAATAACACCAACCCATAAAGAAGCTCTAGGGTTAGACACCAAAAAACCCAATTTACAAAACTTAGGGAAAATTTAGGGTTTGGGATCTTACCTTGATTTTTGGAGAAATCTGAAGTTTCACGCCACAAAACTCCTACCCGTAGCTTGCATGTGGTTTAGAACTCTTCTAAACACGAAATCCCTAAAGATTAAGCCAAAACCCCAAAAATCAACTTAATATTAGGGAAAACTAGGGTTCAAAGATTTACCTCAAATCAATTGGTGGAAAATGATGTTCTAACACCAATAATCATGTTCCCGAGATTAGATGTGGCTTTGGGAACCCCCTTGAATCATTACCAACACCCAAAACTCAAGCCCTAAGAGAGAGAAGAGAGAAATGGAAGAAAATGAGGTGGAAATCGCATGTTGAATATTTATACTAGCACGACTCATACAAATGAGTAATGCTCTCGCCTGCAACTTGTACGAACGAGATTGCGGACAAACCTCTTGTTGGGAAAATATCCCGACCTACCAGAATGGGCCGAGCCTAATATCAGCCGAGCCATCCATATCCCCTAGCCCAACAACAATTATCATAGGGATCGAATCGATTGGACCTGTCAACATCTAGGTCCAATAAGCTCATAATGATCAACTACCGAGTCCACCTCATTCAGAGTCGGTAAAATACCGACTCCCTGACTATGGCACACACCCCACGATCTTACGTATGTAACTTGATTGTTTTTTAATGATATTCGGACAGACGCAGACATTGAAATTGGTATTTTTCGTTGACAATTAACTCCTATCTACTCCGTCAATTCTATGAAGATGATGAATCATAAATCAAAAAAGAATCCTATATATATATATATATATATATATATATAGTTTAGGGAGTGCTAGACTATTTTGTATAAATGCAAGTTAAAACAATCGGTTAAAAGCCGATTCCCCGATTATTGCGGCATGCACACCACGATTCGGAATCTCGACAAGCCCTCTAAGGCCGGCACGTGGCCCGAGAAAAATGAACTACTCTCGCTACTTAGCCTATAAATACCCCATTAATACATAGGTATTGGGATTGAATTCTTTGTGATTCAAAAGAAACACATACTTGAGAAAATACTAACTTAGGCATCGGAGTGGGATTGTCGGGCTCTCCCGACGTAGCTCCCTTTTTTGCAGGTTAAGGGCTCTCGAAGATCAACACATCACCAAACCTAAATTCTATTCTAACAGATTGGCACTGTCTGTGGGAAACTAGCAATTGCAATTCATTTACTACTCCTAAAATCCGAAATGGTGCGAACAAGAGCCACAACCTCAAGAACAAACAATCCCCCACCTGAGCTAGGAGGACCATCTCACCAAAATACAGCAGAGATGGAAGCTCGGATGGCTCAAATGTCCAGGGACATGGAGGCTCTAACTCAACAGAACCTTCGGTTACTAGAATGACTGACAAACGGGCAAGTCCCGGAAGAACCCAAAGGACATGGGGAAGGAGAGAGCAATACCCATGAAGAAGAAGACAGGGAAAGCCGAAGAGCTCCCGAGAGAAGTCAACCTAAAAGTCAGTCTCAGCAGGCGGGAGGTGTCAGAAACCCTCCTCCCGGTGTAGATGTGAACCCTCTTCTATGGGGGGTCGTGAATCCTCTGCTTGGAGAAAGAAGGCTCAGTGAAGCTATCGCCACTCTCGACGACAAGTATGAAGAAAAATTCAATCAGCTCCAACAGGAGATCCAGTAGAGGGATAAGGGAAAAACTTCCTAGGTGGGTAGCCTCTTGAATAGGACTTCCCCATTCACCAAGCGTATCATGGCAATTCAACTCCCGGACAAATTCAAAATCCCAAGTATGTAGCTTTATATCGAGATTGAAGATCCAACCGAGCATCTTGACAACTACAAGACGCATATGGATCTTCAGGGGACGCCGTAGGAACTGGCGTGCAGAGCCTTTCCACTTACTTTATCCGGCTCTGCTCAAGAGTGGTTCTAGAAACTCCATTCGAATTCCATCAACAGTTTTGAGGAGCTCGGACGAAAATTCCTGACCCAGTTTCTAGTCGAATGCAAGAGAAAGAAGCCTTCCAGTCTGTTGATGGCCCTACGTCAGAAGGAGGGTGAATCTCTGAAGGATTATGTAGTCCGGTTTAATCAAGCCAGACTCATAGTTGATAATCTGACTAAGGAGATAGTCTATGCAGCTCTTTATCAATGACTAAGGGTGGAAGGACCTTTAATGGCCGAGATTACTCTCAACCCGCCCGAGAATCTTGCTGAATTCACAGACATGGTTGAGAAGTATGTGAACCAGGAGGAAACACTTGCGGCTCTGAGGGAGTCTTGGAAAGGCAAGATCTCGGAATCCAAGAGTTTCGGGAAAAACAAAAAGGTCTGGCAGGAAGAAAAACGGACCGAGACAAAGGCTGCAACAAGGCCTACAAAGTATTACCAGTTCCAAATAGAAGAATGGACCCTCTTGAATTCTCCTATTAATGGAGATCAAAAGAGATCCGAAGTATGAGGAACCTCGCATGATCTAGAATACATACGTGAGAGGAGAATAGACACAAATTCTACGCGTTTCACAACGCCGGAGGCAACCTTACCAAGGAGTGCAGAAATCTCCGAATCTTGATTGAGAAATTCATCAAGAACGGAAAACTCCTCCGTTTCATAGCTGATAACCAGGGCCAAACCCAGCAAGCTCAAGGGCCTCGGCAATATCAAACTCAAAGACCTCGGCAATTGTAACGCCCCACTTTTACAAAAAGCGTCAGTGAAAATTTTCGAATTTCCACAAGACATTACTAACTTATCAGAGGTAATTATTGGCAACGGAATAAATGTAATATGAATTGGGAATAGGTTGACACCTCAAAGCTACTACTGAAATACCTCAATATATGTATATATATAATGAGCCAGTCAGCATAATTATACAGACAGTAATACCAGTCATGCCACACAGGGCTAAATAATTATACAAGCCAAAATCCATATATATAACCGGAGAATTATAAATATTGTTTTAAGTTAGGCTAATGGACTATAACAGGGTAGTCCCAAAATATAGGCTATCCAGCCTTACAAAACTGAACCAGGAACCATCTATGTGTCGGGATAGTCCTGATAATCCTCTTCTTCTTCATAGCCTGAACCATTACAAGTACCATACAAAGAGAAGAAAACAACATAAACACTAAAGTGAGTCCGCTGTTTCCAATAATAATATGAGTGCTGATTTATTTAGTTAATGCAACATAATGCAATGGCCATGTAATCACATGTATATACAAAATATAATCCATGATCGCGAGTCATAGACATAAAATGAACATAAATGTAATCATAGGGCAATGACAGTCTTAAGTGTAGAGTTTTAGGTATTTCCCTTTTTCCACTACTCTGTTGGCCTTGGCACGGTTAGCGTGTTATTTGAAACCTTGGTTTCCTCACTTAACTTTTAATTATAATCTTTGGGAGCCTTGGCTCCTGGAAACCTTGGTTTCCCTGATGACCTTGGTACACCAGTTTTGTATTTATTATTCTTTTCAGGTATCTCCTCATTCACTGAGAACCTTGGGATTCATGTGAAGCCTCGCATACCCATCGTGGATCTTGATCCAACAGCTTATTATTAGATAGGTTATTAGAAATAATAAAATATGCAAAATCACATGCGCAAACAAGTAAATAAAACAGTAAACATAATATTATAGGAAAATCAACCAGCTTCGTCCTCAGTGTAAGTATAGAGATACTTACTAGTTTCTGCTCCAAAAGTCTTTCTCTATAACTGCATAATTCCAATCATATGGTAATACTAAATTAGTGAAATGATGCTACAAATATGTTCACTATATTTATCCTTAAAGTATCATTTTAATCGTTGTCCTAATACTTCCATTTTTGGTTCTCTTAATCAAGATATTGAATGCCATCTTAGGTTATTGAATAATGAAACTAAGACATCCCTTTTTACTAGCCATTAACTCCACTAGTATGTTGATATATATATATACAACTCTCATTCATACCCTTATGTAGCCAAAATAATACTTTCCACACACACATGCATTAGCCATATACCATTTACACTTACATACTAGTTCATACTTTAATATTCTGATTCATGCAGGGAATTCCAGCACACAACACACACACACACACCTTCCTTTTCATAAATCATTACACCCATATTTCAACAGCTCACTTCCACACAAAAGTATTAAAGCAAAGCTACTATCTTGCTTGTTTAAAGCTTCATGAGTGTAATTCTTTCAAGAGGAGAAATTACCCATGATTCTTGGGTACACATATAGAATTTTAGAGAGTAGAAAGGAAGATTCACTTACCAAGATTCGCACCCAACAGATTGGATGGAAGAAGGAGGTCTAACTCCAAAGCAAAGTGCTTGAAATGAGTTGGAAGCTGCTGGCTTTCGAGCTAGAATTTGAGAGAGGTTTCTGATGTTGATTATTGGTGTTTTGTTGAGAAACAAGAGGAGATTTGAGGCTTTATTTCTGGCTATAGGTGCTGGCTTCCACAAAAGAATGAGAGAGATTTTTCCATGGGAGATTCAATACCAAAACAGTGAAGGGGAGGGGCGCTTACGTGAGTGGTATGGGGAGAGTTTAGGCTGATTTTTGGTATCCCATGCAAGCTATATATAATAACCATGAAGGGCTGAGATCAATCCAGCACAAATCCTTCCAAGGGTCGGATCTTTGGCAACAAGAGAGAGAAATATCCATGCAAGATCACCTAATATCCAAGATTAGATTTTCTTCCATATCTTGAGTCATGATTAAATTGTACCACCATATCTAGTTCAATTTCAACCAAACTAAGCTAACTTAGGCTAACTAAATAAGTTTCAATCATCTGGAACCGTCCATAAGCAATGGGTTCAAAATCAAAGGTAAAAATCACTTTTCTGCTGTTTACCCGTAAGCTGCGTCGCACTGGATAAAATCGCTCGATCGAAACTTAGTCGATCGATCGACATCGACCTATAATCGCTCGATCGATCAAAAAGTCGCTCGATCGACTTCGCTTTACTGATCCAACTTTCTACATGCATAACTACATAATTCTATTAGACTAAGAGCAATTCTTAAATCTTATATTTATGCACATATTTTAATAACTTAAGTGGGGTGTCTTTCTCGGGTATTACAGCAATATTAGGCTTAAGAGACCAGGCACCAAGATAATTCTCCTCCGAGGCGCCAGGAAGATCGGCGAGACAAAAGAAGAGAGGAACCTCGACGAGAGGAGGTTCGGAGAGAAAGAAGCAGGAGCAGAGACACCCAGCACTATAATCCCTGAAACGAGCCTATCATTGCCGACATCCGAACCATATTCTGAGGTTTTAGAGGAGGAGGAGGAGAAATGAGCGCATACAAGAAGGCCTACACTCGGCAGCAGAAATAGTTGGAGGTCATGATGGTAGAAAGACCTTGCAAGTCCCACCGAAATGAGTCCTTGGTGGTGGGATTTTCGGATGACGACTATGTAGAAGTATCACTCCCTCATACTGATGCATTGATGGTCACGCTGCATGTGGCCAACCATAGGATCCACCGAATCTTCGTGGATAATGGTAGTTCAGCTGATATTTTATATTGGTCGGCATTTAAGAACATGGAGATCAGGCTGGAGAAGGTGGTTCCAGCTACTTGTCCCTTGCTCGGATTTGCAAGAGAACAAGTTCAACCAGTTGGTTGTATCGAATTCCCTGTTACGGCCAGGAATTAACTGACCACAAAGACCATAATGTTTAAGTTCTTGCTGGTTGATAGGTCTTCCGCCTACAATGCGATTCTTGGAAGGACTACCCTCAATGACCTAAAGGCAGTCACTTCCACCCCACATCTAAAGATAAAGCTCCCAACTGAGAGAGGAGTCGGAGAAGTAGGGGGAGAACAAAGTGTAGCGCACCTATGCTACAATGTCACAATGAAGAAAACCCCATCACAGGATAATCCTGGGGAGAAGAGGGAGCAGTAGCATTTACAACCGAGGGAGCCAACTGGGGGGGATAGAAGAATTTGAAGTCAGAGGTGTAGAGAGAAAAGTTGGGGTCGGGTCTCTATTACCTCCGGAAATCAAAGAATCCTTAGTAGCTTTCCTCCAAAATAATATAGATGTACTCATCTTGGAGCCATCCTTCAACAGCATACATACAGTTCACGCAATGGACTATGATCAGCATATAATTGTTTCCTGTTGCGTAAAGCGAAAAACACTGCAATTTATCCCAACTAATCAAACACGAATGGATCTTAACACTTTGGATTGGATCAAATTCAAAAATTCCCATTGATGATAACAGACATTTATGACGGTTTATTTACTAGCCGGCACAAAGAGATCTTGTTTGGAAACCGTTCTAATCAAACACTTCAAATCTATATATATATGTGTGTGTGTGTGTGTGTAGGATGATTTCTCTTACGGTGCTTTTTAGGTGGATTATGGGATATATGAATTGGGCTGTTTGCACTTCTTTTCTTCAGCCCTGTAATGTTTGGTTTACACTGCCCTAACACATGGCGTGAATCATGATATTATACGTACGGTGTCCCAATGAAACATAGTGTCCACATGGTGTAGATATGAAAGCAATCCCATACCGATCTCTAACTACAAAATGATTGATTACAGCTTGTTCCACCATCACTTGAAGAAACCAAAATGACCGAAAATCAAATTCCAGCAGCCAAAAAAAGTACTTAAAACACAAATACATAATCTATAAAATAACAAAGTAAAACAGTAAGAGCCTTAGCCATTTATCAACAAACGATATAAGAAATGCAAAATTATAGAAGAACTTAGAATCATATTAAAAAACACGCCTAAAAGGGTTGCTCACCCACTAACCTACTTTTTGCCCTTCATTTGTTACCTCTCAATCCAGTTCGGTAGAAAAGGCATCATCATAGTGATGAATTTTTGTTACCAGAAATGAATGAATTGTGAATACATTGAATAGGGATAACGGGTTCTGCTCAGAATTGTGGTAATAGAAAGCTAAAAAGGAGAATTGGTTCATGCCGCCAGGGATCATCTTATACTGTTACAGTGAAGAGGTACATCTTTAGTACGACAGCCAGAGCCAGCTGCAATAGAAAGATGGCAGCCACAATGAAGAACCACCTTTCACCAGCTGACTTAATGTGGGCTCGGAGGTTAAGTGCCACAAATGTAGCTGACATGAACCCAGCTACACCTGCAACAACCCATCTGAAGATTTCCAACGGCACAACAGAGAGGCACTGCAACAAGAAGTAAGGATTTTCATCATGCTAACAATTATATTTACCTGAATAATATATATATATCACCCTTTATCTCAATGATCAACAAGGCCATTACAGTACATGGATGTTATTGGCAAAATTTGTCGAGGAATATCTTAAGGATTCCCCTGAAAACTATACCCTCTTAAGGTTTTATGTCAAATGGTCTACAAGTCCACAAATAATTAATCTCATTATTGCTCAAACCTGTCGTACAAAACCCATTTCTTGCGTATCACTAGAGTGGCACGACTAGGGAGTTACGATACTGACTTTTAAATGTCAGATATAGTTTACAAGACAATTTTCCAGATTTTTTTTTTTTTTTTTTTTTTGTTCCTGATTATTTCAGCTTCACAAAAATGATCTCTAGAAAAATTCTGCCTATTGTTTTCCCCTTCGCCAATGTGCATTTATTATCACTGCCAAGCTTGAGATCTCTTTCAATGGGTTTTCCGAAAAAGGTCCCTCTTTAAACCTGGGGTTTTTCTTGTTAGAAATAATTCATAGTCATAGTTCATGGTTCAAAGGACAATCAGAAACTTACCAGAGCAGGAATAAAGACAAATAGGGAGTAGCCATAGAGACAAAACAGCTGAACAAGGCCAGATGGAGCGGAGAAGTATTTGAGGATTACATACAATCCAAGAGGGACAATAGTGACAAAGCCATAGAACAATCCAGCAGACCAAGTCACCAAATTTATGTCATAGTCCCATTCTTTTTTCTTCAGCTTGTGTGCTACGTAGGTTACAAAAGTGCCAATGGAAGCTGCTACAAATATTAGGGTCGTGCATATCCAAAATGGTCCGTACCTGCATGGCAATTGAACTTAAAACTATACAATAGGTGCCTTAATCATATGAAAGGGGATGGGTCAACACATATAAATGAGTGCAATGAACCAATCTCTTAATTTAAGTCATTCACAAAAAAAAAAAAAAAAAAAAAAAAAAAAAAAAAAAAAAATCTTAATTCTTAAAGAGCACGTTTAATACCAATAATAACATGTGCCTTCCAATCCACTTCTTAAGTGAAAACACACCCACTACCACCAAGGCACCAATACCATAAAGCATAGAGAGGATTGCCAAAGAAGTTGAATTTGACAACTATTAGGTAAAAGGGAACATATGGATGTGTTAAGGATAAACTAAGCAAGACAAATACATGATCTTCCAAAACTTACATTATTGAGGTAAGAAAGAGGGCCCTGCTCTCATCGAAACTTTATATAACTGAACTTTAAAAAACTTAAATCTCATAAACAAAAGAAAGATATTATCAACTAATGTAAGATATCCAACAAAAGTCTCTTTACCAATAAACTGATAGCACAAATAGAAAATCAAAACTAAAAATGTAATAAAACAAAACTAAGAATCTTTTTTTAGTAAGGAATTCAATCTTTACAAAGAGCGAAGAAGCGTAACCCAACTACACAGGAAATATACAACAGAGACCCGCAATTAGGGAGAATTAGAAGAGCATAAAGAGCATAAGGCCACAAGTTATAGAAAATTAGAAAAGCGAGAACTATTGTAAGCCGCCATCTAAACATAAAGAGTTTTGACTATGATAGCTTTAACTCTGACACTGAACTCTCACAATCTTCAAATTTCTACACATTATGCTCTCTCCAAATGCACCACATTAAAAACAGAGGGATCATCCTCCATACTTCCTGTAACGATCCACCCTCAACGACACAATATTGTCAGCTTTTGGCTCTCCCCGAACCAAACTGTTAGTTTTTGTGTTGGCTACATTCTGTTGGACAAAATCACTTCTATGTAATGTTGCTGCTTTCACAGGGATGCTGCTTTATCCAGAGTCTACTCTTTAGCTATGTTCTTCGAGAAGATTTTGTGAAGTTTTCAAAGATTTATTTCGGTTCCCTGTCAACCATCCGGACAACGTGGTATTCCGTCCAGGCGCTCATCAGTCAGCAACATCCGTCCGGACGACGAAAACTTTCCGTCCGGACGCCCATCAGTGTCTAGAAGCTCCAAACAGTTCAAGATTGCATCCGTCCGGACGTAATGGCAAATCGTCCAGACGCTCTTCAGAGTTCGAGAAAATCCCAGTGTTTCAGTGCATCCGTCTGGACGACGTGGTCATACCGTCCGAACGCCATTCAGTGTTTGACAAGCATAGGGTATCTGCCTCAAGACACAGTTATGGGAAAACGGCTGCTACCGTCCGGACGATGTGTGATCCCGTCCGGACAATGTCCTCTGTAAGGCAAGAAAACGTGCATACCAAGTTCAACCGTCCGGACGGCAGCCTTCATGGTCCGGACGATCAAGCTTCATATATGGAAATTGCGTGCACCAGTTCAACCGTCCGGACGTTAGCCTTCAAGGTTCGGACGCTCCAAGCCTTATTATGGTAATTTCGTGCAGCCGAAGTGCAACCGTCCGAACGCTAGGGCAACACCGTCCGGACGTGGTCTTGTTATGGAAGCTTTCAGCGCTATCTTGGAGAGGCTGTTGCAGTTGACCGTCCAGAAGCTCGGTCAAGCCGCCCGGACACCTTCCAGTATTTTGGTCATAACTTTTTACTCAAATATCGGATTGGAACGAAATCAGCGTCGTTGGAAAGCTTAGAAAAAATGCAGTAATTTGAGCGTCTGGACGGAAAGATTTGCCCGTCCGGACGGCCCTTCAGAAAATTCCAGAATTACTTTCCTGACAAGAAAAACTTGACCCGTCCGGACGGCCCTGGCTCCCGTCCGGACGCGCATGCCCCAGAATCTATTTTTGACTCAATTTTGGGTTTCCAAAGCCTATAAATAAGAGGCTTGAGGCATGCTTTCAACATAGAATTCGGTGGTGAATTCTCTACAGCTTAGAGACGTGATATTTCCTATAAAGCCTTGCCAAGTGTGTGATTTGATCAGCTGTGAAGTCTATCTTAAGGGTTGGCCCTAAGGTAAAGGATTCCATTGAAAACCCCTTCAGGTAGGAGACCTGGTTGGGAAGCGTTCGTGTTGGGTTACACGTTAGAGAGCAAGGTACGACCACTGCATCAGCGGTATGTGAGTGTTACTGCTTTATATCTAGCTTTGTCTTCTGAATAGTGGATATCCTGGGTTTGGCTGCCCCGGAGTGGTTTTTCTCTTAATTGAGTTTTCACTTCGTCAACAAAATATTTGTCTCCTTTAAATTCCGCATTTAATATTTTGTTGCACACTGTTCACACACACTTGTTAAAATTAGAAGTCCATTTATTTTTCACAAACTTTCATTGAGGTCACCCATCCTGGTATTACTCTCGCATAAGAACGCTTAATTGCAGAATTCTGATAGGTTCATGGCCATCACGGCTTTAAAACGCATTGTATCAAGAAGGGTGCAAATATACATATAAGCACATTCTCATTCACATACCCAAGCGATGTGAGACGTCACACTTCCAAACTAACCTATCCAGCTAAATGACTTCACCACCCTTTAGGGCATGACCCACTCTAAACCAAAAAGGCGGAAATTGATACCCACAACTCTCTAGCCACTTCACAGTGAAGCAGAAAATAATCTATGGTCTCCCCGCTCTTCTTGCACATGCAATCCATCACTATTACATGCTTCTTTCTCAGATTATCCATAGTTAAAATCTTCCCAAATGTCGTCATCCACACAAAGAACACGACTCTCAAAGGAGCTCCAACTCTCCAAATGCTCTTCCAAGGGAATGGAGAACTAGCACACCCGAGGGGGGGGGGGGGGGGGGGGGGGGGGGATGTGGGGATGAGGTCTGACTTCGAACATCCTAATTTTGGAAGGGATCCAATAGATTTTATCTTTGCCACCTCGTCTCAACTTGAGAGAGTACAAAAGATTAAAGAACGAAGTGACCAACTCTACCTTCCAATCATGCACTCATCTTGTAAAGGTAATATTCCACTGTAGAGTGTCATTGAAGAACTGCACATGATCAATCAATCACCGATGCCTTCTTACAGCGAGGAATACTAAACAACTCTAAAAGAATTGCCTTCAAGGTCTGATCCGCACACCACAAATCGTGCTAAAACCTGATCTTAGACCCATCTCCACTTCAAATCTGACAAATCTAGAGAAGACTCCCCACCCCTTTTAAATGTTTTTCCGCACCCCAACCCTGAAGGACCCAACAATCTCGTAGGAGCACCACCCTCCCCACATGCTATCATATTTAACTTCCACCACTAACCGCCACAAGGCCTCCCTCTCCATGGCCAATTGCCATAACCATTTTCCCAAGATAGCTCGGTTAGACCGAATCAAGTTTCTAACCCCCCAAACTAACAAAGAAAACAAGAGGAAAAATTTTAGGCCAACGAACTAAATGGAATTTAAACTTATCATTGACTCACCCCACAAAAAATCCAGCTAAAGTTTCTCAATTTTGTTAGCAACACCACCAGGAGATGGAGAAAAAGGATAGATAATAAGTAGGCAAGTTGGAAAGAGTGTTTTTAATTAGAGTCAAAACCTACCACTCTTAGACAAATGAAGCCTCTTCCAACCAGCCAAACGACATTCCATCTTTTCAATAATACTATCCTAGATTGATTTAGCCTTATACGAAGCTCCCAACGGAAGACCCAAGTGCTTCATAGGCAAAGAGGACACCCACAACAAAGGATGCGAGTCATACCTCCAACATCTTCCACAGTGCCAACAAGGACTAAATCTAATTTAGATAAGTTAATTCTCAACCCCAAGACAAACTCTGATTTAGGTAAGTTAATTCTCAACCTCAAGACAACTTCGAAGCATAAAAAGAGAAAACACAGATGACGGAGATGATTTGGGCTTGCCTCACAGATCAAGGCATCATCCACAAATAAGAGATGAGACACAAGAATCTCGGCATTATTCCCCAATCCCATGAAAAACCAAATAAGAGCCCCTTTCACAGTGGCAAACAACATTATGCTCAAAGCCTCCATGAAGACAACAAATAACATAGGGCATAAAGGATTTCCTGGTCTCAGGCCACGAGAGCTATTAAGGAAACTGGAGGGAGATCCGTTAATCAATATAGACAAACGCACAATAGAAATACAATGAGCAATCCAATCACACATTTCTCCTCAAAACTACATCTCCTCGACCGATAAATACACCACGGTACCAACTAATCAACCTAGTCAAATCATCCCAAAAGATTCTTTTGTCATTGTCGTAGAAACCCACTCAAAATTATCGTCCACACTTAAATGAGCAGGCAACAAAAAATTCCCCCCCCCCAACACATTAACAAAATCCCTTCAAATGCCCCTCTCGAACCCAAATAACACCATTCCACATGTTGACAATCCCATAAACTGTGCGCCACAACCATAGACACAATCTCCAGTTTAGTTTCTTGTAAATAGACAATGTTAACCTTCCAACAACGAAGAAGACTCCTAACCCTCAGCCTTTTGTCCGTCTCATTCAACCCTCTCACATTCCAAGACAAAATCTTAGACTTCATTAAGAACAAGAATGACCCCTCCCCTTGCCTTTGCCTTTGCATATGCTAGAAAGACCTCCCTTAAGATCATAATTGGAGCAAGCTACTCTCTTAAGTTCACAACAACCTCTGTTCACTGACTTAAAAAGAGAGCTAGGAGAGCTAGCCAAACCATTTTGGTGTTGAATTGCCTCAATGGCCAGAACAAAGTCATCATCCTCAAACCCCTCACAAGACAGCCCCACAACGTGATAGAAACTCTTAACTTACTGAACCACCCAATCTAAAGAAACTATTTGGCTAGATCAATAAAATCTTTAGGAGCAACACGTTCCTGAGATTGCAAAAGTCCAAGGTCTCACCCAAAATGTCTCTGGTACCTTCTGATCTGATAGAGTCGACATGAATTTTGGAAAACCCAAATGCTGCTCCAAGCTTTCTCCCTTCGCTTACACCATGTCCTTCTAACCTCTGAGACTTGAAATACCAACACAACCCTACACACGATTTCAAATACCAAAGCTTGCCCCAACCCTAGTAAAGCCTCCACGTACAATCTTTTTCTGGCTACCACAGTCGAAGCCTTGTCTTTTACTACCACCATACTGCCACCCACTCCACTCAAAAGAGAACCACCGAGAGGCTTACGGAAAGGCACAACTCTAAATCCGTCACCGAAATACATCTGGAAGAAAGATGAGCCTTTCACAGCTTGATTGCTCTAACCCTTCCTTTCTTGACCATTTTGTATGATAATAAAGGCTCTCCAACCACCACCACTGTGTTCTGCAAGAGCCACAAAGCAACCATGACTATTAGAACATGTTTTAGCGATAAAAGCCTCACAAGCAACACTGGAGAATTTCACGAATTCCTTCCAATCCTCCCCTTGTAACATCTCCACAGTACCCAAGAACTACATCACACTAACCCTGCCCAAAAGAACTGCTCGAGGGACACCCCTACTTCAACAATACGTAAGACAGAAGACCCCTCCTGTGCCAAAGCTCGAAAACTTTATATTCAACAGAAAAGCAACTTGAATACCCCTATACCCCCATCGCATAAAACCGAAAAGGAGAGACTAACAATGATGCGTTATCAGGACAACCAACGAACAGAACGAGAAAGTCAAAATGTGCTTACATGCGATGACAAGAGGAGAGAGGGAAAGAGAGACAAAAATAGATAAATTCGAAGAACTAGAAGCACAATCAACTCATCATTCCAAGTTCCTAAAAAGGAGACGATGAAACTACTGTTCTCCTAATATATTGGATTTAGAACTCTAAATTCTCAAGCAAAATTTTGATATAGTCAGAAAGGCAGCTAGAAAGCAAGTCAATTGTCACAACTATTATATAGTCAAGCATAATTGCACCAATACTAACCAAAAATGAGAAGCTAAGGCCAATTGCATAAAGATGATAGGCGCTTATCATGGACCTCAGCAGTCTCTCTTAAAACTGATAGTACTTTTTCAACAGGAAAAGCTTGTTTGGGATCATGTTACGGAGCTCAAAAAGTACTTTTAGTACATAAAAAGATGTGCCAAACAAAAAGCTGGTCCATTTGGTAAAAGAACTCAAAAAGTACTTCTTTGACTTTTTTCTCTAAAAAAAGCTGAAACGCACTTTTGGGAAAAGCTTAAAAATAAAAATTTTTCCTAAAAAGTTCTCTCTGGCTTTAAAAGCTTTATTTCTCAGCGCAATCCCAAACAGGCTCGAAGCGGTATGCTTGCCAAAACGACTTCCGGTCTATCAATGTTAATGAAATCCATTCTGCGAACAAAGGATAGTTTATTCTTGAGGTCAAGGAAGAGACTATTGACTCTTGCTACAGAATAGACCACAAAATTCAGGACCCCAACCTCAATAAGTTATGGCTACAGAGTTTACTTCTTAAAAAAAATATATATATTTTTTGATAAATATTTCAATCTCATTAAAAAGCGCAAAGATGCGCAACCCTAGTACACAGGAAGTAAACAAGAGAACCCTTGAATTAGGAGGCAAAGATGAAAAAAAATTCAAAAAATCTGGAGAAAAAAAAAAAACGGGGGGCTATGGTGTGTTGATATCCTAGTGTATATGTATGAAGTGTTGACCATAATCCTTTTCAACTCTATCACTGAAGTCTCTATATCTTCAAAGCTCCAAGCATACTGCTCTCTCCAAAGGCACCACATTAAATACAACGAAGCCAACCTCCATAATTCCAAAATATTTCCACGCCTTACCCAACCTCCCCAACTTACTAAGAAATCTCTCACCCTTCTAGGCATAACCCAATCAACACCAAAAGAGTAGAAACTAAAGTCTATAAATCTCTTCCTACTTCACAATGAATCGGAAGGTGATCAATGGACTCCTAACTCTTCTTGCACATGCAACGCCACTCCACAATATTCCTCTTTCTCAAATTATCCAGAGTCAATATTTTCTCTAAAGCTGTCATCCAAACAAAAAACGCCACTCTTAAATTAGCTTTAAATCTCCAAATACTCTTCTAAGGAAAAATAGATCCATTAGGACTGGTTAACACTTGATAATACGACTTCACTTTAAACTTGTGCCTTTTGGAATGACTTTAACATATTCTATCCACATCTCCTTGCCTTACTCTAAAAGAATACAACATCTCAAATAAAGAAAAGACTGCATCCACCTCCCAATCTTGTACAGGTCTAGTAAAAATTACATTCCAATGAATATTCTCATCTTGGAACTGTATATTATCCGCCACCCACACATCCGTACTACGTGCAATATTGAACAAGTCCAAATAAGACATCTTCAATGGTTGATTCCCACACCACACATCATGCCAAAAATTTGACCTTTGACGAATCACTCACCTCATATCTAACCAATTTTGAAAACATTTCCCACCCCCTTCTTATAAATTTCCATACTCCCACTCCAAATGGCTTTTATACCTCCTTAGAACACCAAACTCCGTTTAAACTATCATATTTAGTATCTATCACCAATCTTCATAAAGCCTATCTCTCCTTAACATATCGCCACAACCATTTTCCCAAACGAGCTCGATTAAACTAAGTCACATTTCTAACCCACAAACTACCTGATTTCATCGGATTACAAATACTCAACTAGTTCACCACATGGAACTTAAACTCATCCCAATTCCACCCCATAAAAAATATATGCAGGAATCACATATAGTTGGAAAATTCCATACCATAATCTTCCAGCATCGTATATATACCCATCAATATGTAAAGAAGCCCTTAATAACTCCAACATAACTTAAACATTTAATCAACAAAAATCCACTACATATTCATTATTTCATGGAATTAATAATTATTTTAACAATGCCCCATATCTTCACCAACTCAGATTGTTTTTCACAGATAATTCATTAGCATCAAATAAGTTACAGAAAATCTACTTACAAATCTGGATTGCTAGCAGTTTTTTCATTAAAGGTTCCCCTAAATGGAAAGAGTGAATCTTTAATCCTCTCTAAAACATCTGAAGTGTCAACATCAAAGTATGGCTTGTAAGAAGCAACCGTGAATGTCCGAAACCAACCACTCTGCTGGGGTTCATCAGAACCAGATACAGGTTTTGAGAATGTATCTGCACTAGTTGAATCAAATTATTAGCCACTATGACAACAAATGCAATATTTACAATTTGTTTCGACTCCATAAGGTGAATTACAACTGTAAATAGCCTATGAGAAGACATAATCAACAATTTTAACACCTCTCACACAAAAGTATTATTAACTTCGCACTGGAGCAGAAGAAACATGTAAATTATGCAAGGAAGAATTATGGAAGGAAACAAGGCCGTCACTGTCATCACAGTCATAGTTTTCCAGGATTAATTGCTTGAGATTATTCTGCACACCTACAACATTTAAGGCTATTTCTTCATTGGTTTGTGATATTGAAAGCATTAAAATCACAGATTCTACCCCTGTTTTTCAGTCAGCTAGTTCACAGCTTCTACCTGTTTTTTTTTTTTTTTTTTGTAATCAAAAAATAAATAAAAAAAAGTTTAAAAAAAAAAAAAAAAAAATGGTTGACAACAATCTCACTGCTGCTATGAGAGATCTGTTATTCCAATACACATGGTGGATTGATCTTAATCATATCCAGTCATACTAAAGTTCCAATATTGGGGAAAGATTGTGAGGAATACCCCATGTGGGAATTAAATTAAATTTTAATACGCTTAATGTTAATGATACAGTAGCATTACTGCTTCACAAAACTATAGCACGCACAGTGCTGTGTGTCTGGCTAAGTAGGGACCTTCTCAGTATTTATTGATGACCTATTTAGTTAATGTATGGTCCAGATAACGTTTTTTAATAAGTAATAAACCAATCTCATTAAAAGTGTAAGGCACCTCTTAGTATACTGGGAGTATACAAAAGGAATCGCCTAACTAGAAAGAGAAAAATGAACTAGAAAATTATTAAAACTAATCGACAAATGAGACATAAGCCGCAGTCCAAAGAAACAAGGTGCAGTAGAAGGAGGATTAAATTTCCTCCGAGGTTTTCTCCAAATCCTCAAAGCACCGATTATTTCTTTTCCTCCATAAATACCAAAAGAGGCAAGTAGGCGCAATTTTTCACACCATAGCACTCTGCGGCCTTCCAGAAAACCACCAACAAGCAAATAAGTTGATTACCCATCGAAGCATGACCCAAGACATCACAAATCGATTGAAAATAGCACTCCACAAAGTATAAGCATCACAATGAATGTCAATAAGTTACTTTGAGGTCCAGATTGAATGTCAATAGGGTTTGGGATGGGCTGGTTGAGAAAATGAAAAAAAGGCTGGCGAAGGGAGGGCTTCTTACTCTCATCAAGAGTACACTTTCTAGTATTCCAACTTATTTTTTATCTCTCTTCCCTTTACCAGCTAGCATAGCCAAAAGACTTTAGCGTTTTCAAAGGGACTTTCTGTGGGACAACCCTGACAGGGACCACGAGTTACATTTGGTAAACTGGAAGACTGTTTGTTCCCCAATTGCAAAAGGGTTGGGTTTCAAAAATCTTATTCTGTTTAACAAAGCCTTGCTCGGTAAATGGCTTTGGAGGCTCGGGAATGAACAAGATTATTTTTATGGAGGAAGCTGATTGGGTCGAAGTACGGAATCCAGAGAGGGGGTGGTGCTCAGAAGAAGCACAAGGTACTTATGGGGCGAGTCTCTAGAGGTATATTAGGAAAAATTGGGGGGGGGGGTTTTACAATTTTGTTTCATTTAAGGTTGGGGATGGTCTTCGCATTCACTTCTGGCACGATATTTGGTGCGGTGATAGTGCTCTAAAGTGTTCTTTCCCTGAATTCTTTTCCTTAGCACATAACAAGGAGGCTTTGGTGTCAAATTACATGGATCGCTCCAGTCCCCACACCCTTTGGAATCTTAGATTCATTCGAGATGCTCATGATTGAGAATGGAATCTCTGGATTCTTTTCTTACTCTTTTATACTCTATGAACCCCCTTCCAAGAGTAATGGATAGCATGGTGTGGACTCTTTCGAGCCGCCATGGTTTTCAAGTGAAGAGATACTATACTATGTTACATTCTGAGTATAGTTCATTCCCTTGGAAAAGCATTTGGAAGGTGAAGACCCCTCATCGCATTGCTTTCTTCTTATGGGCAACGACTTTGGGTAGAAGCCTCACGGTGGACAATCTTAGAAGGAAGGAGTTTCAGCTGATTAATAGGTATTGCCTCTATAAAAAGGATGAGGAAACTATTAATCATCTTCTCCATTGTGACTATACCGTTGACATCTAACACTTAGTTCTTAACAGTTTTGGGGTCTCTTGGGTCATGCCTAATAACATTTTTCAGCTTCTCCATTATTGATAATTTCTTGGGCCAGGACATCCTAGAGAAGCTCTCTGGAAAGTTATTATCGCCCTTTTAATGTGGAGAATTTGGAGAAAAATGAATCGTCGGCTCTTTGAGGATAGCGAGATCAATGTGCTTCTTCTTAAATCTTCCTTTCTGAGATCTTTTCTGGATTGAACTATTGTTCATGTTCCTAACTTTCCAACAGAGAATTTGGTAGATCTGATTTGTTTTATAGATTGTAGTTGCAGTTAGAGCTTTGGTTCTCTTATATACTCTTCGTGTACAAGGAATTTACGTCTTTTAATAAAATTATTATTATTCATAAAAAAAAAAAAAAAAAAAAAAAAAAAAAAAAAAACAACCAGCCCTCTACTTCTCCTGATTTAGTCTCCCTATTTTTCTTATTGGTAAGTTAGACATGCACTCAGTGGTTTTGGAATCCATAGTTTCACCCTCCTTCCCATTATTACAGGGTGAGGAGGTGCTTTTTGAGCTAGAACACATTGAAAATTTATTCTCTTCCCATTCCCACACAGATCCAGCTCAATGATTGTAATTATATTCCTAAAAAAAGAAGCAGCACATCTAAATGCTTCTAAAAAGCAGTTGCTACTACAAAAGAACAATTAGCACCGAGTTCTACATGGTGAAACCCAACCATCTAAACCTTTTTCCATTGAAGCATTGCCCACTTCATAGAGGTGTTATGTCCCATGTCTGACCCTTGCCAAAAGCTATGCAGACACCTTAAATAAAATAGACAAAATTTTGAAAATGAGCTGAACATAACAACCATCCTTAAACATGGCCAGAACACACTCCTAACATCAATATGCCACTTAACTAATGGTTGTTTTAAGTGAAGTTTGTTTTGGTATTTGTGGTTTTTTTTTTTTTTTTTATAAATAATGTATATCATGTCTTCATTTGTAAGTGATGAATAACAGAGAGTTTACATAGATTATGAATCAAGAAATGATTGACAGAAATCCCCCCCCCCCCCCCCCCCCAAACGTCTATCATGTCCTAGTTTTTTAGAGGTTTTTACATGTCGAAGTTTCTGTCTCATTTCAATGTTCTGTCCATGTTTGTGCTTCTAGCTTTTTTATTTTATTCACAGATAAGTACAACTCAAGCACCTTTACAGCATTGGCACAAGCATCTAAATCCCATTCAACTATATTCAAACAAAAATTTTGAAAATACTAAGAAAGACAATTCATAATTGGATGCCATATGCATATGATAGACAACTTATATGCATTGGATGACGAAATCTAAATAAATTTCTGGGTATAAAAAAAAAAAAAGGATTAACAAAATCAACATTCCCATATCCATAACAAAAATAAAATATAAAGTAATTCGAACAAATCAGATTAGAATTGAATTTACCGTCAGCATCTCGAGGAGGGCGAGAACCACCAGAGATCTTCCCTTGCGCTTCGGGTGGAGGAAACGTCTGAAGAGTGGAATCTACAATAATAGATTCATTAACTGTTATTAGAACACAATGAGGAAAAGCAAACAGCAACAAGAATAACGAAAAATAGTACAATCTTGATGCATTTTTTAAAATGAAATACCTAAGACCCCAAGACTCAACACTGTGATCTCATTTCACTTCTTCTTTCCTACATATTTGTGTTTTAAAAACAAAATGTTGCTTACAAAAAGAAAAGGAGAGAGAGGAGCTGAAATTGAAGAGATCCAATCCTTATTTTTATTTCCGTGCCTTAATCAATAGGCTATGTTTGGTTGCAGAGAAAAACACAGGAACCAAAACCAAACAGTATTGCAAATCATAGATCCCCAAATAATTACCACCGGGTAAACAAGCTAAAAGCTTAATGCAAAAAATGGACTAACCCCAAAGAAGGATCAGACATAAGATAAAATACAAGA
Organism: Alnus glutinosa; assembly: GCF_958979055.1. Lineage (NCBI taxonomy): Eukaryota > Viridiplantae > Streptophyta > Magnoliopsida > Fagales > Betulaceae > Alnus > Alnus glutinosa. The sequence goes on from NC_084886.1 coordinate 30,252,081, forward strand.
TTTCTTTGTTTATTCTTCTTTCTTGGGATTGGCGAGAAAAAAAGGAAAAGTACCAGCGAATTGGACGGTGAGGTGGCCTGGATCTGGCACAGACTGCAAGATGAAATGAAAGTAAAAAAAAAATGAGATCTGAAATGGTAGCTAGATACACATACGACCTAGCCAACTGAGGATAAAAGAAAGAGATCAAAAATGGAGAAATTACTCACGGGTACAGATCCTGAGACCTTTTGGTTATCTATGCTTGTGTATTTGCCTGACATCATCTTTTCTCTGCCTTCTCTCCCTCTCCCCCGTCTGTGTATATGTGCGCGTGTGATTTCCTCATTTGGTCGTTCATGGGAGAGAGGAGAGAGGAGAGACGTCAGCGTCAAGTGATGGGCTGAGATGAACTGTCCCAACACAACCTCCCTTTGGGCTCACCTGGGCTTCTCGGACCATGTGGTAAGGAATAAGACTGCGGGAAAATGCTCTACATTTTAAATTTAAAATTAAAATAAAATAAAATTGGTTCCCATGAGATGATACCTTTTTCAAATGAAAATGTTAGATTTACAACACCAATACAACAACTGTACAACAACCCCTCACATGAGGGTGAGTCTCACACACTGGGGTTCATCCTCATGTGAGGAGTTGTTGTGCAGTTGTTGTGATGATGTAATACAAGAATCAAATCTCTTTTTCAAAACAATTTCTCTCTCCAACACGTTACACCCACGCCAAAACATCCCAATTTTCGAGCCCTAAAACACATCTTTAGCGCCCATAATTCAACGTCTCACCCACTCATTGGGTAGAATCATTTCATTGAACATTCGCTTCATTGGGCTAGGCAAGTGCGTCTATTTAGCCACCTTGATTGTGACACCACTTAGCCTATTTCATCGGGTCATCTGAAGGCCTCGTGAATGACGAGAAACACGTATCGTTACACCATGTGAGTTATGTATTAAAAGAATTTTTTTCGACCCAATTTGACAAAAAAGAAAGAAAAAAAAAACCCGATGGTACCTATATGCTCTGTCAAAGTTTTTAGTAATTTTTAGACAACAAGACATCATTGGATTAGGTGTTGCAAAAAAAAATTTACAACAAATCTTCTATAGTTTTTTTAATAGTTCATTTTTAATTTCAAGTTTTTCAAGAGAAAGAAAAAGAATTAAATTAAATCCGTTTTACATGGGAGCATGTTGGAAGATTGTGGTAGTTCATGGGGGGAAAATAGGAAGAAAATGAGGGTAAAACAGCATGTGACGGTCACGTGACCCGTTGACCGTTTGTTTTAACCTCTTTGACTGACGAAAGGAGGGAAAATTATTGTCTTTGGTAGTTGAATGCTCTATTTTGGTCAAATTGGTAGTTTGTGGGGGCTTTGCCCAAAAGCTGGTAGTTCATGGGGGGAAAATGTAATTACCCCAAAAAATATCTTATACTTTTTTTTACAACACTTAAGTCAAATTCAGGATCATTCATGTGTCTCTCTGTAATAACCCCGACTCCCTTTTGAGGGTAGAATAGTCTTTGCAACCTATGAGAATGGATAATTAAACAGGAATAATAAACACTTGATTTTACATGTGTATTTTTATTTGTTGTTATTAAATAACTGCTTCCATATTTTATTAAAACACCTGCTTTTAAATTTAATGAATTTTTATATCAATTTGAATTCCACTTTTATATTTAATATTTTAAACAAAAAAAAAAAGAGGACCAGATTTTATATTTTAAATATGAGGTATCGGATTTTTTATTATCATTAAAATACCTGTTTTAATACATAAAACCCTAGCAACCAAAGAGTAAAACCCTACTCCTATAAGTAAATATTTTCTCCATCACTCTCATTCCTCACCTCAAAACACTTTCAAGCCGTCTCTCTCTCTCACAATCGTGCATAAGGTATGGAGGAATGGCATTTTACCCATCTTTGCCTCTTGTCTTTAATCTCTGTAGCAGGCATAACACAACATGGCATACCTTTCTTTTCTTTTACTAGCTATTTTACTACAGAAGTGGAATACTACATTGGTTTGCATGATGTTCTTTTTCTTATCTCCTTTGTCTTTCTCCATGTACCAACGTCACATGGCCTTTTGTCTTATTTTATTGTCTGGTACATGGCCTTTTGTCTTATTTTATTATCTTCCTTTTCTTTTTCTTTTTTTAATTGATGTACTGTAGCAGTCAACTGAAGATTTTCCCTGCGTCTTTCTTTTTGGTCTGAACCACAGCATCGTCCTCTCATCCCTTTTCATGTATTTTGATTTTTTTTTTTTATAGCCCATACCTGAATTATTACTGATCTCTTTATTTTCTTTTCATTATAATTGTTGTATAGTAGCTGGTTTTATCAAACTTGTAGCAGGCATTAATTGGTTGTCTTTCTTCTTCATTTTTTCTATCAATGTACCGCATACCTCCATATTAGAGTTACTTTTCCCCTTCATATTTTAATCGTTTGCCTTTCTTTTCTTTCTTGGTTTGCACTAGCTGAATAACATTCCAAAAAAAAAAAAAAAATCATGGAGTTTTTAATAATTCATTTTGAGCAGATACATAATTTTATGATACTTGAATTTGTCAAATTATACGACTTTAGTAGAAAACGTTTCTTATGACGTTCACTTTTATTTAGTCTCATTTCAAATAATGCAAAAAAAAAAAAAAAAATGTTATTGCTATTTAATGGTTTGATTATTATTCGAGTAATGTCGTTAAATGTATCAAGAGAATCCATTCTCAATAGGTTAGCAAGACAAATCCTAGTGGTGTTAGTGTGTAGTTTAGTGACTAGCACGAGGTATTGATTTATTTAAACATGTACCAGGTGACTAGTTAGCTGTCGAGGTATTCCAACGACATACTGCATTCAGAGATGTAAGGGATCCTCTAACCCTTCTATAATTGTTTTATGTATTCTTATTATTTTATTCATTTATTCTAATATATTTGTGGATGATTATTCTCATTGTGTATTTAAAATTATGTTGTTGCATGAAATATTATTTTAAAATAGTGTTGATGTAAAAGTTATTGGTGGAAATGATATTCTTGAACCCAGCGATTTTGAGAAAAACCTTAGTTTTAAAAGACTTTCCAATTATAGAAAAATTACTTATATTATTCCCGAGATGGAAAGTCACTACTTTCTGATGGTAATGAAAATAGAAGTGTAAAAACCCTTCCACACGTTGCCTCAAGAGTTACCAAGCATAGAGAAAAGAATAAGAATAGTTATGAAAAAGGAGAAAGATTTTTTTTAATGAGGAATGTGCGGAGGAGACTATTATTTTGGCCCCAGAGAGATTCATAGAGGCTTAAGATCGATACTGTTGCTTGGATGGAAGCGCAACCATTGAAGGACTTTGAGAATGCGATAATCCATCCCTAGGTCATGCTAAGTGCACTTTGATTAATTAGCTGACGAGGCAGGCCTGTAGCCACAGTTTACCTGCCTGGGGTCGCATTGACAGCGCAACCCTAGTACACAGGGCGTAATCGTGTACATTGGCCCTAAATACGAGAAGTTTATTTATCAACCAGTAATTTTATGCTTTACGAAAAATGCCGAACTTATATTTTATATTATGAAACTATTTGATCTCAAGTGTGTTTTAATAATCGTTTTGAAGAAAATGAAGTTAACTCAACCGTTTTATGGTTGAGGGTTACCTTATTGAGCATTTCTCGCTCACCCCTTATATTGTTTTGTTTTCAGGTTATGAGCAGAGAGACCTAGGCGGCTGGGATGGGATCTAGGCTAGCATTAGGATATTGCATTTCCGTTGCCTTAATAAGTGCACTCACACGATAAATTTAGTTTTCTTTGGATTTTCATTTATTGTATCAAACATAATTACTTTTTTCGAAATAATCGTTTCCGCATTTATTAAAGCTTCGAGTTTTAAATTTATTTTCTAGTAATTTATTTAATTCAGCATATTAGCTAGGTTATCTGGCAGACCTTATGAATCTTTGCGGTTTGGGTGTATGAAAGTGGACGAACCTAACCCTTAGCGGTTTGGGGGCGTTACACTCTCAATGTGAAAATGCTACAACCAACCTCTATTGGTTTCTTTATTTCTTTTAATCAAATAGGGATGGTAGTCTATTAGTGATAATAATCCATTTCTTTACCAAGAAATATATAAAAAGTGGTAAAGCCTCCTCAATAATGTTTTTTATTTGATAGGGTGGTTTTACGGTTCTACCTTTCTTCTTTCTTCAATAGAGTTAAATAAGGTAGGGTTATTTTTGTCTTTCGTCATGTGAATTTACAGTTTTGCCATTCTTCTTTCTTCATTAGAGTTAAATTAGACAGGCTTATTTTTGTCTTTCAACATTTCTTTGAATTTCAAAATTACTATGTTGCCCTTGTTTACCCTTTGGTTGGCGAAGGAATTTACTGAGAATTTTTTTCTTTTATATTAAATTACCCCTTTTCCCTTTAAGTTTGTGAAGAGTCGACTTGTTTTAAGGGATGCTTTTGTCTTTTACTTTGTCTTTATGACTTTTTGTGATTAGCCATTACCATGGTTTTTTATTTTTTATTTTTTTATTTTTTTTATTTTTTATAATATATAGATACATGAAAAATAACTACATACAACAAAAAGAAAATTACAAAAATCTAAGGTTGGACAACCCAACAAGAAATACCTAAGAAAGTAAGTACACGGAGGCAATGAGTGATGACTCGAGCCTATTGATTCCTGGCACGGATGCCAAAAAGGCCATCAGTAAAGGTGGTTAAAAGTGTGTAAAGAGTCCAGAAAACCCAAACACTTTGGTAATGGAGACAAGGAGTACAAAGAAGATAGAGAAAATACAAAGCCCAGAAATACAAAAGTGGAAGAAAAACTATCACAACACAGCACTGGTCGGTTGGGAGTCGCTGGTGCCGAAGTGTAGCAATGGATGACCTCTCTCCAATTGAGGACACCGCAAACAACTATGATCTACCAACAGCAACAACGGGGGGAGGCTAGGGGAAGAGACATGGTTGTCACACGCCGGCGAGTGAGAGTCACTTGCTGGCTCGTGCAAACCACGCTCCATGGTAGGGAGGTTCGGTGGATGTCCGGCTGGTGTCGACGAAGGCAGAAGACGACGGGGGGCACAGTGAAGAGGCGCGTGATAATCGTGAAATGTTGCACATTCAAGCCCCTTAACTTACATATGTCAATTCCTTAGCATTGTTATTTGTTTGATTTTATGTTGTTTTATTGTTTTTAAGTTTTAAATAAACTTGCAATTAATTCCATTGATTTTGGGCTTAAAGCACACTTTGAGAAGACTTAGAAGATGTGGTTAAGTTTAATCAAATCAAGGGAATAATTAAATCGGAATTTCTCCAATAATAGTCAAAATCGAATTGAATTCAAATTTGGATTCTACACATGTCTCAGTGTTTTAATCATAACTTTCTACTCAAGTCTCAGAGTGCAATGCAGTTGGTGGAGTAGGAAAGCTAATAAAAAATTCAACAAATATGCTAGAAATAGGTTTTTCCTAATTCAAAAGTTTATTATGCCAAAATCGCCTCGCAATAAAAGACCACAAATCTGGACAAATTTAGAATCATTTTCCTACTTGGATTGAATTTTCAATCTCCTACTTGGACTAAGAGACTAAGTTTCAATTTTTCTTGGATTCCTAGGGCTTTTAGGCCTCTCTTAGTCTCTATAAATAGACACCCAAGCTTCAAGAGAAGATGGCTTAGTTTTAGACAGAAAATTTTTCTTGGAGGCTTGACAAGTTGAAGATGAGAAAAACATGGCAGGAGGCCATCCCAGTACCACGATGAGCGACTAAATTCATAATAGGGTGTTAATATAGCCTTGTCCAAGTGACAAGGGTTTAATTATATTTTAATTTGGGATTTTCTATATGCATGATGGTTGTATAACTGTGAGAATTGATCTTAATGTTTATATTCAATCATTATGAATTTCTTATCTTGTCTTAGAAAGTCTTTTATATTGATTGAACTCAATCCTTCATATTTTCTATGATTATATGAATGATTGCTATACAATGATTTTAATTGACATATGATCAAGAGAATTAGATAGGTCACGCCTAGGGAAGACAGATTGAACTACACCCTAGTTTAATGTAATTTAGGTAGATAGTTCGTACCAACCGAAGATGGGTTATACTATTCGATTGATTGTGTATCCTATTAAAGACGTATTTAATCCATACCTAGGGAAGACAGGTTGCACCGCATCTTAGTGGTTAGGTGGACGATCCATGCGATTATATTTATTCTTTAGTGGTAATTTATTGACTACTTGAGTGAGATGAGCCCTATATCATGCATAGTATGATTTTTTTCTTGTTAATTTATGATTGACCATTGTTATGCAGTGAGTGGTGAAATTAACCCCCTACTCTTTCTCTCATCACTACTCTCTTTATATTTATGTCTTTTACTTTTATGTATTTATTTTTAGAAAACAAAAATCAAACATCTTTTAAATTAAGTTATACTTAATCTCGAAAAGCTTGATATTGCCAGTCCTTGAGGTTCGACACCCTCAATATAGCCCTATTCTACAAGGATTCGTACTATTGCGAGTGATAATTTTATTATTGATATTTTTGTACACAAAACGACTACATCAGCGCGTGTCGTGTTGAATCTGGAGCTGGAGTGTAGATCTAGGTTCAAAAACTTTGACCCAAAATCCAAACCAAATCCAGTGGATGACTCATGGGAGATGTGTTGCGAAGACGAAAAGCATGAAAAGTAAATAAACTACCTCCAAAGAGGCAGATAGGGCCAAAGAGAGCTCTAGCTGGATATGGGCCTCATAGGAGGTGATAGGAGAGGGGGAGGGGAGGGAAAGAGGAGGAAAATGGAAGAAAGAAGGGGAGGGGGGGGGGGGGGGAGCTTTGAGCTTCCCTTCTAAGGCGTTTTGCTCAGAAAAGGGTATCGGGGATTTTGGAGAGAGAACATAGGTTTCAGTCGGCAACATGGGGGGTTAGTGTAATATAACCATTTTTAAAATTTGTGAATTTGGTTGCTTAACATTTTTTATTCCCTTATAGTTTGCTTGCTAGAGCCATCTAGGGGTTTGGCATATGACATGTCATCTTATATTTGAGGTATATATGTAATCCATTTCCTGATATTTATTCAAAGTGAGAATAACTTATTTACGAATACACTTTTTAGTGAGTCAAACAACTAATGTTTGAGGTAATTTAGCATGTTAGACATTTCTTAACTTAGGAGCATATGTAGTTTCTCAATATTTTATCAAAACTAAGAACAAAGTTATTGAGAAACTACATGCAAGCTTGACACCTTTATCATTTTTGTTCCTGGATTTATGCATATTATTATGTATTAGAGTGAATATATTGAAGTATGATATTATATGATACTTCGTGTTTTGTTTCCAGGTCAAACTTTTTTTATCTGGCAAGGACTTCAACTTCACCCTAATTGCTAGACGTTCACGTCATTATGCTGGCACCAGGTCTAGAGACTGATCAATATATATAAAGTGGGAATGACTGTCAAATCGTGTCTTAGAGAGCACAATGTACTTTTGGTACCGAGCAAGAACTCCACTCTTTCATTATAGTTTATTGATTTCTCTAGTATTCAAGAACTCCTTTGAATGCACTTATCAATGTCCATGTCCATTCAACATTCAACCATGTGTATAAAGGACCTGAAATTGTCCAATCTCTATAGCAATAGGATTCTAATGTTCTTTTAATTCCATATTTAATGGTTTTGCAGCTTGATTCGTTATCTAAATTGGAATGAGAGACCAGACCAAAAGGCCTCCACTTTGCTGAGGAAATGGTAGTTTCAAAAGAAAGGCATAAAAAAGGCCTTAAGTCTCCACCTTAGAATTGGTTTGGACTCTAGGGCAACACCGTTCGGACGTGGCCTTAATATGGAATCGCGTGAAGCACGTTATGGAAAGCCGGTTGCACAGAAGATCGTCCAAATGCTTAATGCTTTCGTCCAGATGCCGCCTAGAGAAATCAGATACAGACTCGATTTAGGTCTTCTTAGTCTATAAATTGAGGCCTCTAGGCATGTATTCTTTACAGAATTCGGTATTGAATTCTCTATGGCTTAGAGATGGGAGATATTGTGAAAATCTGTTAGCTCTCAAGCTGTTGCCGGTGAAGTTTATCTTACGGGAGGAGCCATAAGCTAAAGGAATCCATTGAAGACCCCTTCAAGTAGATAACTTGGTTGGGAGGCGTTCACGTTGGGTTACGTGTCAAAGTGAAAGATACGATGCTGCATATGTGTATGTGAATGTTACTGTCTTTGTACTAGCTTTGTCTTCTAAATAGAGGATTTCCTAGGTTTGGCTGCCCCAAAGTAGTTTTTCTCTTAATTGAATTTCCACTTTGTTAACAAAATATCTGTTTCATTTAAATTCCACACTCTTGATATTTTGTTACACGTTGCACACACACAACGTAAATTAGAAGTCAATTTATTTTTTCAGTTTTGAAATTCAATTTTTAATGTTAAGGATCATAACAATACTTGAAAATTGAAACTCATGATAAACAACTTGTGCTAATTATAGTTGCTAATAGTTTGGTTAGATCAAGTTAGTTGCATGTTTGGATGGTGGCATACTCTTGGTAGTGTTTATGTACATGTTAATATAAAAATAGGTATGATAGTATGGTGATAATTCATACATGCATACTTTTAAAGTTTTGCTATTCATGGCAACATAGTTTACTCTAAACTGCATAACTTTTCAATGTCGATGATGCATTACAATGAAGAAACATTTGATGGAATTACAATTTTATGTACCTATAGGTTGGTTGAGATAAACACCATGAACATGAATGTGCTATATATTTTCCAGTACCCTTTGATGTGAAGTAACAACATATGTGTGCTATCTAAATTAATTATTTTTCGTTTTCTTTTGGTATATCAAATTTACTAAATTTTATAGTTTTAGTTTATCTGTTTAAAAGATTCAATATATACTTGTCCAATAATCTAGATATTAAACCTATTCTATAATATATATATATATATATATATATATATATATATATATATATATATATATATATATATATATATATATATATATATATATATATATATATATATGATATTAAAATTACAATGTTGACAATTATAATGATACATAACACAGGGAGCCAAGCACGTGCATTGCACGTGCCATCCCAACTAGTGTTAATAAAATGAGTCTAGAGTTCGGTGTAATGGGTCTATAGAGTGTTGTAGCATGGATGGGAACTTTAAAATCTAAACTTATAAACAAAAAAGATTACACTGATAATGGAGTTTAAAAAACAACAAAAGATTAGTTACATGGACATGTTTTGAATCTCTTGCTAATTATGGCAAAAAAAGAAGTCTCTCTTGCTAGTGGTAGTGGAAAAGTAAAATAACATCTTCTTAAAAAAGGAGTTTTCTTTTGTTTAAGATATTTACCCAATATATTTTTATATTTATTTATGATTTTTTTCTGAGGCTTATATTTATTTTCTTATTGATCATACTCTATAATCCCATGTTATAAGATTTTAAGGTTAAGGTGACAACATGATTTCATGTAGTATTGAATCCTAGCTGGGGTGTTAATACCATTGATATAGTTTAGATCTAAAACTAGGATACAATATTTTGTGCTCACACAAAAACAATTGTGTTATAGCATAGTGCTAATGAGTTACATCAAGAGTAATGCTACCAATTACATTTTTAGCACCCATAATTCATCGTCTCACCCACTCATTGGGTATACTCATTGCGTTGATCATGCACCTCATTGGGCTAGGCACATGTATTTGGCCGCCTTGATTGTGACACCTTACTTAGCCCATTTCATCGAGTCACTTGAAGGCCCTGTGAATTAACCCAAGTAACAAATCAAATCCCTTCTCTTTTGTGTTCATAAGGAGTCTGTGGCCTTGTAAACATTCAACCCTCCTTGGACTTTTGAGCTAAACTTTGTGCTCAAAGTGGGACGCCGCCAGATTATTTAACAATAAATGACCTTAAGTGTTATGAAAATAAATATTGACTTCTAATTTAACCAAGTGTGTGTGTTTGTGTGCAACCAAATATCTTAAATGCGGAATTTAAATAAGATAAGATATTTGTTACGAAGTGGAAACTCTGTAAAGAGAAAAATCACTCCGGGGCAGCCAAACCCAGGAACTCCACTATTCAAAAACAAAGCTAGTTACAAGACACTCATACTCACATACCCTTATGCAGTAGTCATACCTTTAACTCTAACACAAAGCCTATCGTGAACACTTCCCAACCAGATCTTCCACCTAAAGGGTTTTTTGATGGATTCATTTACCTTAGGGCCGACCCCTAAGATAGACTTCACACGAACTATTGAGCACACACCGGAAACGGCTTGAGAGCTAGCGGATCTTCGATTCTCCCTAAACACCCTCTCAAAGCTAAGAGAATTCAACACCAAATTTTGTACAATTTACAAGCCTAGGGCCCTCTATTTATAGGTTTACAAGAAACCTAAAACTGTTGAGATTCGGGCTGTGGCTGTCGAGCGTTCGGACGGAAGTTAGCCACGTCCGGACGGTCTTCTGCGATATCCTTTCAGAAACAGTGCAATTCTATCCTTATCAGGTTCACGTCTGGATGGCTTGACCGAGTGTCCGGACCGTCTTCGCTATAACTCCTTTTTGCGTTCGAACGGAACACTAGAATATTTTGAAATGCTGGACAGCGTCTAGACGTGTTGCCACGTCGTCCGAATGGCTTGCAGAGACTCCCTAACAGTGTTGACTTCTGAAATCCAACTCCGTGTTGAATATTGATTGGCCTAGCGTCCGATTAGTGTTGCTCTGTCGTCCGGACGTCTTCAACATAATCTGCTGGACACTGCGGGGCATCCGAAGGTCTTCAAAGGCTCGTCCGGATGGTTGCACAAGAACCGGTTGATTTGGCTTGGAATTTGCAAGGACTTTTCATGGACATCTTCTAGAAGCTTGTGATCAGTCACATGCTTTGATTTGAACACTGTCTGAATACATGAAGATTCTGAATTGAAAACCGACCATCCTGTTAATTTGCAACCATTACATAAAGTGTTTTTGGTTATCTAGAATTTAGCTAATATAAAATACTAACATGTTACCACTAACTCCTCATTAGCTACTTATCTATTTTTTTTTTTTTTTTTTTGTAAACCACATAAAGAATAATCATTCGAAATTAAAACCATTGTAGCTAAACTCCATAATATCACATGATAAGATTATCATAAGAGTAGCACCATAAGTCGATCATAAGTGTGAATCATACATCAAAAGACAAATTAAGTCATCTCACATACAAAAATAAGTCTAGGAAATATCATAAGTCTAACATGATCAATATTGATAAAGAACTAAATAAGGAGCCTCCTACACAAGAATAGTGTAGTGACCTGAAAATCGCCCCCACAATAAGTAAGGCTGAAACACGGCTCTACGACCCTTTGTCTTTTCCTTATCATCATCATAGCCAAATTGCTTTGGCTAAACCTGTAGCATAATATTATCTCAACATCTCATCAGAGATTGAACAACAAGTAGTAGAATATCTTCTTTCTTTCGTTATTTCCTTCTCTTTCTCAACATCACATGCAACAAAGTTTAAAAACATAACACCATAGAACATTAAACTGACATCTAATTAAACACGCGTTTACATCATTTATTACATAACAAAATAAACATTGGTACACTACAAAGTCCACATGCCACATATGACACAATAACCTTTACATCATTTAAGTAAACACCAAACCAAAAGTGGTGTAAAGAAATTGTAACACCCCAATAAAATTAACTAACTGGTGGTTAATTTTATGGATCATCTCTCAGCCCTACTCGAGAAAGAATAAGGCCACAGGGATTCCATCCTCCCCGAAGAGAGTCTGCAGAGTAAGACTTTCACTTGACAAAGATAGCAATTTAAAACCCACAATCACATCTTGAAAAACCAGAGCAAAACTAAAGTATCATAGCATATATAGTCACAAAATGCTAGGGTCAAAAGACCAGTCTCGAAATTACTTAAACGTTATGTTGGGAAATTATCATTCCCAAAGCCCATAGAAACCAACAAATGGGCCTGTGGGTCTGGTCGGTCCATAAAGCCTAGCAAGGAGTCATATTTCGTCAAAGGCCTATGAAGATCCGGGTAGTCATAAATGCCTTGGATGGTGGACACCTTAGATACTCTTTAGAGAAACTTATGAATATCCCTCGGTTGCCAGAATTGGGGATAAACACAATCAGTGAGTCTCGGGACATCACTGTTCTGGGATACGAGAAGAATCTATATGGAATGCCCAATCTAGATAGTCTCAGGACTACCACGAGGTGATTGTGATGGAATATGCTGGGATCCTTATCCCAAAATTATCTCAGGGAATTATGGGGAGATCTGATCTATAATCCTTGCAAAGGCGCTGGAAGGTATTATCCCGAAAATACCAGGATAACCTCTTATCTCACACGATATGGGATAAGAGATCTGTTTGAACTCAATTAAATACTAGTCCTACCCAAACAAGACTCTCCAAGGGATAAGATCTAATCCCACATGGTCTAGGATCAGAATCCTAATTGACCTCTAATCAAAGCATACCCAATGTACCAGAATTACATGCCTATAAATAGGCCACTACCCTAGGTATCAAAACTCTCTGATCTCTTTGATATTTGTGTGCTTTCATATTCCCCGTATATTGTTTACAAGAATCAGAATTAGGCATCAGAATGAGACTTCGTCGGCACACCCGACAAGCTCCTGTGTTTAATCATTTTGTCTTGTAGGTGGCAGAGAGAGCGCATTCCAAGATGACACATCATCATACCAGAAACTATTCCAACACATTACATCTTAATATTAGTAGTAACATCAAAAGAGTCATGGCCTAGTTTTGATAAGGTAGAGCACATAGATAATCTCAATCATGCTATCCTGGGTGTTAGTATTTTGGCCTCATTCTGTGTTCGGACAAAATCACTTAAGTGTAAAGATGCCGTAAACAGGGATTCCACTATTTCAGAGTCTGTAAGTCAGAAGAAATTCAAGTTCCCTGTAAGCCATCCGGACGATCGTGCCATCCCGTCCGGACGCCCATCTGTCCACTGTTTCATCCATCCGGACGACGTGTCATCACGTCTGGACGCTAGACAAACCAACATCATCCGTCCGGACGACGTGCTCCTTCCGTCCGGACCCCATACTGTATCGAGAAGTTTCTGTGCCAGCTTGCATCCGTCCGGACGTTTCAGCAGCATGTCCGAACGCCTCCCAGTACTCGATCAGTTTCTGATTTCTTTCCAAGTTCCAAGAAAGGGAAGATCAATCAACCGTCCGGACGATGTGGTATCCCGTCCGAACGCGCGTCTCTGTAAGGCAAGAATCGCAATTCAAATATGACCGTCTGGACGTCTGACAGCTATGGTCCGGACGCGCGTGCATCAAAGAAGGAAATTGCCGATTCGACTTCAACCGTCCGAACGACTGCCTATCATGGTCCGGACGTGCGCATTACCGATATGGAAATTGTGTGTTGAAGAATAGCCGTCCGGACGCTCATCCCCATGGTTCGGACGCTCGAGAACCTTATAAGGAAATTACTTGCAGCGGACGTGCGACCGTCCGGACGATGTGCCATCCCGTCCGGACGATGTCCTTAAACAGGAAAGATTTCTCCGCGGAAATTTCAGAAAATTTGTTCGCACAGTTGTCAGTCCGGACGGCCCATGTCCACCGTCCGGACGGTTCCTAGGTATATTTTGCCTGACGTTCATTTGAGCCCCCAGCCTATAAATAGAGACCCCTGGGCACTGAGAACTGCAAGAATTCGGTGTGAATTCCATTAGAGCTCAGAGAATTTATCAATCCCTCTGAAGTCGTTTTACAAGTGTGCTGTGCTGTAAACTGAAGTCTATCTTAGAGGTCGGCTCTAAGGTAAGGAGTTCCATTGAAGACCCCTTCAGGTAGGTGAACCTGGTTGGGAAGCGTTCGTGTTGGGTTACACGTCAGAGATCAAGGTACGACCACTGCATCGGTACATGTGAGTGTTACTGTCTTGTATCTAGCTATGTCTTCTGAATAGTGGAATTCTTGGGTTTGGCTGCCCCGGAGTGGTTTTTCTCTTAACTGAGTTTCCACTTCGTCAACAAAAATCTGTGTGTCATTTACTTTCCACTGTGCTTTAATTTTTGTTGACACTTATGCACACACTTTATCTTTGAAGTCAATTTCAATTTTTCAATTGGTATCAGAGCTTGGTACACTCTGAGAAGATTAATTTCTTGAGTGTTTTTTTTATTTGACTTCTATATTTTGATATGTCTCAAACTCTTAATTATGTTCCTGCCTTTGATGGTACGAACTATTGCAATTGGAAGGCACGTATGCGTTTCTTTTTGAAATCTATTGACTGTTGGGGTATTGTTGAAACTGGTTTGACTAAACTAGAGGATGCAACACCTGAACAAGTCCCTCAAAAGAACGCTCGTCTTTCGAATGATAAGGCCCTCCATGCTCTATGCCAAGCACTTTCTCCATCTGAATTCGCCAAAATTTCAAATTTCAAATTGCGAATCAGCCAAAGCAGCATGGCAAATTTCGGAAACAACATATGAATGCACAAAACTTGTAAAATCTGCCAAACTTCAAATGTTGATTTCAAAATTTGAAGAAATTAAGATGTTAAAGGAAGAGACATTTGGAGAGTTTTGCTCCAAAATAAGTGACCTAAGGAACTCCATGGTGAGTCTTGGGAAACCTATCTTGGATGTAAAACTCATCCGAAAAATTCTCAGATCTTTGCCCAAGCGTTTCAGGATCAAGGTAACGACTATTGAGGAAAGCAAGGATCTTGAAGAGATGAAGATTGAAGAGCTGGTGGAATCTCTTCAAACATATGAGCTGTCTCTGCCCTAGGTCAAGAAATTAAAGACCATTGCCCTAAAGGCTTCCAAGAAGAAGGTAGAAGCCTCATCTGAAGATGACTTTGAGGACGAAGACAAAGCTGTGGCTATGTTAGCCAAAAATTTCAGAAGACTGATGAAAGATGATCAGTTCAAGAAGAAGTTTTCTGATAAAATGAAGAAACCTCTTAGAGAAGCTGAACCAGAGGAAGAGGAGAAGAGAGATCCCAGAGGACCCCGATGTTTTGAATGCTCAGGCTTTGGGCATATCCGGGAGGATTGTGGAAATCTCAAAAAGGGCAAGGGGAAGGCATACAATGTGACTCTTAGTGATGAGTCAGAAGAAGATGCTCCAGAGTCTGACAAATTCCTGGCCTTTGTAGCCCCATATATTGAAGAAGAAGACTCATATTAGTCGAAGCATAGTGACAATGAGGTAGAGCACAAGGAGGCCTACAAAACACTCTACAAAGAGTTTGAAAAGCTGAGGGAAGGCCGAAAGCAGCACCTGAATGATCTGAACAGTTTGCAGACCGAGAAGAGTTCATTGCTGCTCAAAGTACAAGAGCTCGAGGAAAAGCTACTAGAGACACAGCTCCAGCTAAAGAGAGTCACTGATGAGAAGTTGACTCGTATGCTGTCCATCCAGAAGAGCCCAAATGACAAGACCGGTCTCGGGTATGTAGCTTCCTCTTTTGATGTTCTTTCTTCCTCAAAGACTGTATTTGTGAAACCTACAGTCCCAGAACTTCCTCCCGCTATTGAAGATAAACAGAAGGAAAAGGTCAATGATGATGTTCCAGACACTCAGCAGCCTCATTCCATCAGAAGACCTCTTATTTGCCATCACTGCGGTCTCAGTGGGCATGTTCGGCCTCAGTGCTCCCTCTTGAAAGCACAAAAGGCCAAAGCCAAAAAAGAAGCGCCCAAACAAGCTCATTATGGCGCTAGACCTATGGCTCAGCATCAGACTCCCTGGCATCAGGCATCCTATCAAGTACCATGGGGACAAGCATCAAGGCATCAGTATCAAGCCCCTTGGTCTCATGCTTCTCAGCATCAGCGGCCTCAGCAGCGGTTTGTACCAGCCAATTACAGAGGCACTTACAAAAGCAAACCCAAGCATTTGAGAAGGCCTCAAGAGCAATACTCCAGTGAGCCTCCTGTCTGGATGCAAAACATGATGGAGTTGATGATGCAGTCTTGTCAACAACCACCCACTAGTAGGCAGACTTGGGCTGAGAAGGGCAATTACCCCAGGAAGGGGAACCGACGCACCTAGCAGGTTCGGGTGTTCATGCCTAGGATTTGGTTCCTAATCCTAAGGCATCAGGTTTGATTGCTTGCACCTTTTATGTTATATTTATGTTCTTGTCATGCAATCTAGGAACTAGCTTGTTGTGCCCTGTTTTTCTTTAGAGAACTTTGCAGGTATATATTGGGGAAGACAGAAAAAGCAGGTCGAGCGACTGTTTTTCTGTACTGGCATCTTTGAGCAGTTACAGGTGTGATCTTACCTTTGCATATGATGTCATTTCCATATTGCATATTTTGTTTGTTTTTTAATTATAATAATTAAAAAAGAAAAAGAAAAAAAAAAGGTATTTTAGGGAGAATTTGCAGGACTTTTTCTTCTTGGCTTATTAGATATTGTATGTATCTTTACTTGATATCTAAATTCTGTGAGCATTAATTTACTTTGCTTAGATACATTTGAGAGTATATGATTATTTTGGCCAAGTTGGTTTTCCTGGTTGTGCAAAAGTAGAATAGCTCCTTTCCTCATGCAATGAAAAAGTGCACTATCCGAGACTCCCTAAAGGTACATCATTCCTTCTTTGACTATTTGCTTCTAGAATTTCTGAATAAGAGAAGAGGTTTGTGATAAGATGGTCAAATTGACCACAGGCTAGTTGAACCTAGCATCTATAAATTTTGGCATTTCCTCTAGCTTGCAGCACCATAAGAATTGAGCAGTTATTCGTATGAATTTTGTGTTTTAAAAATTGTCTATTCACTACTTCTGTACTGAATTTGCAATATACCTTGCCCTCTATGAGCAAGTAAAAATTTTATCTTGTCCTTTATGGTACAAGTAAAACAATTCGGTGCTGTATCTCAGGGGAAGTGTATCAAATGAGGATGGCTAGGCCCTAGTAAGAGTAAGGTTTGACTTTTGGCTAATCTATCACAAATTCTCTCTCTTCTTTAGGAAATCCGGTTGCTCCTGTCATGATTTTTTTTAAACAACCTTGTGGGTTAAAGTCTTCACACACACACACATGCATTGCATGAGTTGAGTTGCCTATTTGATTGTTCTATTTTCAAGAAAACTATTTGTGCTAAATGAAATCTCAATTCTCATTTATATCTCTATTTAGTTTCTGAGATGCTCTCTGATTGTGTTATCAGTTGATTATACATGCGTGTTTTAACACTGACCTGAGGAAATTTGTGCTTTGCAAATTTAACTCAGCTTTTCTGGTGTTTCAGTGTGGAGCGTTCGGACGGTCTACATTGACGACCGGACAGACTGGTGGTCCGGACGGCTCTCCCTTGGAGTCCGGACGGAGATGGAGCCCACATGTCCGGACAGGACCTGACAGAGTCCGGACGCGCGCTATCATCATCGTCTGAGCGGTCTCTTTATATTGTCCGGACACGTGCGACCAGTCTGCTCCTTTTCGAGGTAGCGAGCGTCCGGACGTCATCAATCCACCGTCCGGACGGGGACCCCACAGAGGCAATAAAAACCCCTGCTCGCCGCATTTCCTCATACCCCACAAAATCTGAACTTTTGGCTGCTTGTGAGTTATTTGTCTTTGAGTTCTTTGGCTTTTTGCATTTTTCTCATATTCCAGGTATTGTTTTTCAGCCATTTTCTCTTCATTTTTCTTTTAGACTGTTAGAATGTTATTTTTTTTTGGAATATGAGATGCATATATCTGCCATGATAAAATTTCTTGGACTTAGTTGTGAAATTATGTTGTATTTATTTTTTTACAAAGTCCTCTTTATTGCTGTTATTCTGCCAAATTTTTGTTATCCTAACAAGAATATTTTTGGAATATTTTTCTTTGGACAATTCTTGTTGGATCTTTTGCAGAATCATGTCTGCTGGCAGTCCACCACGCAGGGTTCGTCAAAGGCTTGTGGAAGATAGGGCTGCAATTCAGGCCAAAATTATGGACCGCTCCGTCATTGCTGAGCAGAACGTTCTTCGGGCTGATCTCATGGTGCCACCGCTAGACAACATACTTGGCATCATCCAGACGTACAACTGGGGATATCTCCACAGCTGTGCTTGTCAGGTATACACCAGATTAGTCAAGTTGTTCTACGCCAATCTAGAGGTGGTTCAGAATGATGATCGTGGAGTGGTGCTTCAGTCCTCAGTCGCAGGCCATCTCATTACTGTTGATCCTCAAGTCATCAGCCACATCATCCGAGTCCCAGTACTCGAGATCTCGGCCAGCCCGTACAATGAGGTGGTGCTTCCTCCATCCCTGGATGATCTCAGGGAATTCTTCCGTGCCGTTCCCCATGGTGAGGAGCGTTCTATTGCGATCCGGATTGGTGCCCTGTCATCCACCCACCGCATGTTGGCCAAGATCATTCAGCAGAACATCTGGCCTGTTGCCCGGCGCAGTGATCTGATCCTGAAACGGGCCCAGTTTGTCTATGCGATCCACCTTCGCTTGCCTTTCTGCCTGTGCAAGCACATTTTGGGGGTTATGATAGAGGCCCGTGATGAGAGCACTGCTGGTCTTCCATTTGGTTGCCTCCTCACTCAGATTTTTCTTCAGTCGGGCATCAATGTCAATGGTGAACCGAAGATGAAAATTCAGCAGCCCATCAGCAAGCAGACATTGATGAAGTCTAATGCCCAGCTGCGAAGAGATGACTCCGATGATGAGGAGCCTCCACCTGCTGCTATGCCTGTCGGCTTTCCAGATATGGCTTCATCCTCACATACTGTGCCGCCTTCTGAGCCAGAGGTCAATTATGCTCAGATTATGGAGGCTCTTGCTGCACTTCAGGGACGGATGAGCAGCTTGCAGGTGTCTATGTCCTCCATGCAGCAGTCTATGAGTTCAACGTAGTTAGCTGTGCACTCCATCGACAGGCGCGTGGAGCAGAACCAGCTGGACCTTCAGGAGTGCCTGAAGTATCATCATCCTAGCAGCAGTGATGATGAGGATGTTGCAGATGGGATTTTACCCATGCCTGAGGATGTTTTATTCCCTCCTATGTTTGTAGTTTTTTATTATTGTCTTTTGTTATTTTGAGACAATTTCTGTTTTGTTAAAACTTTTTGAACTTATATTACTCTGTTTCCCGGGTCCTTCTGAGACCGTTAGGGGGAGTAATTTTTATGACAGTTGATTTTTTATTACTCTGTTTTACCCTTTGTCCCTTTGTGACAAAAAGGGGGAGTAATTTTTATTTTGGACAGGGAATGTATTTCCAAACCGGTCAAGTGATTTTTGTCCCAGAATGGCCAAAGGGGGAGTTTGTTAGTATTATGGCCTCATTCTGTGTTTGAACAAAATCACTTAAGTGTAAAGATGTCGTAAATAGGGATTCCACTATTTCAGAGTCTGTAAGTCAGAAGAAATTCAAGTTTCCTGAAAGCCGTCCGGACGATCGAGCCATCCCGTCCGGACGCCCATCTGTCCACTGTTTCATCCGTCCGGACGACGTGTCATCCCTTTCGGACGCTAGACAAACCAGCATCATCCGTCCGGACGACGTGCTCCTTCCATCTGTACCCCATACTGTATCGAGAAGTTTCTGTGCCAGCTTGCATCCGTCCGGACGTTTCAGCAGCATGTCCGGACGCCTCCCAGTACTCGATCAATTTCTGATTTCTTTCCAAGTTCCAAGAAAAGGAAGATCAATCAACCGTCCGGACGATGTGGTATCCCGTCCGGACGCGCGTCTCTGTAAGGCAAGAATCGAAATTCAAATATGACCATCCGGACGTCTGACAGCTATGGTCTGGACGCGCGTGCATCAAAGAAGGAAATTGTCGATTCGACTTCAACCGTTCGGACGACTGCCTATCATGTTCCGGACGCGCGCATTACTGATATGGAAATTGCGTGTTGAAGAATAGCCGTCAGGACGCTCATCCCCCATGGTCCGGACGCTTGAGAGCCTTCTAAGGAAATTACTTGCAACGGACGTGCGACCGTCCGGACGATGTGCCATCCCGTTCGGACGATGTCCTTAAACATGAAAGATTTCTCCGCAGAAATTTCAGAAAATCTGTTCGCATAGTTGTCCGTCCGGACGGCCCATGTCCATCGTCTGAACGGTGCCTAGGTATATTTTGCCTGACACTCATTTGAGCCTCCAGCCTATAAATAGAGACCCCTGAGCACTGAGAACTGCAAGAATTCGGTGTGAATTCCATTAGAGCTCAGAGAAGTTATCAATATCTCTGAAGCCATTTTACAAGTGTGCTGTGCTGTAAACCGAAGTCTATCTTAGAGGTCGGCTCTAAGGTAAGGAGTTCCATTGAAGACCCCTTCAGGTAGGTGAACCTGGTTGGGAAGCGTTCGTGTTGGGTTACACGTCAGAGATCAAGGTACGACCACTGCATCGGTACATGTGAGTGTTACTGTCTTGTATCTAGCTATGTCTTATGAATAGTGGAATTCCTGGGTTTGGCTGCCCCGAAGTGGTTTTTCTCTTAACTGAGTTTCCACTTCGTCAACAAAAATCTGTGTGTCATTTACTTTCTGCTGTGCTTTAATTTTTGTTGACACTTATGCACACACTTTATCTTTGAAGTCAATTTCAATTTTTCACTGGGTTTCTCCATTTGTATCCCACATTGCCTTAAGTTGAACTAGATCCAATTCCTGGAAAATCACAAGGATCAAGTCTTCCAAACAAACCATCCTCCTCTTTGGCATCAGCATTTAAATTACTAGCTATAAAACAACACATGTTTTATAGGTGGAAAAGATACAAGCATATGTCCACGACTTAGTGAGCAATAATACACATGATGCACATATTATCATGAAGAGAACTCAGATGTTTAAGAAATGTATGTTGGGAATTGGTTTGCAAAAACAATATTGCACAGTGGAAAATAAAATTTCCAAATCCAGAAACGAACTTTATGAAGAACAGGCGAAGAACAATGCTATTTTAAATATAAACTGCAAATCAGAAATACTTACTTGAACATGTTTAAAATTAAATGACCACTCCTTAGCTATATGAGCAAGATTAAGCTCCTTGCTCCTCGATGAAGAACGTGTCATGAACCTTCAAATCTTCTCACCAATGACTGATGACAACCAAGAGAGTTAGCTCTTAACTTGCTCTTCAAAATTTAAACTTATTCTTGAGAGTTAACTCAAGAATATTAGTTCTTAGTAAAAACTAAAGAACTGTAGCAAAATAGCTTATCTTTGAAGAGCTACAAGCATGTCTATTTATAGGCTCAAAATACTAGGAGATTGAGAGATTTAAGAAATGTGGGACAAGTTGTAGTTGAAGTTCTAGATAAACTAGAACTCCCCTATAGTGGTGGACGGCTAGGGCTAGGAAACTTCCTAGCCTTCCACCACTTGTAAGTGACGCATGGGGCCAGGGATTAATTCCTGGCCCATGCATCCACTTCATGCCTAAGGGCTTGGGTTTTATCCCAAAGCCCAATTTTCCCTTGCATCAGATGCACAGTTTCTGTAGTGCCCCAAATTTGATCTAGCAAATTCGTAAGCAGAAACCTTTGGTTTCCACGTAACATTACTACATCAGAGATGAACTCTCGCAGTGGAATATTTTTTTTTTAAAGTCTTAAGAATTGATAACATAACACATTAGAGCTAACTGAAATATCTCGATACATTAATTAAAAGTTATTTAGGTTTATCTTTACATGCCACATGCACACTAGGTGCATCAAAATTAGTGCCACAGGCGGCACACAAGCATGCAACATAAAGCATACTATTAAAACTAGTGCCACAGACGGCACATAAGCATACAACATAAAGCATACCGAATAAAACATTGTTCTAAATATTTACATGCCATAAGATAAAACGTACTTAAATACAACTAGCTATTTCAAGGCTAGCACATAATATTCCGATAATGGTTTTAAAAACCATCAAAATGGGCATATGGGTCCATGTCTTCATTCTCCAGATCTGCATTAGTAACTATGCAAATATGACGTCATTATATTTACATAGGCACAAACAAGTGAGTCATCCATTTTCATAACATCAATTACCATCAAATTAGAAACAGTTAATAAAGAATAAAAATGCGATGGCTGTATGAATATGCATCGTAGTGACCGTTTAGTTTATATTTTATGATTATCTTACTTCAGACCTCTCGTTCTTAGGTTGCCAATTCAACTCGATTAACGTCCTTTGAAACTCCCACTTTGAAGTTTACATATTTTTACTGGAATCCTATTGGTCCCAGCATTAGTTATATATTAAGACTTTGGACACCTTGTTTTGTCCACTAATTAGCCATTCCCCACTCCTTGCTACTAACCAGCTTTGTTGATAGCTATCTTTTCAGCTATTTTATTATTTGAGCACAACATGTAATTTATGAACATTCATCAAAACAATAAAATATATAAAATATATTTAACAATGAAACATAGATTCATCCCCAGTAAATACTTCCATACTTACTCTCCTTGGTGCAGTTTCTTAGCTCATTTTCTGTAATAAATAAATATATACAAAGAAGATAATATATTCATCAGTTCTTTTCCCAATATTAAATTTGTTTATTTTTACATTCATTTATTCATCATTTTTAGTCATCAATATTAAAATGTGATTACTTATAAGTCTTTTGAGTTTAAGCTTTATGTTCAAACACCGAAACACGGCGACTTAGTGTTTAAATATAAGTCTTTAAGTTAAAGCACTTAATAAGTATTTCGGAGCAATTATGATTATCCACAAGAATTGCAAGTATAAAACAAGAGAATATAAATATTACCACGATTCATGTTTAAGCACCGAAACATGGTGACATAACACTTAAACATGAATATATATATATATATATATATATATATGTGTGTGTGTGTGTGTGTGTGTGTGTGTGTGTGTGTGTGTGTGTGTGTGTGTGTGTGTGTGTGTGTGTGTGTGTGTGTGTGTGTGTGTGTGTGTGTGTGTGTGTGTGTGTGTGTGTAAAAAGAATATAAGTACTATAATGATTCATATTTAAGCACTGAAACATGGTGACATAACACTTAAACATAAACCCTAACAGAATATCTATATATATAACAAGAATAGATATTATCCCTTATGAAACCATAAGATTAGTCATAGGGGTTAGCTACTAAATTGATTCATATTTAAACACCGAAACACATCATAGTGCTCTTGGTGACATAATATTTAAAAATGAGTCCTAACCATATATATATATATGATCTGCTCATATTGTTTATCTTTTCTCTCATCAACTATAGTTGGTGCTTTTAGACATGTTTCTCTTTACTATTAGGGATCATTACCACTCCTCTTGTTCGCCCCCTCTTTAGGGCAGACCTAGTTCCCTTCCAAGCCTAGATTGGCATTTAGGGATGGTCGTAAAAAGGGTTAGGATAAGGGTATGTGTCGTGGACTAATAGTTTAAGTTTAATGCTAAGAAAATGCTTGCTTTAGTTGTTGTTTGATTGGATTTTCAAGATGTTTATATCTACTTCTTCAGTTAGCTTTAAATCCTCTGTTAATCTCCTTGATAACATTGCTAATACTGAACATTTCTCTGTTGAGGATGATAATTCCTTTGATTTTAATAAATATAGTACATGAGTATTCCTAAACTTTCTGCGAAGGAAGTTTATACTACTTCATGGATTAAAAGCTCTTTTAGAGCTGAATATGCTGTCAAAACTGTTGAACAAACCGTTGCTATTTTTGGTAATAATGAAAAAATTGAACTATTTAGTAAAAGATTTGTTAACAATTCTCTTGTTAAAGGTTTTAAGTTTTTGCATATTGGATCTGTTCAAGTTGCTGTTAAACCATTAACTAGACTTGGTATTAATTCTTATGTGTTACTTTGTTTGCGTGATGCTAGATTTCTGGATTCCCAAACTAGTATCCTCGGAACGATACAATCTTCTATGTTTAATGGACATATCCATTTTGATACTTTTCCTAATTTAACTCTTGCTTTGAATGATGTTTGAAAAATAAAATTGACTTCTAAAAATAAAGTGTGTGCATAGGTGTCAACAAAAATTAAAGCATAGCGGAAAGTAAATGACACACAGATTTTTGTTGACGAAGTGGAAACTCAGTTAAGAGAAAAACCACTCCGGGGCAGCCAAACCCAGGAATCCCACTATTCAGAAGACATAGCTAGATACAAGATAGTAACACTCACATGTACCGATGCAGTGGTCGTACCTTGATCTCTGACGTGTAACCCAACACGAACGCTTCCCAACCAGGTTCTCTTACCTGAACGGGTCTTCAATGGAACTCCTTACCTTAGAGTCGACCTCTAAGATAGACTTCGGTTTATAGCACAGCACACTTGTAAAACGGCTTTAGAGGGATTGATGACTTCTCTGAGCTCTAATGGAATTCACACCGAATTCTTGCAGTTCTCAGTGCCCAGGGGCATCTATTTATAGGCTGGGGGCTCAAATGAGGGTCAGGAAAAATATACCTGGGCACCGTCCGGACGGTGGACATGGGCTGTCCGGACAGACAACTGTGCGACAAGATTTTCCAAAAAATTAGCGGGAAAATCTTTCCTGTTTAAGGGCATCGTCCGGACGGGATGGCACATCGTCCGGACGGTCGCACGTCCGCTGCAAGTAATTTCCTTAGAAGGCTCTCAAGCGTCTGGACCATGGGGTATGAGCGTCCGGACAGCTATTCTTCAACACGCAATTTCCATATCGGTAATGCGCGCGTCCGGACCATGATAGGCAATCGTCCAGACGATTGAAGTCGAATAAGCAATTTCCTTCTTTGATGCATGCGCGTCCGGACCATAGCTGTCAGACGTCCGAACGGTCATATTTGAATTGCGATTCTTGCCTTAAGAGACGCGCGTCCGGATTGGATACCACGTCGTTCGGACAGTTGATTGATCTTCCCTTTCTTGGAACTTGGAAAGAAATCAAAAACTGATCGAGTACTAGGAGGCGTCCGGACATGCTGCTGAAACGTCCGGACGGATGCAAGCTGGCACAGAAACTTCTCGATATAGTATGGGGTCCGGACGGAATGAACACTTCGTCCGGACGGATGATGCTGGTCTGTCTAGCGTCCGGACGGGATGACACGTCGTCCGGACGGATGGAACAGTGGACAGATGGGCGTCCGGACGGGATGGCTCGATCGTCCGAACGGTTGACAGGGAACTTGAATTCTTCTGACTTGTAGACTCTGAATAGTGGAATCCCTGTTTACAGCATCTTTACACTTAAGTGATTTTGTCCAAACACAGAATGAGACCAAAATACTGACAAACTCCCCCTTTGGCCATTCTGGGACAAAAATCACTTGACCGGTATGGAAATACGTTCCCGGTCCAAAAATAAAAATTACTCCCCCTTTTTGTCACAAAGGGACAAAGGGTAAAACGGAGTAATAAAAACTAACTGTCATAAGGATTACTCCCCCTAACGGTCTCAGAAGGACCCGGGAAACAGAGTAATATATATCCAAAAAGTTTTAACAAAGCAGAAATTGTCTCAAAATAATAAAAGACAATAAAAAGTCTACAAACATAAGAGGGAATCAAACATCCTCAGGCATGGGTAAAATCCCGTCTGCAACATCCTCACCATCATTGCTGCTAGGATGATGATACTTCAGGCACTCCTGAAGGTCCAGCTAGTTCTGCTCCACGCGCCTGTCGATGGAGTGCATAGCTAGCTGCATGGATGAGATGGACTGTTGTATGGAACACATAGACTGCTGCATGGAGGACATAGACACCTGCATGCTGCTCATCCCTCCCTGAAGTGCAGCAAGAGCCTCCATAATCTAAGCATAATTGACCTCCGGCTCAGATGGCAGAACAGTATGTGAGGATGACGCCATATCTGGAAAGCCGACTGGCATAGCAGCAGGTGGGGGCACCTCATCATCGGAGTCATCTCTCCGCAGCTGCGCATTAGACTTCATCAATGTCTACTTGCTGATGGGCTGCTGGATTTTCATCTTCGGTTCACCATTGACATTGATGCCCGACTGAAGAATAATCTGAGTGAGGAGGTAGCCAAACGGAAGACCAGCTGGGCTTTCATCACGGGCCTCTAATATAACCTCCAAAATGTGCTTGCACAGGCAGAAAGGCAAGCGGAGGTGGATTGCATAGACAAACTGGGCCCGTTTCAGGATCAGATCACTGCGCTGGGCAACAGGCCAGATGTTCTGCTGAATGATCTTGGCCAGCATACGGTGGGTGGATGACAGGGCACCAATCCGAATGGCAGTAGAGCGCTCCTCACCTTGGGGAACATCACGAAAGAATTCCCTGAGATCATCCAGGGATGGAGGAAGCACCACCTCATTGTATGGGCTGACCGAAATCTCGAGCACTGGGACTCGGATGATGTGACTGATGACCTGAGGATCAAGAGTGGTGAGATGGCCTGCAACGGAGGACTGAAGCACCACTCCATGATCATCATTCTGCACCACTTCCAGGTTGGCATAGAACAGCTTGACCAATCTGGTGTACACCACACTAGCACAACTGTGGAGATATCCCCAGTTGTATGTCTAGATGATGTCAAGTATATTGTCCAGCGGTGGCACCATGATATCAGCCCGAAGGACATTCCGCTCAGCAATGACGAAGCGGTCCATAATTTTGGCCTGAATTGCAGCCCTATCTTCCACAAGCCTCTGACGGACCCTGCGGGGTGGACTGCTGGTAGACATGATTCTGCAACAGATCCAACAAGAATTTTCCAAAAAAAATATTCCAAAAATATTCTTGTTAGGATAACAAAAATTTGGCAGAATAACAGTAGTAAAAGGACTTGTGTAAAAAAATAAAAATAAAATCACAACTAAGTCCAAGGAATTTCAATATATGCATCTCATATTCCAAAAGAAATAACATTCTAACAGTTTAAAAGAAACTGAAGAGAAAAAGACTAGAAAAATACCTGAAATATGAGAGGAATATGCAAAAAGCCAAAAACTCACAAAAAGAGAACTCACAAACAACCAAAAGTGAGATTGAATGGGGTATAGTGAGAATGCGGCGAGCAGGGGAATTTATAGCCTCTGTGGGGTCCCCGTCCAGACGGTGGGTTGATGATGTCCAGACGCTCGCTGCCTTGGAAAGGAGCAGACTGGTCGCGCGTGTCCGGACGATATAAAGAGACGTTCGAACGATAATGGCAGCGCGCGTCCGGACTCCATCAGGTCCTGTCCGGACATGTGAGCTCCATCCCCGTCCGGACTCTAAGAGAGTGCCGTCCGGACCACCAGTCCGTCTGGACGTCAATGTAGACCATCCGGATGCTCCACACTGAAACACCAGAAAAACTGAGGAAAATTTTACAGAGATCAATTTTCTCAGGTCAGTGTTAGAACACGCATGTATAATCAACTTATAACACAATCAGAAAGCATCTCAAAGCTTAACAGAGATATAAAAGAGAGTTGAGATTTCAATTAGCACAAGTAATTTTCCTAATCATAGAAAAGTCAAATAGACAACTTAACTCAAGCAATGCGTGTGTGTGTGGAAACCGAACCGACAAGGTTTGAAAAATCATGACAAGAGCAACCGGATTTCCTAAAGAAGAGAGAGAATCCGTGACAGATTAGCCAAAAGTCAAACCTTACTCTTACTAGGGCCTAGCCATCCTCATCTGATACACTCCCCCTGAGATACAGCACCGAATTGTTTTACTTGTACCATGAAGGACAAGATAAATTTTTACTTGCTCATAGAGGGCAAGGTATATTGCAAATTCAGTACAGAAGCAGTGAATAGACATTTTTAAAGCACAAAATTCATACGAATAACTGCTCAATTCTTATGGTGCTGTAAGCTAGAGGAAATGCCAGAATTTTTAGATCCTAGGTTCAACTAGCCTGTGTTCAATTTGGCCATCTTATCACAAACCTCTTCTCTTATTCAGAAATTCTAGAAGCAAATAGTCAGAGAAGGAGATATGTACTTTTAGGGAGTCTCGGATAGTGCATTTTTTCATCGCATGAGGAAAGGAGCTATCCAACTTTTGCACAACCAGGAAAAATAACTTGGCCAAAATAGTCATATACTCTCAAATATATCTAAGCAAAGTAAATTAATGCTCACAGAATTGAGATATCAGTTAGAGATACATACAATATCTAAACAGCCAAGAGAAAGAAAATCTTGCAAATTCTCCCAATTTTTTTTTTTTTTTTTTTTTTTTTTTTTTTTTTTTTTTTTATGAAAATAAAACAACCAACACATGCAATATGGAAATGACATCATATGCAAAGGTAAGATCACACCTGTAAATGCCCAAAGATGCCAGTACAGAAAAACAGTCGCTCGACCTGCTTTTTCTGTCTTCCCCAATAGATACCTGCAAAGTTCTCTCAAGAGAAACAGGGGGCACAACAAACTAGTTCCTAGATTGCATAACAAGCACATAATCATAAAAGGTGCAAGCAATCAAACCTGATGCCTTACAATTAGGAACCAAATCCTAGGCATGAACACTTGAACCTGCTAGGTGCGTCGGTTCCCCTTCCTGGGGTAACTGCCCTTCTCAGCCCAAGTCTACCTTCTAGTGGATGGTTGCTGACAAGATTGCATCATCAACTCCATCATGTTCTGCATCCAGACAGGAGGATCACCGGAGTATTGCTCTTGAGGCCTTCTCAAATGCTTGGGTTTGCTCTTGTAAGTGCCACTGTAATTGGCTGGTACAAACCGCTGCTGAGGCCACTGATGCTGAGGAGCATGAGACCAAGGGGCTTGATACTGATGCCTTGATGCTTGTCCCCATGGTACTTGATTGGATACCTGATGCCACGAAGTCTGATGTTGAGCCGCAGGTCTAGCGCCATAATAAGCTTGTTTGGGTACTTCTTTCTTGGCTTTGGCCTTTTGAGCTTTCAAGAGGGAGCACTGAGGCCGAACATGCCCACTGAGACCGCAGTGATGGCAAATAGGAGGTCTTCTGATGGAATGAGGCTGCTGAGTGCCTGGAACATCATCATTAACCTTTTCCTTCTGTTTATCTTCAACAGCGAGAGGAAGCTCTAGGACTGTAGGATTCACAAATACAGTCTTTGAGGAAGAAGGAACATCAGAAGAGGAGGCTACATACCCGAGACCAGTCTTGTCATTAGGGCTCTTCTGGATGGACAGCAAGCGAGTCAACTTCTCATCAGTGACTCTCTCTAGCTGGAGCTGTGTCTCTAGTAGCTTTTCCTCGAGCTCTTGTACGTTGAGCAGCAATGAACTCTTCTCGGTCTGCAAATTGTTCAGATCATTCAGATGCTGCTTTCGGCCTTCCCTCAGCTTCTCAAACTCTTTGTAGAGTGTCTTGTAGGCCTCTTTGAGCTCTTCCTCATTTTCACTATGCTCCGAGTAATATGAGTCTTCTTCTTCAACATGTGGGGCTACAAAGGCTAGAAATTTTTCAGACTCTGGAGCTTCTTCTTCTGACTCATCACTGAGAGTCACATTGTATGCCTTCCCCTTGCCCTTTTTGAGATTCCCACAATCTGCCCGGATATGCCCAAAGCCTGAGCATTCAAAACATTGGGGTCCTCTGGGATCTCTCTTCTCCTCTTCCTCTGGTTCAGCCTCTCTGAGAGGTTTCTTCATTTTATCAGAAAACTTCTTCTTGAACCAATCATCTTTCATCAGTCTTCTGAAATTTTTGGCTAACATAGCCACAGCTTTGTCTTCATCCTCAGAGTCATCTTCAGAGGAGGCTTCTACCTTCTTTTTGGAAGCCTTTAGGGCAATGGTCTTCAACTTCTTGACCAGGGGCAGAGACAGCTCATATGTTTGAAGAGATCCAACTAGCTCTTCAATCTTCATCTCTTCAAGATCCTTACTTTCCTCGATCGTCGTTACCTTGATCCTCAAACGCTCGGGCAAAGATTTTATAATTTTTCGGATGAGTTTTACATCTGAGATAGATTTCCCAAGACTCACCATGGAGTTTCTAAGGTCACTTATCTTGGAGTAAAACTCTCCAAAAGTCTCTTCTTCCAACATCTTAATTTCTTCAAATCTTGAAGTCAACATTTGAAGTTTGGCAGATTTAACTAATTTCGTGCCTTCATATGTTGTTTCCAAGATTTGCCATGCTTCTTTGGCTGATTCGCAGTTTGAAATTTTGGCGAATTCAGAGGGAGAAAGTACTTGGCATAGAGCATGGAGGGCTTTATCATTGGAAAGTCGGGCGTTTTTAAGAGGGACTGTTTCGGGAGTTGCATCCTCTGGTTTAGTCCAACCAGAGTCAACAATACTCCAACAGTCAATAGATTTTAAAAAGAATTGCATCCGAGCTTTCCAATAGCCATAGTTCGTACCATCGAAGGTAGGAACAAAATTAAGAGTTTGAGACATATCAAAATATAGAAGTCAAATATAATAACACTCAAGAAATTAATCTTCTCAGAGTGTATCAAGCTCTGATACCAATTGAAAAATGAAATTGACTTCTAAAAATAAAGTGTGTGCATAGGTGTCAACAAAAATTAAAGCATAGCGGAAAGTAAATGACACACAGATTTTTGTTGACGAAGTGGAAACTCAGTTAAGAGAAAAACCATTCCGGGCAGCCAAACCCAGGAATTCCACTATTCAAAAGACATAGCTAGATACAAGACAGTAACACTCACATGTACCGATGCAGTGGTCGTACCTTGATCTCTGACATGTAACCCGACACGAACGCTTCCCAACCAGGTTCTCCTACCTGAAGGGGTCTTCAATGGAACTCCTTACCTTAGAGCCGACCTCTAAGATAGACTTCGGTTTATAGCATAACACACTTGTAAAATGGCTTCAGAGGGATTGATGACTTCTCTGAGCTCTAATGGAATTCACACTGAATTCTTGCAGTTCTCAGTGCCCAGGGGCCTCTATTTATAGGCTGAGAGCTCAAATGAGCGTCAGGCAAAATTTACCTGGGTACCGTCCGGACGGTGGACATGGGCCGTCTGGACGGACAACTGTGCGACAAGATTTTCTGAAAAATTCGCGGGGAAATCTTTCCTGTTTAAGGGCATCGTCCGGACGAGATGGCACATCGTCCGGACGGTCGCACGTCCGCTGCAAGTAATTTCCTTATAAGGCTCTCGAGTGTCCGGACCAAGGGGGATGAGTGTTCGGACGGCTATTCTTCAACACGCAATTTCCATATCGGTAATGCGCGCGTCCGGACCATGATAGGCAGTCGTCCAGACAGTTGAAGTCGAATCGGCAATTTCCTTCTTTGATGCACGCGCGTCCGAACCATAGCTGTCAGACGTTCGGACGGTCATATTTGAATTGCGATTCTTGCCTTAAGGAGACGCGCGTTCGGACGGGATACCACATCGTCCGGACGGTTGATTGATCTTCCCTTTCTTGGAACTTGGAAAGAAATCAGAAACTGATCGAGTACTGGGAGGCGTCCGAACATGCTGCTGAAACGTCCGGACGGATGCAAGCTGGCATAGAAACTTCTCAATACAGTATGGGGTCCG
Organism: Alnus glutinosa; assembly: GCF_958979055.1. NCBI lineage: Eukaryota > Viridiplantae > Streptophyta > Magnoliopsida > Fagales > Betulaceae > Alnus > Alnus glutinosa. Next base: position 30,283,751 of record NC_084886.1, read on the forward strand.
GACGGAATGAACACTTCGTCCGGACGGATGATGCTGGTCTGTCTAGCGTCCGGACAGGATGACACGTCGTCCGGACAGATGGAACAGTGGACAGATGGGCATCCAGACAGGATGGCTCGATCGTCCGCAAGGCTGACAGGGAACTTGAATTATTCTGACTTGCAGACTCTGAATAATGGAATCCCTGTTTACAGCATCTTTACACTTAAGTGATTTTGTCCAAACACAGAATGAGGCCAAAATACTAACAATGTTAATATTGTTAATACTTTAACTTTGAATGTTTTAACCTCTGGTTACAATATGACAGAAGGTAGCAAACCTCTTGCTATCATCTATCATATTTATTACAAATTGTTAAAAACCAACTTGAATCCTCAAGCTGTTATTAAAAATACGGGTAATTCTACCCTATTAATCCAGAGTTCTACCCAAGATGCCAACATTTGAATTCCTCGAATGGTGAAATGGAGTGAGATCAATCTTCCTATTGAATGGCTTCTTGAGAATATTTCTCAACCAGCCAAAATTGCTAATGATGATACTAATCTTGACTACATCCAATAATATCTTGATGGAACTGTCAAAATTAGTTTAGCTAATTTGAACAAAGACCCTTGTCTATTGATGAAGGAAGAAATTCCTTCACTGTTAATCAAAGAAGAAATTCTTATGCTGGATCAACCACTACAGAAGGTTTTCAACGATGTGATAAAGATTTTGAAAAATTTCTGTCTGGTTCTTCTACTGATTTCAAACAAAAAGGAATTTCTACTGACTCCAAAATATGTTCTGCTTTTTATTCTGTTAACCAATCAATAGCTCCTTCGTAGTTTGTTCATACTGAAGAAGAAAGAGATACTTTCCCCATCCCTTCTTAGATGAATGCTCCCATGCCTAAACCTATAATTTCACCATTACAATGTTATTACTACTCCTGTCAAGAAAATGAATTTTCATGATTTTGACTGGCCTTCTTTGCAAAAGGATTTTAATTCCAAAGAAAACCTTCAACATAGAATTGTTTATACTAAAACTTTTTCAACATCTGAAAAAGATTTGATAAAACTTCAATGGGCAGAAAAGATGATTGAAACTCAAAAACACATTGTGTTTTTTGATTTCTCCAAAGCCTCAAACCTGGTATTTTGAATGTTGTTAAAAAACCATTTGTTAAAGCTAAAAACAATACAGTTGTCAGAGCTTCTCACCCTCCTCTAGAAGCCCTCCTGGTAAAAGGAAAAGATGACACTGTTGTTATTGCTTCCCCTTTCAAAACAACTAAGAATGACCCTGCTCATTCTGAAACCAGGAAAATTATTGAACAAACCAATTTTGTTAATCAATCTTTGCATATTGGTCAACAGTTGGACCGGATGGAAGAAAAGATTGATCATACCAAAAATATTGAAAAACCTTTTCAAAAACCTCTGCCTATTAATGAAGTTGAAAAGCCCCTAATTTCTTTGCCTAAAGAAAGAAAGGGAACTGGTTTAAAAACTAATAGCCAAAAGAATTTGGAAAGAATTGAAGAAATGCTTCTAGAGATATGTCTCCGTAAGACTTCTCCTTCTCCTGAAGTTAGTTCTTCAACTATTAACAATGCTTGCGTCATAAGTCATGGCAAAGGCAATTAAACTTTTATTGATGAGGCAAAAAGTTCTGAATCTGATCTGGAAGATTCTAACTCATCCACTACTTCTGATATTAAAATTCTCGAAGAAAATTTTGGACAAATTGATGTTTCTCCTAAACACCAAATAATTTTTAAAACCAACCCTATTAATCTTATCAAGAATTGATATAATAAACCCACTCCTCCTGATTTACGATTTGAAGAAAGGTTTTTTCAAAACTAATTTTATGTTTCTGCTAATAAATATTGTATGAGTGGAATATTGATGGTTTGTCTGAACAAAAAATCCTTAATAAGATGAATCATATGTCTATGGTTGCTAATGCTTATACGGCAAACCATAGTCTTACTAATCTTGAGATTGTTGGTTTATTAACCATAGGGTTCTCTAGTACTCTTAACAGTTGGTGGGACAAACATCTCACTAAAGAGTCTAAGACCCAGATCAAATATGCTGTTAAAAAAGATGATGATGGGATTCCCGCCCTTGATAATGGCAAGCAATTGCCTGATGGTGTCAATACTTTGATATACACCATCATTAAACATTTTGTTGGGACTCCGTCCAATATTACTACTCGTATCTTTGATTATTTGAATAATCTTAGACGCCCTTCTATGTCTAATTGTAGATGGTATCAAGATGTTTTTCTTTCTCGTGTTATGCTTTGAACTAATAGTTTCAAGCCTTATTGGAAAGAAAAATTCATTGATGGATTACCTTCATTATTTGCTCACAAAGTAAAAGATGAACTCGTTGATCCTATTACTGGGTCTATTGATTATGAAAACTTAACCTATGGGGATTTGTTTTAAATTATTAAAAAACTTGGCATCAAAATGTGTGTCGATCAAAAAATGATAAGACAGCAATTAAAAAAAATGCTAAAAAAGCCAAATGAAATGGGTAATTTCTGTGAACAATTTGATCTACCTCCCATTGCTTCCTCCAGGAGACATAGGAAGAAACCAGATATGTTTCTAAGGAAAAGATCCCATCATGCTAAAAGATGGTTTTGTTAAGTCTGAAAGGCCTAATAAAAATATTTAGAAAGCATAGGCGTTCTAAACATGTTAAATCTGCTAAAGGAAGATGTTTTAATTGTGGTAAAAATGGACATTATGTAAATAAGTGTCCAAACTGGCCTGGTAAATTAAAAAATAAACTTAATTCTTTAAAAATTGATGATGAAGAAAGGATTGATCTCTTTGGGATTTTGCAATCCAGAGATTACTGTAACGTCCCAAATTTGAGCTTGCAAATTCGTAAGCAGAAACCTCCGGTTTCCACGTGACATTACTATATCAGAGATAAACTCTGGCAGCGGAATATATTTTTTTTCTAAAGTCTTAGGAATTGATAGCATAACACATTGGAGTTGACTGAAATACCTCGATTCATTTATTAAAAGTTACTTAGGTTTATCTTTACATAACATATGCACACTAGGTGCATCAAAACTAGTGCCACAGACGGCACATAAGTATACAACATAAAACATGCCAAACATAACATCGTTATAAATATTTACATGCCACAAAATAAAACACACATAAATACAACTAGCTATTTCTAATTTAGCACATAATAGTTCGATAATGGTTTCAAAAACCATCAAAACTGGCATATGGGTCCATGCCTTCATCCTCCTGATCTGCATAAGTAACTATGCAAATATGATGTCATCATATTTACATAGACAAACAAATGAGTCATCTATTTTCATAACTAAGTTACCATCAGATTAAATAACAGTTAATAAAGAATACAAATGCAAAGGTTGTATGAATATGCATCGTAGTAACTATTTAGTTTGTGTTTTATGATCATCTTACTTCAAACCTCTCGTTCTAGGTTATCTGAACCCGTTCACATCCGTTGCCTCCCACTTAAAGTCTTACCTGTTTTTACTGGAATCCTACCGGTCCTAGCATTAGTTATATATTAGGACTTCGAACACCCCTGGGTCACTTTGGACCCCCTGGGTCCACTGATTAGCCTTCCTTCCACTTGCTACTACATCAGCTTGTTGATGACTATCTCCTCAGCCATTTTATTAATTGGTCACAACATGAAATGTATGAACAAACACCCATGTAATGAACACACACCACACAATCCTAATGAAATGTAGAATCATCCTTTGTAAGTACATCCATACTTACACTCTTCTCCGTGTAGTTCCTTAGACTTATTTTTTGCATATAAATCCATTCATACAATAATATATATATATATATATATATATATATATATATATATATATATCAATTATCTATCAAACAAATCATTGTTTATAGACCCTCATCTCTTTATATTTATTATTATCCATCACTTCATTATGTTTGAGACTATTACTTATAACAATCTTAAAACCTTGGTTCATGATTTGATGATGAGGCTATATGACCAATACCACCAAATATGAACTTGAAGGATTAAAATATATCATAAGGACAATAAGAGTAAATACGATCAACTCATGAAAATCATGAGGACAATGAAATGTAAAGGAAATATAAATACGATAAAGTCATGAGGAAAATGAAATGTAAAAGAAATATAAATACGATCAACTCATGAAAGCCATAAGATTAGTCATGAGAACAATGAAATGTAAAAGTAGTTAAATAAAATGCGATTAACTCATGAAAGTCATAAGATCAGTCATGAGGACAATGAAATGTAAAAGCAGCTTATATTACTTTTTACTTTAATTCTTTTATCTCTTAAGCTTATTGGGTCTTAACAACTCATAAAACAAGTAATGAAATCAAATAGTAAGAAAGAGATGCCAAGTGGTTCATAAGATATTCCTTTGAAAGTTTCACTTTCAAACTATATCTTTTGAGTTTTCGGACTCGATATAGCGGAAATGAATTAAACACTTTCTTAGGAATATCTAAGAAGTCATTACATGCATCAAGATCACTTACCAATCTAATTTGGAGAGAAAAACTTCAAGAACACCAAAGTGGTCGTGTGGTAGAAGGAGAGAAAAAAGGGAGAGAAAACCAAAGCAAAAGCTTTCATGAAAATTGTCTATGATTTGTGTGGAAAAACAAAGACCCTTGCATGCTTATTTATAGAAGGCAAGTAGGGTTATAAGGTGCAAAATGTAATAAAAGTATTAACTTATTAGATAAGGTCTTGCAAACTAGTCTTTACTTTATTATCTATTTGAATTTAGGATTTTCGTCCGAATGGAGGGCAGCTTACTCTGACCTACTTTTTGATGGTCAAACCGACTCCGATTGACGTGAAATTTTGAGGGTAGATAGAAGACATCAAGACAAACACTTTCTCTTTTTAGTTTGACTCATTTCGAGTTCTTTTTGACTCAGTTCCAGTCAAGTCAAATCTTCTGTCTATTAAGCCAAAATATCTTTAAACTACTTTCTGCGTTCACACTTGCTTTACTGATTTTTCTTTCTTTTCATGATTACTCTTGAGATATTCTTGAGATCTTTTATTCCTTCATCATTACTCTTGACTTATACACACAAAGAATGTTCTAGGAATTCAAAAAGGTGGAGAAAACCCATGGAATTGGGCTGCAAATTAAAAAACTAAGGAAGCCTCATTTGTTGACCAAAAGTCCATCTCACACTTAAAAGTCCAACTTTTTGTCTAATTAGACTTAGCTTTCAAATAGATTTCCTAAACTAAATAAATATCAACTTGTCTCAGTTTTGGAGGCAGTTAGGGCCGGTTGGTCTTGAGCTTTTAATTTATTTCTGCTAAAAATTTGATAGTTGGATCAATTAGGCATCAGTTTTGGCCAAAAAGTAAACTGTCACCAAATAAAATTCTGACTTCGTAGAATTCAAGTATTAACTATATATATACTGAAAAATAAATATGACTTCTAAACAACTAAGTGTGTGTTTGTGTGCAACAAAATATCTTAAATGCGGAATATAAAGAAGACAAGATATTTGTTGACGAAATGATAACTCTGTGAAGAGAAAAACCACTCCGGGGCAACCAAACCCAGGAAATCCACTATCCAAAAACAAAGCAAGTTACAAAGCACTTATTCTCACAAAACCCATTGCCGTAGTCATACCTTTAACTATAACACGAAGCCCATCGTGAACGCTTCCCAATCAAGTCTCCTACTTGAAGGGGTCTTCAATAGATTCCTTTACCTTAGGACCGATCCCTAAGATAGACTTCACACGAATTGTTGAGCACACACCGGCAACGGCTTGAGAGCTATCGGATCTTCAATTCTCCCTAAACACCCTCTCAAAGCTAAGATAACTCAATACCGAATTTTGTACAAAACACACGCCTAGAACCCTCTTTATATAGGCTTTACAAATCCTATTTCAACTCAAATAAGGAGTCCTACACCAACAAAGATTCAGACTCTGGGCATGTGTCCAGATGTTTCTCTTGGCCGTCTAGATATTCAAGTTGTATCATTTTTTGTTAGCTTTCCAATGACACCAATTTCATCCCAATCCGATATGTGAGCAGAAAGTTATGATCAAAATACTGGAGGGCGTCCGGACTGCTTGACCGAGCGTCCAGACGGTCAGCTGCAACCGCCTTTCCAAAATAACGCAATTCTTCCCATAACAGGTCCAAGTCCGGACAGCTTCGCCGAGTGTCCAAATGGTCTTTGCTATATCTCCTTTCTATGCTCGTAAATGAAACCCGAAATATTCTGGAATGCTGGACATTGTCCGGACGTGTTGCCACGTCGTCCGGACATCTTGCAGAAACTTCCCAAACAGTGTCGACTCCTGAATCCAACTCCGTGTAGAAATCGGAAAAGCATGACCTAATGTTCGGATGGTGTTGCTTTGACGTCCGGATGTCTTCAACTCAATCTGCTAGACACTGCGGGGCGTCCGGACACCTTCAAAGGCTCGTCCGAATGGTTACACAGGAATCGGCTATTCTGAGTTGGAAATTGCATGGAATCTTCATGGACATATTCTTAGAAACTTGTGACCAAACACATGGCATGAAATGAGACACTGTCCATATTACTTGAAGACTTTGAATAGAACTGATAATCTTGTTAAAAAGCAACTGTTACATAAAGTGTTTTTGTCAACGAGAATGTTGCCAGTATAAAATACTAACAAACTCCCCATTTGGCCATTTTGGGACAAAAAACACTTGACCGGTTTGGAAATACATTCCCGATCCAAAACAAAAAATACTCCCTCCTTTTTGTCTCAAAAGGACAAAGGGTAAACAGAGTATAAGAGAAAACCACAATTACTAAAATTCAAAACAACAAGAATAATAGTAAAGTGTCTCATCAAAAGCTCAAATCAACATAAGAGAAAAACCAAAACCTCAAGATATCACATTTCCTGAATTTGAGCCACTTCGGCTTCTTGCTCCTGAAGCCAAAAAACCATAGACTGAGAATTTTTAGTCACTTGAGTCTTCTAGCCCGAAACTGATCATCCGCAGAAAGAAATCCTCTAGACAAGTGGTCTGCAAGATGATAAAGAAGATTCACCACTGAATCTCTACTTGGTGCAGATCTAGAGGAAAAGGTTACAGAAGACTTTGTATGAGCAGGGGGAATGAGCTCATCTAAAATTTGAGATCTCTGGAACATATAATTTCAACATTGGTCTGTTTTCCAAAGAGCCCTCTGTCTGACACTATGCTGGAAGCTGTCGGACAACATATTCCCGAAAATATTTCAACAGAAATCTATCCAAAAATAACACTACATGGAAATATTAGATCCTGTTAGTTTCAAAAAGAATGTGGTATAATGATGGCTATCAATTAGATGCATAAAGAAATACAAAAGTAGATATAGCAATCCAAAAGACATAGATTAGTAATATCCATCCAGCATAAAGACAAAAAAAGATATTCATGCACGATCTCTCAAATCATAATCAATTAAAGATTCCAATATTCTAAAAAGAACCAAAGCTTAAGAGAATAAGGAAAGTCAAAGGAAATACCTGGGAATGAGAAAAGTTGTGCAAAGAATGCCAAAATCTCGGGATCAGCTCGAGAGAAAACACACACAACACAACATGATAAAACAGGCAAAAAGTAGTGTGTGTGTGTGTGTGTGTGTGTGTGTGTTTGGCAGAGAAAGCAAAAAAAGCTAGTTTCTGGACGTGGTACATACTCGTCCGAACGACATGCTGTCAGATAAGAGATCGACAGAGCCGAGCACGTCCGGACGCAAGAACATGTCCGTTCGGACGCTTCACACTAGAAGCTGAAAAATAGAGGGAAATATGCAGAAATTTATTTTTTTCCTAACGTTAGCTTCAGGACACGCATGTATAAATAACTGATAAAACAGTCAAATAGCATTTCAAAAATATACCAAGGTATAATTGAGAGTTAAGAGTCAATAAGCACAAAAATTTCCCTGCAGATAGAAATTTTTCAATAGTAAACTTAACTCATGCAATGCGTGTGTGTGTGTGTGTGTGTGAAAGCTTTCTTAACAAGGTATGAAGTTTACTTATATGACTTAAAGCAACCAGATTTTCTAAATAAGAGAGAAACTCATTGTTAGATAAGTTAAAAGTCAAACCTTATTTTACTAGGGCCTAGCCACCCTTATCTGATACACTCTCCCTAAGCTGCAACACTTTTCTTTTACTTCGTCATTTAGTGACCGTTTATTTCTGCAATGATTTGGTCACAGACTGTTTCTACAAGGACAAGTTCAAGAACAAATTTATAGCACAAAAGCAGTGAATCTTTTTATTTATCTATATTTATTCAGTTTTGAATGCTTTTTTATCACTTGCTGCTGCAACCTAGAAAGAATGCCAGAATTTATAGGTTATAGGTTCAACTAGCGAGTTGGTCAATTTGACCATCTTAGCAAAAAAAAAAATCTCTTTCATTAGAATTTCCAGAAGCTAAAAGTTAGAGAGAAAAAATGTACCTTAGGGGAGCTTTGGATAATGCACAATTTTTCATCGCATGAGCAACTATCTAGCATTAAGATGCACAGGAAAACTTAGCAGAACTGAAATGTCAAGCAAAAACACATACAATATCTGAAAAGCTATCAAAACAATAAAAATAAAAATTCTGCATCTTCTCCCCCAATTTTTTTTTTTTTTTTTTTGAAAAAAATAGAAAAACAACGAGGACATGCTTATGGAAAATGAAATAACATCTAGTCCCAGCATGTAAGGTAAAATCAAACCTGTCCTCAGGGAGAGAGGTTTAGAAATACCAAGACAGAAAAAAAGCCGCTCGACGTACTTTAACTGTTATCCCCAAAAAAAATATGGGGATAGAATAAATGGTTCCTCAAATAGAATGCAAGGCACGAATAGGATATGACATGATAAACTATGCAATGTAAAACATACCTGACATGCACTAGGATTTAGGAACCAAAATCCTAGGCATGGTAAGACTTCACCTCTACTAGGTGAGTCCACTCCCCCTCAAGGGGTGAATGGTCTCATCATTCTTGACCCATACCTGCTTGACCCGTGGCGGTGGTTTGCAGGTCTTGTTCATGTTGTCCATTCTTCTTAGCATACAGCATTAGACTCAGCAACCCTTCATAGCCATGGTTTGCTAATGGGCTTCTGCGGCTTTCTCTTGTAGCACCTTGATTTGTTCTTCTTTGATTTGCCACTTTGTTTGGCAGGAACCAACTTCAGCTCTCGTTGCTGATGTCGTGGAGCCTGGAATGCAGTCTGAGGTAGAGTGCCTGATGTAGCTCTTGTTGGCAGCTCCTTCTAAACCTTCGACTTCTGAGCCTGAAGATGTGGACATTTTGGTCGGATGTGACCTGTGATGCTGCAGTGATGACAGCTGGACAAGCTTCTTTTGTTGGAATGCTGCTTGACTTTCTCTGCAGAAATATGGTTATCATTCTTACAAACAATATGCCATTACCTTTTATATGTCTCCTATGCGGAGGGACATATTTTGATGAGAAAGAATCTTTAACTTCACTTTTCCTCAGAGCATCCTGCTTAATCCAAGGCCTGTGGGATTTCAACAAATAACAATTTGGCCTAATATGACCAATCTTCCCACAATTATGACACTTAGGAATAAACTTACCTTGTATTCCTGATTCTTTGGAGTTAGGCATCACATGATTAGTTAAGAAAGAATTATCTAAACAAGATGTATCTTCTATCACAGGCTTAATATTAATAGAATCTACTTCCGAATCAGAAGCATGTGCAGTAGAAGTACTTAAATCATTAACAATTAAATCAGGCTTGTTAGAAATATCTGTATGAATACAAAGCATGTTTTTCAAATTATTACTAGAGAATTTTTCCAAGAGATCCTCTGATTCTTTTAATTTATTCTCTAGTGCATCAACAGTATCAAAAAGCATAGTATTCTCAGATTTTAAAAAGTCAATCAAAACATGTGATTCAGATAATTGTAAAATCAAAGACTCTTTTTCTTGCTTAATCTTCTTGAGTTCTCTATTGGATTTCTTAAAGAGTTTACCAATCAAAATGGTATCTTTAGAGAAATCATAAAAATCATCTTCAGAGAACTCAGGAAGATTTATGTTAGAAGAAGTCATGGATCACACTAAGGAAATAAATCCAAACACAAGTGTACCCACTCTGATACCAATTGAAAAATAAATATGACTTATAAACAACCAAGTGTGTGTTCATGTGCAACAAAATATCTTAAAATGCGGAATATAAACAAGACAAGATATTTGTTGACAAAGTGGAAACTCTGTGAAGAGAAAAACCACTCCGGGGCAGCCAAACCTAGGAAATACACTATCCAAAAACAAAGCAAGTTACAAAGCACTCGTACTCACAAAACCCATTGCAGTAGTCATACCTTTAACTATAACACGAAGCCCATCGTGAATGCTTCCCAACCAAGTCTCCTACTTAAATGGGTCTTTAATGGATTCCTTTACCTTATGGTCGATCCCTAAAATAGACTCCACACGAACTGTTGAGCACAAACCGGCAACGACTTGAGAGCTAGCGAATCTTCAATTCTTCCCAAACACCCTCTCAAAGCTAAGAGAACTCAATACCGAATTTTGTACAAAACATATGCCTAGAGCCCTCTTTATATAGGCTTTACAAATCCTATTTCAACTCAAATAAAGAGTCCTACACCAACAAAGATTCTGACTCTGGGCGCACATCCAGATGTTTCCCTTGGTCGTCTGGATAGTCAAGTTGTATCATTTTTTGTTAGCTTTTTCCAATGACACCAATTTCATTCCAATCTGATATTTGAGCAGAAAGTTATGATCAAAATACTGGAGGGCGTCCAGACGGCTTAACCGAGTGTCCGGACGGTCAACTACAACCGCCTTTCCAAAACAGCGCAATTCTTCCCATAATAGGTCCACGTCCAGACGGCTTGGTAGAGCGTCCGAATGGTCTTTGCTGTATTTTCTTTCTGCGCTTGTAAAGGAAACCCGAAATATTCTGGAATGCTGGACATCGTTCGGATGTCTTGCAGAAACTTCCCAAACAGTGTCGACTGTTGAAATCCAACCCCGTGTAGAAATTGAAAAAGCTTGACCTAGCGTTTGGACGGTGTTGCTATGATGTCCGGACGTCTTCAACTCAATTTGCTAGACACTGTGGGGCGTCCGAACGCCTTCAAAGGCTCGTCCGGACGATTGCATAGGAACCGGTTGTTCTGACTTGTAAATTGCATGGAATCTTCATGGACATCTTCTTAGAAACTTGTGACCATACACATGGAATCTTCATGGACATCTTCTTAGAAACTTGTGACCATACACATGGCATGAAATGAGACACTGTCCATATTACTTGAAGACTCTAAATAGAACCGATAATCCTATTAAAAAGCAACCGTTACATAAAGTGTTTTTGTGAACCAGAATGTTGCCAATATAAAATACTAACATATACCATATTGAATATTTATAAACCATAAAAACGTATTTATCAAGCCCAATTTTAGAGGTCAACTTTAACAAAAAGTGTCACTTGTCACTAAATAATCAATTTCTAAAGTCAAGGGTCAACGATGGACTTTTTACTAACTTTTGCCATATGATAGATCTTTCTTTTGTGAGCACAAAGGTCTTTTTAAATCAGCTAAATTTGAGTTCATTTGACCTGTTTTCGGTTCAGTCAAATGAACTTTTAGGTTTTAAAAGTTTTAAGGTATTATCTTTAAGTTTTCAAAACAACTTTAGGTTTGCTTATAAAAACTTATAGATTTTGTCTCCTCAACAATATCAATGAATTCTTAAGAGCTTGAATTTTCTGGGCATTACAATTACTCTGATTCTGATTCTGATTCTGATTCATCCTACATTGATGAAGTAACTTCTAATGATTCTGACTACCATTCTGCTAGTGAATCCTTTAATAAAAATGTTTTCAAATTTGGCTGCAATAAAACTTGTGAAAAGAAATTTTGTAATGTTATTTCCAAGGAGGAAGAACAAGAAAATTTATTAATCACTTTAACTTCAAAAATTAAAAATGATGAGTTAAAAAAGATGAATATCTTAAAAAAACTCAAGAAAACAATAAAATATGAGCTTGATAAACCTGTTAAAACAAAAATCTCTCTTGATGAAACTTTGGAAAGATTTTTCAAACGAAAATCCAAAGTAATTACTATCTCAGATTTGCAACATGAGATAAGTAATGTCAAGAAAGAAATTCTTGATTTAAAACAGGACATGATATTTGTTAAAGCTAATAACCAAGACCTAAACCGTCAACTGTTAATGATGAATCTTCAAAAAACTTTTTAAGAACAAAAAATTGAAGATTTAAAAATAGAACAAATTTTTGATAACCAACATGAGCATTCTAATGATCCTTCGGAATCCAGCAATCTACTCCAATAATGCTATGAAATTTGTTAAATTCACTAGGAGCTTCATACCTCCCAAGTGGTACTCCAAAGTTACTATTATTGTTACAAAGGATTTTTCTTTTGATGCTATTGCTTTGATCGACTATGGTTCTAATATGAATTGCATTCAGGAAGGGTTAGTCCCTAGCAAATATTTTGAAAAATCCAATGAAAAATTGAATTCTCTGCTAGTGGTGATACTCTTCATATTAAATATGAATTAAGCAAAGCTTATGTTTACCAGAATGATGTTTATTTTCCCATTCCTCCTGTGCTTGTTAAAAATATGAGTAGTGACAAAGTAATTATTGGAAACCCTTTCCTTTATTTACTTTATCTCATCTCTGCTATTGATGAAATTGGTATCACAACTATTAAAATGGGTTTAGAAGTACAATTTGCTTTTGCATCCAGATTGGATATTGAATTAGACCGATTAAACCTGGTCTCTGCTAAAATACAAGACCAGGTTGTTGATACTGTCTGTTCTAATCTTCCAAATGCTTTCTGGCATAAGAAGAAATATATTGTTGCTTTACCTTATGTTAAGGATTTTTCCGAAAGGAAAATTCCTACTAAAGCTCGGCCCATCCAAATGAATGCCGAAACTTTAGATTTTTGTCAAAAAGAAATTGCTGACTTACTAGTGAAAAATATTATTCGCAAAAGTAAGTCCCCTTGGTCTTGTGCTGCTTTCTATGTTATGAAAAATGCTGAACTCAAAAGGGGTCCCCCGAGGTTTGTAATTAATTACAAACCTCTTAATGATGTGTTAGAATGGATTAGATACCCCATACCTAATAGGAAAGACCTTGTTAGCCGTCTTAGACAAGCATTAGTCTTCTCTAAGTTTAATATTGTTGTGAGTTTTAAATTACTCACAAGTGCAAGAATCGTTTGTAATATAATGTGTGCAAGTGCGAGGTCGAATCCATAGGGAATTGTGTTACAAAAATCAATTTCTAATTAAATTAATCATATTTTAACCTAGTGCCGAATTTTTGGGATTTTTATCAAGCAAAATAATAAACTAAATTAAAACTGAATAAGAACAATAAAAAAAAAACACTAAAGTTTTAGAATCCGCCTTGCCAAATCAAACAACACATTCTTCTATACTATTTATACACTTGATAAACCATTAAACCATATTCATTGTTCAAAGTTCCTTAAAAATGTATATTAAATCATTCAATGAATCCAACCATTAAATAAATCATAACAAATACCCAATTGAAATTAAATCATCAAATGTATCCATTTTGACAAACAAATCACAATGGATATCATCTTTCAATCGAATGATTCAATGTATCCATCAGTTGAAACACATTGAATATCCAACTTTAAATAAATAATCATTCAATCAAGGGATATAAATCAATTAATTGAATATTGGACTTGAACAATAATTTGATTAAACATCGGAGTTATATAAATAAAATAACAAGAACGTGCGTTATCAATGACGAGGTTTCATCTTCAACCTTAGTTGAAGATTTTAGTCTCTCATGACTAAAAACAACACGTTAACTTGAATTGAAAACATAAAAATAAAAGAAACTAAAGAAATGGAGAAGATAGAAAGACAGAAATTAAACTAAATTACAAAAGAAAGAAAAGAGCTAAAAACATGCTCTTGAAAAATGATGTGCATATACAATGTTCAATGAAAAAGTGGTGCCTATCAAGGGGTTTTTATAGCAAAACATAAGTTAAACCCCATATTTTCAAAATGGCACATCTACCTCTCAAAACCCTAATAAGAGAAAAGAATGCTAGGGTTTTTTTTTAAAAAAAAAATCTGAAAATGCCGCCTCTACCCTCATGGTTACAAGACGTGCATAGCTTCTCTTCACTTTAAAGAGAAAATAACAAAAATAAATAAGCCCTAGTGTTACAAAAGGAACGAAAATTACGCTTCTGCCCTTGAAATTATAAGCCAAAATCGGAGAAGAAAAATTGGAGCTGGGTTCTGATGCCCAAGTGTGCTCAATCGCACTAAAGTGGCACTCGAGCGCCTAAGAGCTCGATCGCACTCAAGTGGCGCTCGAGCGCCTATCTTGAATAACAATTCTGCTTCTAGTGCCATGCTTGCATGGGCTCTAAAGACTTCTTTTCCTAATTTTTTGCAATTCCACATAAAAACCGCTATTTTCCTTTAATGACCTGCAAATTGCTAAAACACCAAAACTAACAAAAAATATTAGAAATTAATAAAACTAAAGATTTAATAAATGAAAATTAAGGGATCCAATTATACAGTATTTGACACTCATCAAATACCCCCAAACTTACATTTTGCTAGTCTCTTAGCAAAACAAAATGAAAAAACAAAATCAAAGCATGAAACATAAGTCCGCTATAGTGGGAGAGACGATTGCATTTAGCATATGCAACAAGCCTTTTAAACCTCTAGGGGTCCCTAGAGGACGGGTGAAATCTCATGCGAGTTTGCCAGAAATGATACCCACAAACATTTTAAAGAACTATGTTGTTGTCAAACAAAGACTTCCATACAAACATATGGTTCAGACATCATGATCAAGTTTAACAAGGTGAACATCATATCATTCATCAGGACATCAAAAATAATCAACTCATAGTTGGAAAATTGAGACAACACATGCTCAAATAGGTGTAAAGTGAGATTAACATAGACTCATGAGGTTTCAATTTTTTCTCAAAGCTTGTGTACTCCAAAATTCATAAGAATTCTTGCCAGATGAAAACAACCAAGGCTTAAATCTTTTTTTTTTTTTTTTTTTTTTGTAGGCTGTGCAATGCTTGACTCCCTTAAGCTTTCTAATTGACCTATGTAACGAGTGTTGAGCCAATGACTACCAAACCAGATTGTTTTAGGGCACTAGATGTAGAGATGATAAGTACTGAATGTTACACATTCAAGCCCCTCAATTTACATATGTTAAGCTCTTAGTTTTGTTATAGTTTGATGTTTTGTATTGTTTTTATGTTTTCTTGTATTTTAGAGGTTTTGGAAGAAAATCCATCAAATTCCAAGATTATAATGAAGTCAGCAAACTCACTTTTTGGATAGATTCAATTCCAATCAATTTTGAATTTAAGGAAAGAGAAGTTGGCAAAAATTCGTTATTTTCGGAAAGAATCCAGAATGAGCACGTTGCAGTAATTTAATTATAACTTTCGGCTCAAATATCATATTGCAACAAAATTGGTAGCGTTGGAAAGATAAAACAAAATTAAATAAATATGTAACAAATAGGTTTTTCCTAATTCGGATGTTTACCATGCCAAAATTACCCCGCAATAAAATACCGCAAATTTGTACGAATTTTGGAATCCTTTTCCTACTTGGATAGAAATTTCAGAAAAGGAAAAGACTTGTAATTATTTTATTTGGAGTAAAAGACCTACTTAGAATTGTAATCGGAATTCTAAAGCTTCTAAAGCTTCTCTAATCCCTATAAATAGGCCTCTAGCCTTTGAAGAAATGACACACAAGCTTTGAAGAAGAATTAAAGGCTACATCAAGAAGGAGGTTCTTTCTAGTTTTTATTTTCTGTATGTATATAATTTTAGTTTATATTAGTTGTAACTAATACTTTAGTTAGGGCTCGATTGAAGCCCTAATCATGTCTCTTTAAGTTTTTCAATTTGCTTTGCTACAATTTATATATTGATATTTAACTTGATTAATTCTAGTTTCTTGAATTCCTTGCATGTTTATATTTGGCCATCATATGCATGTGGTATGGATTTGTTATTTATGTCAATTTGGATGACCGAGTCCTGAGCATAATAGAGTAACAAAAGAACCCCGACACAGGTTCTTGGATTAATCAACATAAAGACAACTGGAATAGATACCATGTTCCAATCTGAGTGTGTTTACCGATTTCTATAGATTTATGCTTTCTTGAAGAACAACTTAGTAGATACCATGCTAAATCCTTCAAGGAAGAAAAGAGTTAGAGTAGATACCATGCCTAACTCGTTGCTTAGGGAAATCAATAGCTTTAGGAGAAGATACCATTCCCTTGTGGCTGGTAAACATTAAGCATCATGTTATGATTGTAGTATTGCGCATATTGCGAATCTTATTTGAGTATGATTAGCGGTGGATATCGAAGCCCTACCTTTACTTATTATTAGTTTTAATTCAATCTTTTGTCCCGTCTTATTAAATTTATTTCTTTTAGGAATATCTTTTTAAACATAATTTACCAATCCTCATGGGAATGATCTCGTATTTGCCTACTATACTATTGTTTTGATCTTGTGCACTTGCGAGTAAAACGTACAAGTATTTGCCTATTTATTTAGGTAGATATTTGCACAACAAGAGACATCACTAAAGGCTTAATTACTCAAGTCAAAAAAGGCTACAAAGTCAAACTAGCCGTACAATCAACCAAATTTAGTTTCTAATCTTTTTACACAAACGCTTAATGCTTAGTGAGGCAAAAGGTCCAGTTACTCAATGAGAACTCAAATTGATTATAATTTTTTTTTCAAAATTTTTTTCAATTTTTTTTTTTAATTTAAGCCAAATTTTCATCAACAAATCATCCTATAAATTTCAAGACACATTCCTCAATTCAAATCTCAAACCTTATGCTAATGTGCTTGTGATAAACAATTCAAACAGGTGAAGTCTCTCTAATCCAACAGATGAGTCAAAAGATTCAGATTCTTAATGACATACAATGTTCAAGATGATATGCAAACCACAGTAAGATGTAATCACACTCAATCAACAACATATCAAATATTTTTCTTTCTTTTTTTGATTTTTGATTTTTTTGGAAAATTTCTAGAACAAAAGGACAAATAAACAAACAAACAAACAAATAAACAGAGAGTGTTTTTCCATATCTCCAAACTTGAATCACATACTGTCCACAATGTGTAGTATAGAAATACATTACTAGGAGTAAAGAAACATCAAAGTATGAAAAAGGCCAGGGCGTCCCCCAAACTTAAACATGAGCACACCTATCACAAACTAACAACAATATTTCTCACAGAAACACACATCACAAGGTCAATTACTGTTAGAAACAAAAGAAAAAGACAAAAATGAAATGAAAAACGACTAAAAGAAAATGTGCGGAAAATAAAATGGAAAAGAAAAGTTACTGCACTTTCCCCGATCATTGGGATGTCCAACTAATCCCATCCACCCTTTCTTCTTTAGAATTTGATAGCCCTTTGGCAGAATGTTTCGCCATCTCAGGTAGCCTACTTGCTTGCTTTGAAGGATCTTCTTAGGAAGATGATTCCTAGATTTGTGACCTTATATGCATAGATCCTTAACAAATTTATCATAAGATGGCTCTTTGAGACATTGAAGAACTGAAGCTTGGGGCTCATGAAGTGTCTCAAAAGGGATGGTGATGAAGGAATGAGCTTCAGTACTCATTTCCTTGTCATTGGACAAATTTGGAGCTGTTGGGGGCTCAATTTGCTCCAGGTGCTCAACAGACTCCAAGTGCTCCTTTTTCTCTTCCTCCTCAGCTGCTAATGAAGAAGGGAATGGTATCTCTGTGGTTTCCCCATTCTCAAGTTGTATCTCAGAAGTGAAATCCAATAAGGCCTCAGTTTGCTCACATAGCATGTCAAGATCCAGATCAAATTCGAATTGAGCACAAGTCTCTTCTAAATGATCTTCTAGACTTGGCTCATTAGCAATCTCCTCAACAACGTCTTCACTCTCCAGTGTGGTGGTGGCTTGAACATGCTCATGATGAGGATTGCTGGACTCATTCTTATCAATCATGTAATGCCCTCTAGCCATCAGCTGACTCTGAAGCTCTTCTTCCTCCATTCTGTTTAGCTCAACAACCAAATAATCGAACTGTCCTTCCAGCTTGGCAATCACTTGGCCTGTGATCTGTATGAAGGCCATAAGAGTATCTTCAAGAGTGGACTATGGTACCGATTGATTGTAGGATGAATGATGGGACGATTGGCTATCGAACTGGGAATATTCAGGATGGTGCAATTCATGGCATTTGGGAGCATAATTTCCCGTGGCTTGAGCTTGCCACAAGAAATCAAGATGGTTGCTTCAGTCCAGGTTGTAAAAATTTGAATTTGATTCGAACCCTGGGCTGGAGAAACTGATGTTCATTTGCTCATGTGAAAAATTTGAGAATTTTTCCCAAGATGAACAATTACTAGAACTATGATAAGGATGAGCAATATGAACATGGTCCACGTGGGTAGAAATTAAGAGTGTAGTTGGTAGGAGCGGGTGTCCTACCACTAGGCGAAACATGTTGTGCAGAATAATTATTAAAACCATCAAACTGAAATTCCATGCTCCACTCTCACTCTTTAACATGCAAATATCCCACAAACTGGACCTTTTTTTTTTTATTACTAAAATTTAACTTAAAAAGAAAATGCAAGTGAGGTAAAACAGAATAATCCAAGGTGCGACCAGGTTAGTTCCCAGGAAAGTGAGGGGGTCATAAAGCCACTCTTAAATCCTAAGACTTTCCTAACCAAAACTTTCCCAAACATTGCATTCTTGGATAGTGCCGTAAGCCCACACTAGCAATTTTTTTTTTTACAAGTTAAAATAACCAAAAATAAATAATATATAAAAAAATGAAAAGTAACACAGAAGCACAAACAAATACACCAAAAATTAAAAACTTAAACTTAAAAACTCACAAAATAGATTAAAAATAAATTTTTGGCAAAGTTTCAGCTACTAATCTGCCGCAGGTGGTACCCTTTGCGTTGGTGTGCTCGAGCACAATTCCGTGGATTATCTCACCAAAGCTGCAAAACAATGACAGAAAGTCCTTTTAAAAAAAAATAAAAATAAAAAATAAAAGAAGAAGAAGAAGAAGAAGAAGAAGAGAATAAAAACAAACAAAAGATAATGCAAAGAAAACAAAAACAAAAACAAAATATACTAATAAAAACAAAAAAAAAATGCAATTTTTTTTTTTTGGACAACAAAGCAAAAACAAATAAAAATAAAAAGAAACAAAAATTGCAAGAAGAGAAAAAATAAAATAAAATAAAACACAAATCTACCTAAACTAGTAGAAAAATAAAATCAATTTAAACAAAAATCAATTTCCCCAAACAAAACAATTCCCCGACAACAGCGCCAAAAACTTGTTGTGAGTTTTAAATTACTCGCAAGCACACGAATCATTTGCAATATAATGTGTGCAAGTGCGAGGTCGAATCCACAAGAAATTACGTTGCAAAAATCAATTTCTAATTAAATTAATCCTATTTTAACCTAGTGCCAAATTTTTGGGATTTTTATCAAGCAAAATACTAAACTAAATTAAAACTAAATAAGAACAATTTTTTTAAAAAAAAAAAAACACCAAGGTTTTAGAATCCACTTCGCCAAATCAAACAACACATTCTTGTATTCTATTTATACACTCGATAAACCATTAAGCCATATTCATTGTTCAAAGTTCCTTAAAAATGTATATTAAATCATTCAATGAATCCAACCATTAAATAAATCACAATGAATACCCAATTGAAATTAAATCATCCAATGTATCCATTTTGACAAACAAATCACAATGGATATCTTCTTTCAATCGAATGATTCGATGTATCCATTGGTTGAAACACATCAAATATCCAACTTAAAATAAATAATCATTCAATCAAGAGATATAAATCAATTAATTGAATATTGGACTTGAACAATAATTTGATTAAACATCGGAGTTATATAAATAACATAATAAGAACGTGCGTTATCAATGACGAGGTTTCATCTTCAGCCTTAACTGAAGATTTTAGCCTCTCATGACTAAAAACAACACGGTAACTTGAATTGAAAACATAAAAATAAAAGAAACTAAAGAAATGGAGAAGATAGAAAGATAGAAATTAAACTAAATTACAAAAGAAAGAAAAGAGCTAAAAACATGCTCTTGAAAAATGATGGGTATATACAATGTTCAATGAAAAATCATAAAGAGCTAAAAACTAAATTATATATAATGCCTATCGTGGGGTTTTTATAGCAAAACATTAGGTTAAATCCCATATTTTCAAAATGGCACATCTACTCCTCCAAACTCTAATAAGAGAAAAAAATGCTAGGGCTTTCTTAAAAAAATCTGAAAAATGATGCCTCTACCTTCATGGTTACAAGACGCACACAGCTTCTCTTCACTATCAAGAGAAAAGAACAAAAATAAATAAGCCCTAGTGTTACAAAAGGAGCGGAAATTATGCTTTTGCCCTTGAAGTTATAAGCCAAAAACAAAGAAGAAAAATTGGAGCTGGGTTCTGATGCCCGAGTGCGCTCGATCGCACTAAAGTGGAGCTCGAGCACCTAAGAGCTCAATCGCACTCAAGTGGCGCTTGAGCGCCTATCTTGAATAACAATTCTGCTTCTAGCATCGCGCTTGCATGGGCTCTAAAGACTTCTTTTCCCGTTTTTCTGCAATTCCACATAAAAACCGTTATTTTCCTTTAATGACCTGCAAATCGCTAAAACACCAAAACTAACAAAAAATATTAGAAATTAACAAAATTAAAGATTTAACATTCAAATTAAGGGGTCCAATTATACAATATTTGGTACTCATTAGATATGAAGTCTGGATTTTGGCAAATCCAAATTGCTGAAAAGGATAGGTACAAGACTACCTTTACCACTCCTTTTGCTCATTACAAGTGGAATGTTATGCCTTTTGGCCTTAAGAATGCCCCTAGTGAGTTCCAAAACATCATGAATGACATTCTTAATTCTTTCAGCCATTTCACTATTGTCTATATTGATGATGTTCTGATCTACTCCAAATCCATTGATGAACACTGTAAACATTTTGTTAGTATTTTGGCCTCATTCTGTGTTTGGACAAAATCACTTATGTGTAAAGATGTTGTAAACAGGGATTCCACTTGACAGAGCATTTTTAGAAGACTCTACACTGCGAAAAAGATAGAAGATTTCAGATTCCTTGTCAGCCGTCTGGACGACGTGTCATCCCGTCCGGACGCCCATCTGTCCACTGTTCCATCCGTCCGGACGGCGTATCTTTTCCGTCCGGATCCTACACTGTGTCGAGAAGCTTCTGTTCCAGCTTGCATCCATCCGGACCTCTCAGCAGCCCGTCCAGACGTCCATCAGTGATCGATCAGCTTCAGATTCTTTCCAAGTTCAGAATATGGGAAGATTGACACATCGTTCGGACGATGTGGTTTCCCGTCCGGACGCGCTCATACATAAGGCAAGAATCGCAATTCAAATATCACCGTCCGAAGGTCTGCCTCTCATGGCCCGGACGCACGCATAGCAGATATGGAAATTGCGTGTTGAAGAATTGACGTCCGGCGTTCATCCCCCTTGGTCCGGACGCGCTAAGCCTTATATGGAAATTACTTGCAGCGGACGTGCAATCGTCCGGACATCAGTGTCTCACCGTCTGTACGCGGCTCTTAAACATGTAAGATTTTCAGCGGAATTTTTAGAAAATCCTGTCGCACAGTTGTCAGTCCGGACGACCCAAGTTCACCGTCCAAACGGCGTCCATACATTTTACAGCAGTCGCCCATTCTGCACCTCAGCCTATAAATAGAGGTCCCTGGGCATTGAGAACTGCAAGAATTCGGTATTGAATTCCACAAGAGCTCAGAGAAGTTCAAGATCCCTCTAAAGCCGTTTCAAGTGTGCTGCGCTACAACTGAAGTCTATCTTAGAGGTCGGCTCTAAGATAAGGAATTCCATTGAAGACCCCTTTAGGTAGGAGACCTGGTTGGGAAGCATTCGTGTTGGGTTACACGTCAGAGAGCAAGGTACGACCACTGCATCGGTACATGTGAGTGTTACGATCTTGTATCTAGCTTTGTCTTCTGAATAGTGGAATTCCTAGGTTTGGTTGCCCCGGAGTGGTTTTTCTCTTGATTGAGTTTCCACTTCATCAACAAAAACTGTGTGTCTTTTATTTTCCGCTGTGCTTGATTTTTGTTGACACTTGTTGCACACACTTTATTTTTAGAAGTCAATTTCAATTTTCACATTTGAATTCGTTTTCAGAAATCATTAAAAAAAATGGACTTGTTGTTTCTGTTAAAAAGATTAAATTTTTTGTTAGTTTGTGATTGGCCTCATTCTGTGTTTGGACAAAATCACTTGTTTGTAAAGATGCTTTTATCAGGGATTCCACTATTCAGAGTGATGTCAGAAAATTTTGCACGTTTTTCAAGCCAAAAAATTTCAGAGTCCCTGTCAGCCGTCCAGACGATCGTGCCATCCCGTCTAGACGCCCATCTGTCCACTGTTCCATCCGTTCGGACGACGTGCCTTACCGTCCGGACGTCAGTCAGACCAAGCATCATCTGTCCAGATGATGTGCATTTTCCGTTCGGACCTCTACTGTATCGAGAAACTACTGTTCCAGCTTGTATTCGTCTGGACGTCTTAGCAGCCCGTCCGGATGCCTCTCAGTGATCGATCAGCTTCAGATTCTTTCCAAGTTCAATTTAAGGGAAGATTGCTTCAATCGTCCGGACGACGTGGATTCCCGTCCGGACGCTCTCTTACATAAGGCAAGAATCGCAATTCAAATATCACCGTCCGGACGACAGTTAGCCTTGGTCCGGACGCGCGTTCATCAGTTAAGGAAATTGCCGATTCGATTTCAACCGTCTGGACGACTGCCTATCATGGTCCGAACGCACGCATAGCAGATATGGAAATTGCGTGTTGAAGTTCAGCCGTCCAGACGCTCATCCCCCATGGTCCAGACGCACGACGCCTTATATGGAAGTTACTTGCAGCGGACGTACGACCGTCCGGACGACAGTGTCTCACCGTCCGGATGCGGCTCTTAAGCTAAGAATGATTTTCAGCGAAAATCTCAGAAAATTCTCTCGCACTGTTGTCCGTCCGGACGGCCCAAGTTCACCGTCCGAACGGCGTCCATACATATTACAGCAGTCACCCATTCTGCACCTCAGCCTATAAATAGAGGCCCCTGGGCATTGAGAACTACAAGAATTCGGTATTGAATTCCACTAGTGCTCAGATAAGTTATTTTGAAGATTGTTGAGCTGATTTAGTTTCCTCTGAAGCCATTGCAAGTGTCCTGTTGCTGCACTACATCTGAAGTCTATCTTAGGGGTTAGCCCTAAGGTAAAGGATTCCATTGAAGACCCCTTCAAGTAGGAGACCTGGTTAGGAAGCGTTCGTGTTGGGTTACACGTTAGAGAGCAAGGTACGACCACTGCATCGGGTATGTGTGAGTGTTACTATCTTGTATCTAGCTTTGTCTTCTGAATAGTGGATATCCTGGGTTTGGCTGTCTCGGAGTGATTTTTCTCTTAACTGAGTTTCCACTTCGTTAACAAAAAATTCTTGTGTCATTTATTTTCCGTATTGTTATTTTTGTTGACACGTTAAGCACACACTTGCTATTTATTTTAGAAGTCAATTTCAATTTTCAATTGGTATCAGAGCTTGGTACACTCTGTGAAGATTAATTTCTTGAGTGTTATTTATTTTTTTTACTTCTTTTTATAATGTCTCAAACTCTTAATTCTGTTCCTGCCTTTGATGGTATGAACTATGGCTATTAGAAGGCACGTATGCGTTTCTTTTTGAAATCTATTGACTGTTGGAGTATTGTTGAAATTGGTTGGACTAAACCAGAGGATGCAACACTTGAACTAGTCCCTCAGAAGAACGCACGCCTTTCAAATGATAAAGCCCTCCATGCTCTGTGCCAGACACTTTCTCCATCTGAATTCACAAAAATTTCAAATTGCGAATCAGCCCAAGAAGCATGGGCAAATCTTGGAAACAACATATGAAGGCACGGAACTTGTTAAATCTGCCAAACTTCAAATGTTGATTTCGAGATTTGAAGAAATTAAGATGTTGGAAGAAGAGACATTTGGAGAGTTTTACTCCAAGATGAGTGACCTGAGGAACTCCATGGTGAGTCTTGGGAAACCTATCTCGAATGTAAAACTCATCTCAAAGATTCTAAGATCTTTGCCTGAGCGTTTCAGGATCAAGGTGACCACCATTGAGGAAATCAAGGATCTTGAGGAAATGAAGATTGAAGAGCTGGTAGGATCTCTTCAAACATATGAGCTGTCTCTGCCCCCGGTCAAAAAGTTGAAGACCATTGCCCTAAAGGCTTCCAAGAAGAAGGTAGAAGCCTCATCTGAAGATGACTCTGAGGATGAAGAAAAAGCTGTGGCTATGTTAGCCAAGAATTTCAGAAGA
This sequence comes from Alnus glutinosa, assembly GCF_958979055.1. Lineage (NCBI taxonomy): Eukaryota > Viridiplantae > Streptophyta > Magnoliopsida > Fagales > Betulaceae > Alnus > Alnus glutinosa. The sequence goes on from NC_084886.1 coordinate 30,308,441, forward strand.
CTGATGAAAGATGATCGGTTCAAGAAGAAGTTTTCTGAAAGAGTAAAGAAACCTCCCAGGGAAGATGAACCTAAGGAAGAAGAGAAGAAAGATCCCAGAGGACCCCGATGTTTTGAATGCTCAAGCTTTGGGCATATCATGGCCGATTGCGGGAATCTTAAGAAGGGAAAGGGGAAGGCATACAATGCGACTCTCAGTGATGAGTCAGAAGAAAAAGCTCCAGAGTCAGAAGAAGAAGCTCCAGGCATACAATGCTAACTCTCTAGCTGTTGCCGGTGTGTGATTACTTTGTTCGTGTGAAGTCTAGCTTAGGGAGGAGCCCTAAGCTAAAGGAATCCATTGAAGATCCCTTCAGGTAGGAGACCTGGTTGGAAGGCGTTCATGTTGGGTTACATGTCAGAGCGCAAGTTACGATCGCTGCATAAGGGTATGTGAGTATTACTATCTTGTTACTAGCTTTGTCTTCTGAATAGTGGAATTCCTGGGTTTGGCTGCCGCGGAGTGGTTTTCTCTTAATTGAGTTTGTTAGTATTTTATGTTGGCAACATTCTGATTGACAAAAACACTTTATGTAACGATTGCATTTTAAACAGGTTTATCAGTTTTATTCAAAGTCTTCAAGTTATATGGACAATGTTCGTTTCAAGCCATGTGACTGGTCACAAGTTTCTAGAAGATGTCCATGAAGATTCCATGCAATTTCCAAGTCAGATCAACCGGTTCCTGTGCAACCGTCTGGATGGGCCCTTGAAGGCATCAGGACGCCCCGCAGTGTCTAGAAGCTTCAGCGTTGAAGACGTCCGGACGTCAGAGCAACACCGTCCGGATGCTAGGTCAAGCTTCTCCAATTTCTACACGGAGTTGGATTTCAGTCGACACTATTTGGGAAGTTTCTGCAAGGCATCCGGATGACATGGCAACTTGTCCGGACGATATCTAGCATTCCTGAATATTCCAAGTTTTCTTTACGAGCGCAGAAAGGAGTTACAGCCGAAGACCGTTCGGACTCTCGGCCAAGCCGTCTGGACGTGGACCTGTTATGGGAAGAATCAAGCTATTCTAGAAAGGCAGTCGCAGAAGACTGTCCGGACAAGGCTAACTTTCGTCCGGACGCCAACTTGTCAGAGTCTGAATTTGAGTTGAAATAGGATTTGTAAAGCCTATATAAAGAGGGCTTTAGGCTTGTTATTTGTAAGAATTCAATATAGAATTCCATAGTGCTTAGAGTGGGTGTTTAGGAAGAATTAAAGATCCGCTAGCTCTCTAGCTGTTGCCAGTGTGTGCTATATTTGTTCGTGTGAAGTCTATCTTACGGGTCGACCCTAAGGTAAAAGAATTCATCAAAGACCCCTTCAAGTAGAAGACTTGGTTGGGAAGCGTTTACGATGAGCTTCGTGTTATAGTTAAGGGTATGACTACTGCACTAGGTTTTATGAGCACGAGTGCTATGTAACTTGTTTTGTCTTTGGATAGTGAATTTCCTGGGTTTGGCTGCCCCAGAGTGGTTTTTCTCTTCACAAAGTTTCCACTTCGTCAACAAATATCTTGTCTCTTTTATTTTCCGCATTTAAGATATTTTGTTGCACACGAACACACACTTGGTAATTTAGAAGTCATATATTTATTTTTCAGAGTTTCTACTTCGTTAACAAAATATCTGTCTCATTTAAATTCTGCACTTATGATATTTTGTTACACATTGTTCACACACACACACACACACACACGCTGTAAATTAGAAGTCTTTTCATTTTTCACCAGACTCAAGTCGCCCAGTCTCTAACTCAAGTATCTCCCAATATTGTGTAACCATGCACCAATGCAATATGCTCCAAAACAATTAGTGACACAATTCATTCCACACTCAACATATAATATTCAATTTTCCAAAATATCATTGATAAGTTCAACATACTCAAAAGTACTCAAATCATCCAAAACAGATATATTCAACATACAGTCGGTTCGGATTTATAAAATAACATATATATTTTGCAATTCTATAATATATAAAAATAATAGTTTCTCAGTGACTAGAATACTCACCTTAGCTGCGGATTTAAGCACTAGATTTCCTAGATAACCCCTTGCAATGCGTCACTGTGGAATAACACATTGTACCGTTTAGCACTCAAAATAATTTGACACTCTAATTAGCACTTGAATCGCTCAAGCCTAAACCGTTGAAAAAAACCCATAATATTTCAAGGGTTACAAACAAACACGCATAAACCTTATTTAGTAATTTAACCACAACACTGCTAACCCAAAACACAGTAAATACTAACTCATTAACATAAAACACTAACACATTTAAAATAACATTAACTCATAAGAAAATCTTAGGGTTAAATCCACAAAACACCAATTAAACTAAATACCCATAAATTAGGGTTTAAAGGAACTTACCCAAAAATTTACCCAAACAGTGTCCAGTGTTTGGGGGATCTTTGCAAGCTCCAAATAACACCAAGCCTAAAGAATAATCAAGATTAAACTCATATTTTACAAGATTTAATCAAGAATCTCAAAATTACAAGTTTAACAATTTACTTCAAAATGATCGGTAGAAACGTAGATCAAGTTTCCGAAATCGAATTTGAGTTTAGACGGTTGGATCTTCGTGGATCAAGGTTTTTCCATGAAAAACCAAAGAGAAATCGAGAGAGTGAGAGAGATCTGGAGAAATGGCGTGAAAACACGCACTGTCTCTTTTTAATTGAAGTGTCGTCTGGACGAGATAAGTGAATGTCTTAACACGTGCACACGTGGCGACACGTCCATCGCTGAAAAGAAGAGAGAAGTTCAGACGGTGGTCTTGACCGTTCGAACGCGCGTTCAAAAACAATGCTCCCTGCCTCAGCTGTTCGCAAGGGCATTCAATGCCCTGTCCGGACACCTACACCAGAGAGCAAAACTTGCTCTTGGGTGCTGGTGTTCGTACAACCTGTTCGCTGGTGTCTGATGACCATCCAGACTCTAGTCTAGAGCCGTCCGTACACTAGAAGCATAAACACTATTCTAAGTATTTTCAAGCTATTTCCTGATATCCATTTTACCCTAAGTATTTTTCCACTAGATTTTACTCTTAAAATGCTAATTAATATTCTGGACATTACTCAAGACACACATTCCTCCATTCAAATCTCATACCTCACAGACCCTATGTTAAAGTGCTTGTGATAATTGAAAAATAAAAGACTCCTAATTAATGTGTGTGTGTGTGATCAATTCTACAACAAAATATTATATGCGGAATATAAAGGAGACAAATATTTTGTTGACGAAGTACAAACTTAATTAAGAGAAAAACGACTTTAAGGCGGCCAAACCCAAGATATCTGTTATTCAGAAAACAAAGCTAGTAACAAAGCAGTAACACTCACATACCCCGATACAGCGATCGTACCTTGCACTCTAACATGTACCTATACGTGAACGCTTCCAACCAGGTCTCTTACTTGAAGGGGTCTTCAATAGAATCCTTTAGCTTAGGGCTCCTCCCTAAGCTAGACTTCACGGGTTGATCAAATCACACAGGAACCATCCTAAGAGAGCTATCACATATCACAATCTTTGCCTAAACACCCTCTCTTAGTTTAAAGGAATTCAGTATCGAATTCCCTGAATAATACAAGCCTAGAAGCCTTTATTTATAGGCTTTTGAAGACCTAATACAACACTGATTTGGAGTTCTTTGGGCAACGTCTGGACGTAGGCATAGAGCGTCTAGATGGCAAGCTGCAACCGACTTCCATAATGCACTTCACGCGTTGCCTTATTAAGGACCGCGTGCGGACTGTATTGCCCTAGCATCCGGACGGCTGCAAGCTATCTTCACCAATCCGTGTCTACAAAGGAATTCGGATTCTTCTCAAACACTGACTAGCGTCCGGACAATGTTGCCCTATTATCTGGACGGATCATGCTGTCTATGCTAAGCTGTTCAGAATCTTCTCGAACTGATGGGCATCAAGACGCTTCACTGGGCCATCCGGACGGTCAACTAGGGATCCAACTATTGCTGAGTTTAAACTACGCAGAATCTTCCGAGAGTCTGGAAATTGCCTTCTTAATGCTTGTTGATGTGCAAATTTATTTAACTCGCAAGCGCACGAATCGTTTGCAATAGAGTGTATGTGCAAGTGCAAGGTCGAATCCACAGGGAATTGTGTTGCGAAAATTAATTTCTATATAAACTAATTTTATCTTAACCTAGTTCCAAATTTTGGAATTTTATCATGTAAAATAATAAACTGAATTAAATAATAATAATAATAATAATAATAACAAAGAGCACTAAGGTTTTAGAATCCACCTCACCATATCAAATAACACATTCTTGTATTTTATTCATACACCCGATTACCAATTAAGACATATTTATTGTTCAAAGTTCCGTAAAAATTATGTTAAATCATTCACTGAATTCAACTTCATAACAAATTACAACGAATACCCAATTGAAATCAAATCATCCAATGTATCTGTTTTGACAAACAAATCACAATAGATATCATCTTTCAACCAAATCATTTAATGTATCAATTGGTTGAAACACATTAAATATCCAACTTTTAATAAAGGAAAATGTTAGATTTACAACACCATTACAACAACTGCACAACAATCCCTCACATGAGGATGGGCCCCACACACTGGGGCCCACCCTCATGTGAGGGGTTGTTGTGCAGTTGTTGTGATGGTATAGTGTAAGAATCAAATCCCTTTAATAAATAATCATTCAATCAAAAGACATAAATCAATTAATTGAATATTGGACTTGAACAACATTTTGATAAATATTGGAATTGCATAAAATAAAATAACAAGAATGAAAGTATCATCAAAGGCGATGTTTCATCTTCAACCTTAGTTGAAAAATTAGTTACTTATCACTAAGAAGAAAATACTAAGTTTTATTAAGAACATAAAAATAAAAAAAAAATAAAAACTGACAGAAAAAGTTGCAAGAAAATAGCCCAAGAAGAAAAACAGCAGGCACTATGTACAAAGAGAGGCACACGCCTCATCCCCCAGCCACGTTTTTACAAGAGAAACAACAAATATATATGGTGCAAGTTCTAAGGATTCAGCCCTCTCTCAATCACGTGTTTTCTCTCTTGCTAAATTTGGAAAGAGCTTGTGTTTAACAAAGCACACGCACGGGTTAAGTCTAAGGTCGCGCCTCCACTTCTAAGGAAAAATGTTAGTTCGTTGCTGGCCCTTTTTGGAGAGAATAGCTTGTTAGTGCTACCTAGAGAGACAAAAGATTCTTTCTATATCTGCATGGCGCCCCACATGTCTTGCCAATCTTGGAGAGAAAACGTGACCTGGCTCGGTGATATGAGGGCACCTCCAAAGCTGCAGTCTCTGTTGCTGCCCAGCTTGGAAATAAAAGAGCTTGTAAAGCAATCTCGTGTAAACGTGTCTTCATTTATGTGTTGCTGGTCTTTAAGGAAAAACTATGGAAAGAATTCTTCTTTTTGGTGTTGTGATCCTTGGAGAGATTCGTGTTGCTATGCTCTACTTGGAAAGATGAAAAACATGTAAAGAAATGGCCCTCTCCACGTTGACGCTCCTGATTTTTCGATGCTGCAATTATGGCAAGAAACTCAGCCTGAAACGGAAATTGCTTTGTCTTGGAAAGAATCACATGGGCTCGGTGCTACTTAGTCTCAGTTGCTGCCAGGTTTCTGTTCCTGCTAAGGAAAGAAAATGGTTCTACCCAGGTTTGGAAAATCTCTTGCAGATTTGGTGCTGTTGGTTTCACTTTGCTGGCTTGGAGAAAATTGAGTGCTGCCCATTTGCCAAGACCCATGCGTGTGGCTGGTCCTTAAATTGGAAATTCACGTGTATCACTGCTGTCAGCTTAGGAGAATAACGTGTATTTCCTCTTTTGGTGCTGCTCCTTCTGTGCATGGGTCGCATGAGTTCGGTGCTGCACTGTATTATATGGAAAGATGTCTTGCGTTAATTTCAGTGCTGCCAGCTCTACACGTTCAGGTCCCTGTTCGGTCCAGCTTTGGAAAGAGATGAACTTGTGTCTTGTGTCTCTCGGTACTCCAAGTGTGCGTGGGTTTCTTCTATTCTTTCCTTGTTTTGCACCGCATGACCTGCTACTAGGAAATAATAATTTCACTTGCTGCTTCCTTTTTCTCAAGAAAACATGTCACTACTTCCAAAATAATCTCGTAATGGCGCTTCCTGCATGGGCTCTAAAAAATTTATTTTTTCATTTCTTTGCAATTTCACATAAAAGCCGTTATTTTCTTTCAAAGAACTGCAAAACACTTAAACACAAAAACTAAACAAAAGCATTAGAAAAAAAGAAGTTAAAGATTTAACAAATGCAAATTAAGGGGTCCAAATATACAATATTTGGCACTCACCACTTGTGACACTGATATTTGCCATATTAAGGCATTTCCATAGTTGAGAATTAAGTTCTGAATATTCTTGGAAAACTTTGGATAAATACGACATCCCTGTTTCAGCAGCACATTTACATGGTAGTGATTTTGTTAACAGAATGTAGCTAATAAAACTAACAATAATCAACTCAAACCAATGAAGTCTTTCTAATCCAACAAGTGAGTCAAAAGATTTAAATTTCTAATGACATACAGTGTTCAGGATTATAACGCCCCAGATTTTAAGATATAAAATATAATATCTTAAAATAGAATTTAAGACCTAATATTAAGGCAAATATATAAATTTGAATATTTATGAAAATAAATATTCATTAGCTTTATAAACTTCGATTTAATAAAACAGGAAATATTATTGGACTCTAATAATATTGCTAAATAATAAATAGACAGATTTAAATAATTAGTGAAAAATGAAATTGACTTGTAAATAAAAGACAAGTGTGTGCAAAGTGTGCAACAAAAATATCAATGCGGAAAGTAAACAACACAAAGATTTTTTTTTACGAAGTGAAAACTCATTCAAGAGAAAAATCACTATGGGGCAACCAAACCCAGGAATTCCACTATTCAGAAGACGAAGCTAGATACAAGATAGTAACACTCACATATACCCGATGCAGTGGTCGTACATTGCTCTCTAACATAACCCAACACGAACACTTCCCAACCAGGTCTCCTATCTGAAGAGGTCTTCAATGGAATCATTTACCTTAAGGTCAACCCCTAAGATAGATTTCAGATGTAGCCCAACAACAACACACTTGCAATGGCTTCAGAGGAAAAATAACGTCTCTGAGCAGTTGTGGAATTCAATACCGAATTCTTGCAGTTCTCATTACCCAGGGGCCTCTATTTATAGGCTGGGGGCTCAAATGAGCGTCAGGCAAAATATAGCTGGGCGCCGTCCGGACGGTGGTCATGGCTGTCCGGACGGACAATTGTGCGACAGGATTTTCCGAAAATTTCGCTGAGAAATCTTTCCTGTTTAAGAGCCGCGTCCGGACGGGATGGCACATCGTCTGGACGGTCGCACGTCCGCTGCAAGTAATTTCCTTATAAGGCTTCGCGTGTCCGGACCATGGGGGATGAGCGTCCGAACGGCTGAACTTCAACACGCAATTTTCATATCTGCTATGCGTGCGTCCGAACCATGATAGGCAGTCGTCCGGACGATTAAAGTCAAATCGGCAATTTCCATATTAGTTGCACGCGCGTCTGGACCAATGCTGACTGACGTCCGGACAGTGATATTTGAATTGCGATTCTTGCCTTAAGGAGACGCATGTCCGGACGGGATACCACATCGTCCGGATGGTTGAATCAGTCTTCCCATATTTGAACTTGGAAAGAATCTGAAGCTGGTCGAGTACTGATAGGCGTCCGGACGTGCTGCTGAGTTGTCCGGACGGATGCAAGCTGGATAGAAACTTCTCGACACAGTGAAGGGTCCGGACGGATGATGCTTGGTCTGACTGGCGTCCGAACGGTATGGTAGGTCGTCCGGACGGATGGAACAGTGGTCAGATGGGCGTCCAGACAGGATGACTCGAGCATCCGGACGACTAACAGGGAACCGAAATCTTCGATCTTTCACGCAGTGCAAAGTCTTCTGAGAGTGCTCTGAACAGTGGAATCCCTGTTTTCAGCATCTTTACACATACAAGTGATTTTTGTCCAGAATAGGGTCAAAATACTAACAATTAGTAAATTAATTGGTATAATATTATTGAGGTAATAATAATGTTAATTCAATTGAAATTTTAATATTTATTGTTTTTACATAATATTATTTAGTATAATAATATTATCTATGTAATAATGTTATTAAGAAATTAGCATTAATTATGAAACGAATTAGACTTAAAACGGATTTAAAATTATAACTTTAGTGAAACAGATTAAATAAAAAGGAACCACTCTATAATACTATAGATTAAATATATAAGATATTTTATAGATTAAACTTAATCTATAAGTTTAATAGAAAATTAAGCCATAAGTTTAATAAAATCTGCTATATATCGGGACCGTCCCTCTTCAATAAACACGAGAACTTCTCCTTTCTTCCTTCTTTTCTTATTTTATTTTCTTCCTTTTCTCTTCTTTCTTTCCTATGCTTCCGATTCTCTCTTTCTCGACGAACCCAGAAACCGTGAGAGACAAGGAGAGCGGAGAGTAACCGATCAACATAGAGAGTGAGAGATGAGAGAAGCCGGGAGAGATGAAACGGAGAGAGAGCTTGATCGGGAGAATCAGAGACTGGAGGGAGAGCCGGAGGTCCGATCCTTTGACGGTTCAGTGGTGGGCCAGAGTAGACAACGCCGACGGAGCCAGAGAACTCGATCGTTGATGGGTCGTCATCGTGAACCCAGGTGAGGCGATTTCCTGTGAAGTAAGAGCGATTTCCAGCGAGATTTTCGGCGAATCTCTCTATGTTTGAATAGAGATTTCCCAAGATAATTTCTAGTAATTTAGTTTAGTTTATTTGATTTTTTGATGATAAATGATTAGATGATTTTTGGGTTATGATGTTTTGATTTGGGGATTATGGTATTTTTGGATTGTGTCCCCTGTTATTGGCCGATTGGGTTTACTTGTGTGTGTCACGGCTAGATGAATTTGAAGTGGATTTGATGTTGTTGGCCATGTATGTTCTGATTCGGGATTGTTGTAGTTTCGGATTTTGTGACCCCTCTTCCAACTGTTTACCATGATATTCTGATTTTATGTGTGTTCTTGTTGGACCCATTGGATGATTGTTTTGCTATCTTGATCAACCGAAAGGTTGTGTGGGTGTGTGTCGACAGTGAACATGGTAGTGGTGATTTGGTGTTTGTTATGCTCTGTTTGGGTCGGCTGTGGTATGTTCACCGTGGTTGACCGAGTATTGGTAGATTTGGAATTACTGTGAAGATTTGGCTAGTTGTGATGTTTTGGATATAGGGATTTTTTAGGTTTGTTTGATTCCCGGTTTGAACCCCCTTTTTTGTGAGATTTGACTGTGTAGGTGTTTTGCTATGATTTTCTTAGTGCTATTGCAATGATGTTAAAATTCTGGAGTGTTAAGTCTTACTAATTAGTAAATAAATAAAAAATAATAAGTTTTGATTCGATTGTTTTTAATGAAATTAATTGGAGTGTTTTTATTATTTGTTGATATAAAGCTTAGATTGAAGATTAATGACTTTTAAAGAAGTTTTGTTAACTGGGCTTTATTTGGAATAAGAACCAATTATAGTGGAAATTAAGTTATGAGATTGTGGGAAGAAACTAATATTTTAAAGTAATTCTTATGAAAGAAAATTGTTTGAATAAATATTAGATGCGTTTTGTAACGCCCCGCTTTTTACAAAAAGCATAAGTGAAATTTTTTCCAAATTTCACGTGACGTTACTACATCTTCAGAGTTAAGATTTGACAGCGGAATAAAAAGGGTATCCAACTGGTTTGGAATAAATAACACGATAGAGCTTCTAACTGAAATACTTCTAGACGTTCATAAAGAAAATGTTTAGACAAATGCACGTAAATATGTGTCAACAGTGACACAAGAGAATACATGGAAATTATTAGCAATCTTGTCAACATAAAATGTTATAAACACAGAAAACTATAAACAAAATGCAAACTATGCGTCCTTAGCTTTAAAACCTCTTGATCTCTAATCCTTGTCTATAAACCTGCACCATTATACATATATATAGAAACAAAAACACCAAAACACCAAAACACTAAAGTGAGTCCACTGTTTCCAATAATAATATGAATGCTGGTTTATTTAATAAATGTAACATAATGCAGTGGCTTTATATTCATATGTATACGCAATATATGAACCATGGTAGCTAATCATAGTCATATATCAAATATAAACGTAACCATAAAGCAATGATAGTTTTAAATGTAAAGTTTTAGGTATTTCCCTTTTTCCACTACTCTGTTGGCCTTGGCACGGTTAGTGTGTTATTTGAAACCTTGGTTTCCTCACTTAACTTTTAATTATATTCTTTGGGAGCCTTGGCTCCTAAAAGCCTTGGTTTCCTTAATGACCTTGGTACACCAGTTTTTGTATTTATTATTCTTTTCAGGTACCTCCTCATTCACTGAGAACCTTGGAATTCATGTGAAGCCTCGCGTACCCACTGTGGATCTTGATCCAACAGCTTATTATTAGACAGATTATTAAAAATAATAAAATATGCAAAACCACATGCGCAAACAAGTAAATAAAACGGTAAACATAATATTATAGGAAAAGTCAACCAGCTTCGCCATCAGTAAGTATAGAGATACTTACAGCCTTTTGGTGCAGTTCGCATAATAGCTTATTCTCTGCAATAAATATATATTTGTATATAGAATATTAGTATCAGTTCACTTTTCCAAACATCTAATTTGTCACTTTTATATTCGTATTAAAAATCCTTATAAAGTATTTATCATTTACTCAAAAATAACTAAACCTTCTAACACACCTAGTTATTTCCTTTTTACTTCCATAATATGAAGATACTTAAAATACAAACCTACCTTTAAATAAAATTAATACTAGACTATTATAAATTCTCCAAATACCCATAACTAAATACTTAATTCTAAAATATGACTAAAACATCCACAAAACACTTGCCTTAAACTACATGGTTCCATTCAAAACATTAAACTCCAAACATTCAAAACACAAGATACAAACTACTCCAACCCATAAAGCTATCTTCAATTTAACGCAATCCGTAACCCACACGGCTTCTACATCATCAAATCCAACTCAAACAAAACTACCCACATACAGCCAAATCCACAACAGAGAACACAGCCAAAGACTACTACAGCTCAAAATCGTCAATAAACCCAACAAGAAACCCATTCGGTTGAACCCACAAAAATACCCATTTATCAATTTAAATCAATAATTCACAATAGGATCTTAAGAAATCACCTGGAAGATTTACTCCGAAACTACCAGAAATTCCCCACCGGAATCGCCCCTCTGCTCGCCGGAAAATAGACTCGGGTCGCCGGAAATCGTGTCCCCCGTTCCACTGGAGTCGACTCGCCGGAAATCACCACTGGGACCGGCCAAAATCGCGCCTCTGGCCCATCGCCGACGCCCAGTACCACCCACCGGAGGATCGGGCCTCCGATCAGCCCTCTACCCTGCCGGTGACAATCACCGAAAGCCCACCGAGGATCGGCCTCTCCCGGCTTTTTTTCATGGTTTCACTCTCGGCTCCTCCCTCTAACGCTCTCTCAATCTCTCGATCTCTTATTCTCTCTCTCACGATCTCTCCCTCTCTTCTCTAATCTCTTTGTCTCAGTCGGCTTCTCTCTCTCTCTGGTCTCTCGGTCTCAGAAAAGAAGAACAGAAAAGAAGGAGAAGAAAGAAGAACAGAAAAGAAGAAAGAACAATAAAGGGAAAAAGGATCGGGTTTCTTCTCTCTTTGGCTCTCCTCTCTGTCTCCCTCACTTTCTAGCTCTCCCTTCTCCCACGATCATCTCTTACTGAGAGACTTGGATGGAAAAGGTAAGAGAAAGAGCAAGAGGAAGAAAAGAGAAAAGAGGAGGAAGAAAGAAGAACAAATAGAGAAGGAGAAAGAATCTCAGTAACTATAACTGAGTGGTGCGAGAATTTAGAGGAGTTGGAGGTTTAATTTATAGAGGTAGTAAACTATGGTTAATTTTTTATTGCAGTTAAATTAATCTGAGTTAAAAGTAAAATATCGAATTAACTCATGGTTAAATTTACCTTAGTTAAACTAACCTTAGTTAACTTTTAAAAATATTTAGTAAACCCATGGTTAACTTTTATCTAGTTAAATTAACTAGAGTTACTTTTTAATAAAAGCTAATCATTAATAATCATAAATCTTTTTATATAAAATCTTTTTCATTTAATAACTCGTTAGGGTATAATTCTAAACCCGTTTTAAGTCCAGTTTGTTTTATAAATAATGTTAATTTTTGAATAACATTATTTCACTAATACTATTATTATACTAAATAATATTAGATCAAAATAATATCTTGTACAATAAATATTTCAAAATAATATTATATATCAATGATATTATTTCACAAAATATTATCGTATAATAATATTAGAGATATTATTATTCCAATTAATTCACTAAAAATTTAGGTTTTAAAACAAATGGCACATAAAGATACAATTATCAGAATAATGTCGATCGAGCGATAGATATTGTCGATCGAGCGATGATAGAGAAATAAGTCGATCGATCGGCAGAAGTGGTCGATCGAGCGATTGATCACCTCGGGTCTTAAATTCTATTTAAGGTGTCCTGTCTTAAAATCTGGGTATTACACGTTTTTAGGTATTTTATAGAAAAAGGTTTAAGTCACTAGGAATTAATATGTAAGGTTTAAACATGTTAAATATGTTAAATTTACTTTGATTAGGAATGCCTTTTACAAGTGATGAGAATAATAATGTTCTATGTATATAAATGTATTAATTGCAGTTAATGAGCTGAGAAACTGCACCAAAGGATTGTGAATATTTCTTACTCATGGAGTGTGATACCAGTTGATTTTCAGTAGTATTATGGTTATGGATTTATTTATTTGTTTGTGCATGTGAATTTGCATATTTTATTTTATTTTTATTTTTAATTAATGAAGTTATGCAACAAAGCTAGCAAAGCCACCAGTGGGTGTGATACCCGTGAAGGATTAATATTGAAAAACTAGAGATGTCCGGGGTGAACAAATAAGCTAGAGTTTGAGGAGCTCAGGCTCTAAAAACTCGTTAAAAGGCATGAGACTGCAACGAGATAAGTGAAAGAAAGATAAATTTTTAAGACTTGCATTAAGACTATCACTGCATCATTACTTTATAGATATACATATATTCAACTCATGACCAGAACATGAATTGCATATACACATGTTAGTTTGTAATTGGCTGCATTTTGTTGGACAAAATCATTTCTATGTAATGTTGCTTTTTAATCAGAGATACTGTTATATTCAGAGTCTACGCTTCGGTTATGTGCTTCATGAAGACTCTGTGCAGAATTCAAGACAGTGAAGTTCAGATTCCTTGCACCTGTTCGCCGGTATTCCATCTAGACACTCATCAGTTAAGCAACATACGTTCGGACGACGAGAACTTTCCGTCCGGACTCCCATCTGCATCTAGAAGCTTCGAACTGTTCCAGGTTACATCTGTTCGGACGACTCAACAACATGTCCGAATGCCTTTCAGTGTTCGACAAGTAAAAGGATTTTCTTTCCAAACACAGATATGAGAAGACAGTTGCAACCGTTCGGACGACGTAGTTATTCCGTCCGGACGCTATCTTTGATAAGGCAAGACGTGTAGAAGAGTTACAACCGTCTGGATGTCAGTCTACACTGTCTAGACGCTCAGTCCTTATAATGGAAATTGTGTGCAGCAGAAGTACAACCGTCTGGACACTAAGGCAACATCATCCAGACACGGCTCTATTTAGAAAAGAATTTCAGCGAATTTGGAAAGCTAGTTGCACAGTTGTCCGTCCGAACGCCACCTAGAGAAAATCAATTCAGACTCGATTTAGGTCTTCTATAGCCTATAAATAAAGGCCTCTAGGCATGTAATTTGTAAGAATTTGGTATTGAATTCCTTAGAGCTTAGAGAGTATATTTTAGGAGTTGTTGTGTTGATCCAGTTGCTCTCAAGCTGTTGCCAAAGTGTTGTTGTTGTGTTCATGTGAAGTCTATCTTAGGGAGGACCCCTAAGGTAAATGATTTCATTGAAAACCCCTTCAAGTAGGTAACTTGGTTGGGAGGCGTTCGCATTGGGTGATGCGTCAAAGTTCAAAGTACGACCACCGCATAAAGGTATGTGAGTGCTACTGCTTTGAAACTAGCTTTGTCTTCTAAATATTGGATATCTTGAGTTTCGCTGTCCCAGAGTGGTTTCTCTCTTAATTTAGTTTCCACTTCGTTAACAAAATATCTGTCTCTTAAAAATTCCGCATTTTGATATTTTGTTACATATTACACACATGAATGTTAAATTAGAAGTCACTTTATTTTTCAATATAGATAAAGCTATGGCATTGTGCTTTTTCTTTCTAAATAAATTTATAAGCATCATATTACTGGAGATGGTTGACTCACACAAATAAAGTATGAGCTTGTGGAAGTATCCGCAATTACATACTCATTGGTGCAGGTTCTAATGATAATGTAGTTGATTATATTTCTTTGTAATCATTAATATTTGTATTCTTTTGGTATGTAACATGTTTAGAAATGTTTGTATTTAGTAGGTTTTTCTTGTATGCTTTTCATGTAATGCTTATGTGTAGGGTTGTAAGTGAGTCGGCCGGGCTTAAGGTCCCGCTCGGTACCTGCCCGATTTAGCCCGATCCGAACTTGACCTCGGCACTATTGAAACCTGCTTGTTACTGTTGAAACCCGCTCGATTAATTAGTGATACATACTCGACTCGTCCGACATAACTCGACGGGGGCTTGTGAGCTCGACCCGTTAAGGGCTCGGCCTGCTCAACTCGATTGTCCGACTCGGTAGCTCGATATATATATATATATATATAGAGAGAGAGTTTATATAGAGATATAAGTAGGTATTTATATAGGTTACTTAATATTTATATCTATATTATTATATTTCATTACTTCTTATTTATTATAAATAATCTCATATCATATAATATTATTATTTTTGAATTCATAAGTTATAAGTATAATATAATAATTATATAATGTCACACAAGTATATATACAACTTCATATGAATAGTATATATATAGTTAGTTAGTTAGTGCCATGATGTATGTATGAATATATGTAAGTACAATGACAATGTGATTCATATATTATTAAATTAAGTGATTAGTATTGAAGTAACTAATGATTTGGCATTGTGTCATATGATCATATGATTCATATAAGTATTACACGATCATATGATATAACATTTTATCATTTTATCATTATATTATATCATATGCATATATTAATATAATCATATATATAATTCAAGAATTATCATTAGACTCTTAGAAATTGTTGGATTACATAATTCATAATTCATAACTCATAAGTACTATAATATTATAGGCACATAATGTAACATAAGTATAATGTATACAAATTCATACTAATACCATATTTAGTTTCTTAATGTATGTATGAATGTATGCAAGTACAACAATAACATTGTGATTTACATAATATAAAAAAAAGGTAAATATAATCACAACTTAATCATTAATTATTATAATAAGTATTAATATATTGAATAAATACATGATTGTAACTTAGTTAATGTATACTAGATTAGATAACTTAGAATATAAGTAATAAGAGAGTTAGTTAATATATAATTATGTTACTTGTTAGTATGTGACATTATGTACAAACTATTATAGTTTAACATTAACATTAACACATGATATTAATTAATATTAGTATACTACTAGTTACTATATTATATGTACACTAACTAGTTATATAGTTCATAAACTAACATATTATCTAGTTAATTAATGTATACTAAGTAAATATAATTAACTATAGGTTACTCACTATTTATATGTATATTATTTATATTATTATATATGTGTTAATGTGTGTGATATATATTACTATTAATATACTAACATATTAACTAAGTTAATATATATTAAGTTACTAACTATTAAGGCTCATTAAGTTACTAAGTATAGTTTCTTTTTTCTTTTTCTTTTTCTTTTTTTATGGTAAGTTGTTACCAAGGCTTATTAAGTTAACTATAGCCTATAGGTTACTTTGATAATATATATATATATATATATATATATATATATATATATATATATATATATATATATATATATATATAGTTATAACTTAGTAGTTAATATGTTGCTAGTTATTAGTTAATACTTAATATTTTAGTATTAGTTAAAAATTGTGATATGTTAGATTTATATGTTACTGGTGAAAATGTTACACTTACTAATTTATATGTTCCTATTTATTAGTTGATCTGTTTACTAGTTAATATTTATAACATGTTAGACTTATATGTTACTAGTTACGAATTATAATATGTTAAATTTACATGTTACAGGTTATCAGTACTTTTCTTCTTTCTTCTTCTTCTTCTTTTTTTTTTTTTTTTTTTTTTTTTTTTTTTTTTTTTATAGATATATATATTCCTCGTTTTTCTTTCCCCTCTATTTTCTCTCTGAACAACAAGGGGTAAAGCTGTTGACCTCTCGTCTTGTCTGGGAGTAGAGCTATCTTGGAAGGTGATTCTCCATTTTGAGTGAGCCTATTGTGGTCTCATGGAGGAGGAACTATCGTTGTTGTGGGGAAAATTTTCCTTGAGAGAGGAGGAACAAGTAGGGGTTTCTTTGGCGACCTCAGAAATTGTTCCTCTGGTGACCAGGGGAAAAGACTGTTTGGTAGGGAAGTTGCTGACTAAAAGAGTAATGCCGAAGGAGTTCTTTCGAGCCTCACTTTTGAGGGCTTGGAGACAGTCGGGAGAGGTGTCGTTCAACGTCATTGGTGAAAATATGTTTATTGCAAAGTTTGAACATATGTGGGACAAAGCTCGTATTATGGAGGGTAGGCCATGGCTTTTCGACGGAAACCTGGTTTCCCTTGAAGAGTTTGATGGCCTAACCCCTCCCTCCGCTATGAATTTTGACATGGCTTCATTTTGGGTGAGGATGTACAACCTGCCTCTTGCATGCATGAGGAAGGAGGTTGGTCAGAAAATAGGAGAATCAGTAGGGATTGTGGAGGAAGTTGACATCTTAGATGAAGAGGCCGGTTGGGGGACTTTCCTTAGGGTGAAGATCTTTTTTGACCTTACGAAGCCGCTGGCAAGGGGTTGTATGCTCTATTTCCAGAACCAGTCGTTATGGGTGGCTTTCAAGTATGAGAAATTGCCAAAGTCGTGCTACCATTGCGGAGTCATTAAGCATGACCGACAGGGATGTGTTTCCCCGGGGACCAGTCGTACTCCTGTAAAAGAGGAAGATCAACCTTACGGAAACTGGCTTTGAGTGATGTTTCCAATCCGTTGAAGAGGTGGTGGAGTCTATAGGTCTCTGTACGAGGCCACTCTGGCAATAGGGGTAGTCCGAAAGGGAAGAGGCCGATGAGTAGTAACTCTGGTAGCAATGGAGATGCAGTTCCCACGGAGGAGCTGCATAGCGTCACGAGCGACGCCGATGCATTAGGGTGTAACCCTAGCAACCTTCTGTTGGATCCTGAAAAGGAAAGGCCATGTCAGTTATGGGAATAAGTTAATGAGGAGGATCCGCTCATGCAAGAGGAGTACGTTTCAAAGAAAGTTTCCATTGAAGGGGAGCAGGAATCAAGGAACGCTATAAAGGGTGCGAACCGTTACAAAAGGAAGCCCGAAAAGGAAACTACACAAAATTCAAAGAAATATTTTGGGTCTTGGGATCAGGAGAGAGGATGCATGACTTGGCAGGAGGTGGGTGCAGATAGTGACATACAGCTGGAACAAGACCCTGTAACTCGCACATATCTTCCATGTGTCTGTAAAAAGGCAAGTAGCGTGGAATGCTCACATCCACAGAATGATTTGGGCTTTTCAAACTATAGTACACCATCATTGTCTGAGGTAGTGAAGTTTCCAGGTCATCCTCAGCAAGTTTCCAGTGAAACTCGAAAGGGTAGGCAACCTTCTGTTGCAACCCAAACATGGAAGAAACGACTCAGACAAAACCAGGCAGCCGAAATCGTTGCCGACAGGAATGCAGGTCTGGAAGGGAAGCGAAAAGTGGGTGTGGACCTGGAGGTTGGTTTTGGGGGATGAAAATAATTATTGACATCTAATTTTAACCAAGTGTGTGTGTGTTTGTGTCCAAACAAATATCTTAAATGCGGAATTTAAATAAGACAAGATATTTGTTCGAAGTAGAAACTTTGTGAAGAGAAAAACCACTCCGGGGCAGCCAAACCCAGGAAATCCACTATCCAAAAACAAAGCTAGTTACAAGACACTCGTATTCACATACCCTTATGCAATAGTCATACCTCTAACTTTGACATGAAGCCCATCGTGAACGCTTCCCAACCAAATCTTCCACCTGAAATGGGTTTTTGATGGATTCCTTTACCTTAGGACTAACCCCTAAGATAGACTTCAAACGAACAGTTGAGCACACACCGGCAACGGCTTGAGAGCTAGCGGATATTTGATTCTCCCTAAACACCCTCTTAAAGCACTATGGAATTCACTGTCGAATTTTGTACAAAACACAAACCTAAGGCCCACTATTTATAGGCTTACAAGAAACCTAAAACTGTTGAGATTCGGGCTTTGGCTGGCGAGCGTCCGGACGGAAGTTAGCCACATCCAAACGGTTTTCTGCGATATCCTTTCAGAAATAGCGTAATTCTATCTTTATCAGGTTCACGTCCGGACGGCTTGACCAAGCGTCCGGACGATCTTCGCTAAAATCCTTTTCTCGTTCGAACGGAACTCTGGAATATTTTGAAATACTGGATATCGTTTAGACGTGTTGCCACGTCGTCCGGACGGCTTGCAGAGACTTCCCAAACAGTGTCGACTTCTGAAATCCAACTCCTTGTTGAATACTGATTGACCTAGCATCCGGACGGTGTTGCTCTGATGTCCGAACGTCTTCATCATTATCTGCTGGACATTGAGGGGCGTCGGGACACCTTCAAAGGCTCGTTCAGACGGTTACACAAGAACCAACTGTTTTGTCTTGGATTTTGCAAGGACTCTTTATGGACATCTTCTAGAAGCTTGTGATAAGATACTTTCTTTTATTTGAACATTGTCTGAATACATGAAGATTCTAAATTGAAAACTGACCATCCTGTTAAATTGCAACCATTACATAAAGTGTTTTTGTTTATCCAGAATGTAGCCAATATAAAATACTAACAGGGGCAACCAACGAAGGGGCGAAAGAGTGAAGTTTGCAGCTCTCGGTCTCAAAATGAACGGGCAGTGGCTGTTGAATAGCCTTGCCCAACCTAATGAATCTCATAAGTTGGAACTGCCAGGGGCTTGGGAACCCCCGGATAGTTCGTACCCTCAAACTTCTAGTGAGGGTTAGGAAGCCCAACCTGGTTTTCTTAATGGAAACCAAGCTTCTACATAGAAAAGTGGAAGCAATCCGAATCAAATTTGGTTTTGACAATGTGTTTGTGGTAGATTGTAAAGGCAAGAGTGGCGGTTTGGCTTTGTTGTAGAATTCGGATGTTCAAGTCACCATTTAGAACTATTGCCTCCGACATATTAAATGCACTGGTTCAGAGACTAGTTGATGGGTTTCAATGGAAGCTCACATGTTTTTATGGTCACCCGGTGGTGGCAAAGAGACACGAAGCATGGGCACTACTCAGATATTTATCAAGGATGGGACCGGATCCCTGGCTATGTGTAGGGGATTTTAATGAAATCCTTTTAGCTTCTGAAAAGTCTAGCTCAACTCCTCATCCCCCGTCTCAGATGTTAGCCTTTCGTAAGGCCTTGGAGGATAGCCAGCTTATGGACCTGGGTTTCAGGGGCCCAAAGTACACTTGGTACAATGGTAGGAGTGGAGGGGAGTACACAAAGGAGAGACTAGACAGGGCTTTAGCAACACACGGCTGGAGTGATTTTTTTAATGTGGTCGAAGTACAGGTTCTAGCCCGCAACATATCGGATCATAGCCCTCTATTGGTGTCTTTTGCCAAAACAGAGGATGTCCAATGGAGGAAGTGTCCAAAATTCTGCTTTGAAGCTAGTTGGACCTGGCACAAAGAGCAGGAGGAAATTGTCCAAAATGCTTGGAGAGCTACTCACCATGGTTACAATCTGTGGACTTCTTTTCACAAGAAGCTAGATGTTTGCAGGAAATCTTTAAAGCAATGGGTGCGTAAAATACGTAGTCCGGTAGATATGCAGATTCAGCAGAAGATGCAGGAGCTACATGCGGTCCAAACGGATGAAGTTGGAGCTTTACAGATGTAGAGGACTCAATTAAAGCCGAGCTAAACTCTTTGTTGGAGGAAAAGGACCTGATGTGGAGGCAAAGAGCTAAAGAAAACTGGCTCAAACTCGGTGATCAAAACTCTAAATACTTCCACGCTTGTGCAAACCAGAAACAAAGGCACAGTCAAATTCTGAGAATTATGGATATGCAGGGGCGATTGTGTACTGAGAAGGAAGAAATAGAGAAGGCTTTCATTGACTATTTCCAAGACCTCTTCACTACATGCACAAACCTTGAGGTAGAAGAGTGTACCAAAGCATTGGAGCAGAAAGTGACCCAGGAGATGAACGACATACTGGTAGCTGAATTCTCAGTGGAGGAGATTTACACTACTTTGAACGAGATGCCACCTTTAAAAGCCCCAGGCCCCGATGGTTTCTTAGCATGTTTCTACAAACACAATTGGCCGACCATACACTAGGAGGTGTGTTCTGTTATTCTTCAATTTCTTAACACTGGTGTGATGGATGAAAGGGTTAATGTTACCCACATAGCCCTTATCCCTAAGAAACAAAATCTAGAGCATGTCACTGACTTCAGACCTATAAGCCTCTGTAATGTGATTTACAAGGTGATTTCGAAAGTAATGGTAAACAGATTGAAAAGGATTTTGCCAGCCATTATCTCTCCCTTGCATAGTGCTTTTATTCCTGGCAGAATGATTACTGATAATATCCTTGCTGCCTTTGAGACCTTGCATTCAATGCAGACAAGGATGTGGGGTAAAATAGGATTCATGGGGATGAAGCTCGACATGAGCAAAGCCTACGATCGTGTAGAGTGGGCGTTTTTGGAGGTTGTCATGGTGAAATTGGGTTTTCATGCAAAATGGATTGGTTTGGTAATGGCCTGTGAAAATTCAGTGTCCTACTCGGTGATCGTTAACGGGAATCTAGTGGGGAAGATTTGCCCTACAAGGGGTATTCGCCAGGGGGATCCAATTTCACCTTACCTTTTTCTCTTGTGTGCGGAAAATCTGAATGCTCTACTAAGTCAAGCTAAACAAAAGGTGGTCATATCTGGGGTTCCTACCTCTCCTAGGGGACCTAGGCTGAGCCATCTACTCTTTGCAGACGACAGCCTGTTGTTTTGCAAAGCAAATTCAATGGAGTGGAGGAGACTGATGAAGATCCTTGAAGTCTATGAAGTAGGGCCGGGCCAGAAAATAAACCTCCAGAAGACCTCAATCCTTTTTAGCAGGAACACTAGTCTGGCTAGAAAACAGGAGATTATAAGGTTATCTGGCTTATCCAAAACCCACAGGATTGATTCCTATCTAGGGCTTCCCTCTTTCGTGGGTAAATCCAGATCCCAAGCTTTCCAATCAATTAAGGAGAAAGTGTGGAAAAGAATTAGCAACTGGAAAGTGAATTTTTTGTCACAAGCAGGCAAAGAGGTTATGTTAAAGGCAGTGGTGCAGGCCATCCCAACCTATTGCATGGGGGTTTTTAAGTTGCCAATTACACTTTGTAAAGATATTAACAGTATGATGCAGACTTTTTGGTGGAGTCATATGGCTAAAACTTCCAAAATCCATTGGTTGAGTTGGGATAAAATGGGAAGGGCAAAATCTGTAGGTGGACTTGGCTTTAGGGACCTTCTGTTATTCAATAAGGCCCTCTTAGCCAAGTAAGGCTGGAGACTCATTCAATCGCCCCATTCCATTACCTCTATGATCATCAAAGCAAAATACTTTCCACAGTCGGGATTTATGGATGCTGTGCTTGGTAACTGGCCATCTTTTTCCTGGAGAAGCATTTTTAATTCTAGGGAGCTTCTTCAACAAGGACTAAAGTGGCGTGTAGGGGATGGGCGTATGATCAAAAATTGGGGTGACAAATGGTTGCCTACCCCCACTTCTTTCTCTGTCCAGTCACCCCAAAAGATTCTCTCTGGTGATGCTAAGGTGGCTGAGTTGATAGACCCGGATTTGAAGAATTGGAATGTTGGTTTGATCAAAGCAATTTTCTCAGAAGATGAAGCTAAAGTTATTCTTGGAATCCCCCTTAGCCCTTTACTTCCACGTGATTGCCTGATTTGGAGAGGAACTTCTAATGGGTTATTTTCTATTCAGAGTGCCTATCACTTGGCCAAGGAGTTACAAGATGACCTTGGGGGACAATGCTCATCTACAGAGAAGGGGAGTGAGGTGTGGAAGCGAATGTAGTCCATGGAGGTTCCCCAAGTGGTGAAGATTTTCTTGTGGAGGGTTTTTAATAATGCCCTCCCTACTAGAGCAAACCTTTTCAAAAGAAAGGTAGTGGAGGATTGCAAATGTTCCATCTGTGGGAGTGATGATGAAACAACTAGTCATGCCATTTGGAGTTGCCCCTCGACTAGAGATGTGTGTGGGGGGGGGGGGGGGGGGGGGGGGGGGGTCGTCTCCTTTCGAGAAATGTGTAAGTGAGGGTTACAATTTCATGCAGGTGTTTGAGTATTGCATGGGGAGATATAAACAGGAGGAGTTGAATCTATTGGTTGTAGTGTCAAGATGTATTTGGTTACGGAGAAACAAATTTATTTTTGAAGGGGAATTCACTCATCCAAATGTAGTGTTCTCTGAAGCTTCTAAGTCACTAGACGAATTCACGAAGTGTAACCGCATAGTGCATGATCTGGAGCAGCCGGTGGAGTGTAGTCCAGGTCCAGTGCATCAACAATGGCACCCACCCCTTCGGGTTTTGTAAAGATAAATTTGGATGTTGCAATCAATGAAAAAGATGGATGGTTAGGGTTGGGGATAGTGGCAAGAGACTGTAAGGGCTGTCTTTTTAGTGCAAGAAGTATTCCCATTAATTTGCAGGTGGCTCCAAAAATGGCAGAGGTGATGGCTGCTTTTCATGCTATCCAATTTAGCCGAGAAGCTGGCTTTTTCGAAGTTATCTTCGAGGGTGATGCAGCCCAGGTGGTCAATGAGGTCAACATGCAGGATTCTCCTAATTTTACTATAGCGGGCCATTTCATTGAAGGTATTCAGCAAGAACTAACTTATTTGCGAGCTGCACATTTTATTCATGTGCAGAGAGTATGTAATAGTGCAATGATGTGCAAATTTGTTTAACTCACAAGCGCACGAATTGTTTGCAATATAATGTGTGTGCAAGTGCGAGGTCGAATCTACAGAGAATTGTGTTGTAAAATTTAATTTCTATTTCAACTAATTCTATTTTAACCTAGTTCCAATTTTTGGGATTTTTATCATACAAAATAAATAACTAAATTAAAACTAAAAAAAAAAAAAAAAAAAAAAAGAGCACTAAGGTTTTAGAATCCACCTCACTATATCAAATAACACATTTTTGTATTTTATTCATACACCCGATAAACAATTGAGACATATTCATTGTTCAAGGTTCCGTAAAAATTATGTTAAATCATTCAATGAATCCAACTTAATAACAAATCACAACGAATACCCAATTGAAATCAAATCATACAATGTATCCGTTTTGACAAACAAATCACAATAGATATCTTCTTTCAACCAAATCATTCAATGTATCCATCAGTTGAAACACATTGAATATCTAACTTTTAATAAATAATCATTCAATCAAAAGAAATAAATCAATTAATGGAATATTGGACTTGAACAATATTTTGATAAATATCAAAATTGCATAAGATAAAACAAGAATGAAAGTATCATCAAATGAGAGGTTTCATCTTCAACCTTAGTTGAAGAATTAGCCTCTCATGGCTAAAGATAAAAGACTAACTTTTATTAACAACATAAAAATAAAAACTTACAAAGAAAATGTTGCAAGAAGAAAATTGTGGATGGAAAAGACTTGGCTTGTGCGTGAACAGGGGCTGCGCCCCCACTCTCTCCCCCCTTTACAAGAGAAAATAAAACATATATATATAGACTAAGTCCCTAGGGTTCGGCCACACTAAGTCTCCCCTTGTCCACATTTTACAAGAAAAGAAAACAACAAAAGCTACAAGTCGGTGCTGCCAAAAACTGGAAAGAGACGTGTCTTCAGTTGTTGCTTTGGAAAGAATTGTGCGTGTCTATCAATTGCTGGGATTTTAGCCTCTCATGACTAAAAACACCAAAAACTCTTGAAATGAAAACATAAAATAACAAAAGCGAAGAAGAGAAAGAAGAACAGAAATTTAATAAAAGTGAAAAGAAAACAATAGATTGAAATTATAAGAAAGAAACGAAGAACAGAAACTAAATAACAATAAAAAAACAAAAAGTAAGCAACAAATAAAATTGAAAAGAAAGAAGAACAACTGAAAATTTATTAACTTTAAATTAAAGCGATTAATTAAATAGCAAAGAAAATAAAGAGGAATGAAAAATTGAATAACTTTAAATTAAAAGAAATAAGAACAAAGTAACAACTTACAAAAGAAAAGATAAGAGCTAAGACAAGTGCTCTGAAGAGAAAAAGTGATGCTCTAAGTGGTGCCTAGCATAGGATATTTATAGCAGAAAATTAGGTTAAACCTAACTTTTACAAAATGACACATCTATCCCTCTAAACCCTAATAGAAGAAAAGAACGCTAGGGTTTAAGGCTATATTTTCAAAATGACACCTCTACCCCTCAAAAACCCTAATAAGAGAAAAGAATGCTAGGATTTAGAGTGTCTGCAGGCGCCAGGAACAAAGAAATTCGCGTTTTTATATTGTGGGGGCACTTATGACATAGCAGACATTCGAATTGGGAAAATTATATTTCATAATGATTTATATAATTTTGAATTAGCTTTCCAACGCCGCTGATTTCACTTTAATCTGATACTTGAGCTGAACGTTATGGTCAAAATGTTATGACTTGTGCAAAACTTGAAATTTAATCCAATTCGATTTTGACTTCCAAAATTTGCATTTTTCACTTTAAAACTACAATTTTCTCTCCATGATCTGCAAAATACCAAAATACAAAAACTAACCAAAAACATTAAAAAATAAAAAAGCTAAAGGTTTAATAAATGTGAATTAAGCGGTCCAAATATACAATATTTGGCACTCATCATGCAGCTCATGAGCTGGCAAAAGAGGCCATTCGTAATAAGGTATAAAAGGTTTGGTTGGAGGACACTCCACCGAGTATTGTAAGCATTGTTCTTAGTGAGCTTTCTGCCCCCTAGACCTCCTTTTATTGGGGTCAATTTTATTATCTAATGGAAGATTAAAGCAGATTTGTTCAAAAAAAAAAAAAAAAAAAGTTATCATGTACATCATTTATATGTTAGTACTAGACTATTAGTTATTATGTTACTAGTCAATATGTGATGCTTTATTAGTTAATATGTTAGTAGTTAATAACTTTAATATGGTAGACTTATACATTACTAGTTAATATGTTACTATTTATTAGTTAATAATTATTATATGTCGGACTTATATGTTAGTAGTTATCATTTACGTCGTAATTACTACTAGTTACTATGTTACTAATGAATATATTACATTTATTTGTTAATATGTTATCATTTTCTTTTAAGATTAAGCTTTTAGAATAACTAGTAATTTAGCATGATATTGTAGTAAAAATAGTCACAGTTTACTCAATTTCAATTAAAATATTTCACATGTTGAACTTCACTTATTAAAAGAAAAAATGATTAAAACATATATGATTATATTGTAATGTTAAATATGCATATATATTAAAGTAATATGTATTATATATGTGTGCATTTTGTGTATGTGTGTAATAAGATTTTAAATTGAAGAAAATTAACTATTTCAAATTATAATAATAGAATAAAAATAAAATATGTACTTTCTCTATCATGTTACTTGAAAGTACTTTAATTGGAATCTGTTATTCCTACATCACATAATCTTACATCAATTCTACACCAAGACACATTGGGTGTGGGACCCATGCATGTGGGTCTAAGTAACATGATAGAGAAACTACATATTTTATTTTTATTCTATTATTATAATTTGAAATAGTTAACCCACACCCAATGTGTCTTGGTGTAAGATTAATATAGAGTAATGTGATGTAGAAAAATCATTTCCCTAATTGAAGAAATATATGCACAATAAACTAAATTATTTAATTAGTATTTTATATTAATTTTTTTTATAATATTTTACAAAATTATAGTGGCTAAATTAGAATATGAGTTTTGTTTGGGTAACCAGATGCAGGTGGGAAATTTTAAAATATATGGCTGTATATAGTGGAAATCGGTACGTCTAATCCTGACTGTTAATTATTATCAGCAATTTCAAGATTCATCCTAAATCATTGGATCATATTTATAATAGTGAGCTCACTACAATTTAAAACACTATATACTTTCTGGAGAACGTAGTGGGTTACAATTGTTTCCCATTTTCCCCTAATGAACGGCTCGGATTCACCAAAAAATAATCCAACGGCATGCATTAAACATTAACGACATGATTTTTGGCCTCGAGAATTGTGAGCGGCAGTGCAGTCAGGTCAACTAAAAATGTTACTCTATGTGAGTTTTTCCAAGCCTCCACCTCGCCCAATGGATCGATCCTGATCGTAGAATAAAATATGTTATTTGATGATTAAATGAAAAACGTTTGAGATCTTGGTGCTCTAATGGAATGTGGAACACGAGATTATTTCCATGCTTGCATCTAACGCTTTGGACACATAATTTTTTTTAAAAAAAAATAAAAAAAAATATGCCACAGCATTAAATATGTGTTCTCAACTTCTGTCAAAATAAACAATAAAAAATAAAAAAAATAAAAAAGAAGAAGAAGAAGAAACGAGAAGAAAGGAAACTCAGAGGGCGAGAGAGAGAGCTCTACGCTCAGTGTGCTGGGTGGTAATGTTGGTGCGTTGGTGGCCACCACGACGCGTGGTGGCATTGGGCCGTTGTCTTTGGCCTAGGGGAGTGTCGGCATGCTGTCACTGCGGTGAATCTATGGTGTGAGCATGAATCTAAGGAAGGTTGTTGGTAGGTCTTCGGTGCTGGCTTTGGTGGCGTGGCCACCGCTAGGTGGTCTCCGGCCACGGAGCATGTCAGGGTAGCTGTCTCTCGCGGTCACAGGCCTTTGTGCGGTGGTTTTGTGCCGATTGAGTGTATGAGAAGTTTTTTATTTTGAGCATATTTCTTTCATTTCTGTAGTGTTTTTTTTTTTTGTTCTTATTTGTTAATTGAGATTTGAGGATTCAATTTGAACTTTGAGAATTTTGGTTAACACTAAACGAGCCCTAATTGGGCCGAGCTGCCCAATTTGGGCTCGATAGGCCGTTTAATCGATCTGAGGCTCGGGCTCGAATCGAATCTCAAAAAAAATTCTAGGTTTGATCCACGCTCGAGTCTACTCGAGTGAGCCGAGTACTCGGATCGACTCGAAATGCCTGGCTTATTATTACCGAGCTCGATCCCGAGTTAGGGCATGACTCCAACGAGTCGAGTTCGGACAAAGGATCCTAAGCCCAGCTCGAGCTCGGGATCAGCTCGTTTAGAAACCCTTTAAAAGGAGCCGGTTTGGGGATACAAAAACTCAACTCGGACCTGCTCATTTACAGCCCTACTGATGTGTCATTGATGACACAAGTTATGATGTAATTAGTTAAATAAACTCATATTAATTGTATAGAGGTATTTCAGTCAACTTAACGTGTTATAGTATATATATTCCTAAGTCTTTAAGTTGAAAAATATATTCTGCTCCAAATCTTAACTCTGATAATGTCGTAATGTCACGTAAAAATTTGAAATTTTTACTTATGCCTTTTTGTAAAAGGCGGGGCATTACAGTATGGTATCAGAGCAGTTTGCTCTGAAGACCCTAAAGACTTGACATTATAAAGTTAGAAAGTCAGAAACAACACAAGAGCTACAGGGAACATAAACTCTGAAAAATGATTTGTATGAATTTTTGTAAATGATAAGATTACTAACTGTTAGTCACAGTTAGGGTTTTTGAGTATGATTATGTATGCTTCTTTGAGTATTGAATAATGCATGAACATATGCACATTTGATGCTTTGTTATATGTTAGAAAGCATATTAATATGATTGCATGCTAAACAATAATTATACTCTGAAATCATTTTAGTTTTTAAAGAAAGATGTTTAAGTATGAACTTTCAACATTAGTACAATATTTACAAAATAAAGGCTTAGATGTGATGAAAACATATTAAAAAGTGATGTTTTATAAGAATGATAAATATATTTATATTGTATGCATATTTGTATTTCTATTGTCTGTTAGCAACAAAAACAATCCACTGAATAAATTGGACTCTTATTCTAGAATGAGAATTAATACTCATTCACATATTATTAAAACATTTTCAAAAGATTTGAAAACAATGAGATTTCATGTGAAAAAGAAAAGTTTAATACAATTAATAACTTTTGAAAATATGTGCCAGTGATATGCATGCTGAACTGTGTACAGTGGCACATAGCACCACTTTAGGTTATGCTTATAAATAAACACCTTGATTGATTTATATGTGATTTCTGAGATTTGCGTAGTAATCCTATGTATGGTAATATTTATTTGCTCTCATTAGATAAGTGACTGAATTTTAAATTTTTAAATTTTAAATTGAAAAGAATAGAATAAATATTCTTTATCAGATTTAACAAGTTTAGATGTCTAAGTGCAGAGACCTCCCACCGGAACGATAATCTCAGTGTAAGATGAATAAGAAACCTA
The DNA here is from genome assembly GCF_958979055.1 of Alnus glutinosa. Taxonomy (NCBI): domain Eukaryota; kingdom Viridiplantae; phylum Streptophyta; class Magnoliopsida; order Fagales; family Betulaceae; genus Alnus; species Alnus glutinosa. The sequence goes on from NC_084886.1 coordinate 30,337,524, forward strand.
AGGTATGAAGGTATATATAATCTCATGATTAGAATGATTGATGCCTAGTGTTATTTTGAAGTATAATCATGAAATGATATTTGGAGGACTAGAATTTGGTGCTTAATACCTTGGCAAATTTATTTGATAAATTTATTAAGCACTTTATTAATACATTGTATACTTAGAGGTGATACTTTTCCTATGTCTATGGTAAAGAATAATCTTAGAATTAATAAGGGTAAATGTTGAGGTTTTGATGTATACCCAATTTATCTTAGAATGTAAAGAAAGATATATTATGATTGACGAGAATCTATTATCCTGAGTCTAGTATCTTTTGAAGATAGGTGCATAAATTGTAGATTATTGATTTATGTGTATTTTGAGGACAAATATGGAATAAGTTGACTAAATGATTTGATGATAAACTTTGGAAAAGTTAGAATCCATTAATTGATAAATTATTGAGGTTTTCTAGAACCTAAATTGATTGATATATATAATACACATAGAACAATTCTCTTAGAAATCTCCATTTTGTGGATAGGTGGTTTAATAGAAACTGATCAATTGCATGACTAACTTGGATTAATATTAAGATCTAATCTAATGACTTTTGAGGATGATAGAATTTATGCATGAATAAGGAAAAGAACATGGTACTACATAAAGGGTTGTACCTAAGTAAAGAATCAAATAACAGTTCAAAAGATTATGCCAGACTTAGGAAATCTTTGATATTGAAAGATAAAAAGAAATTATTATTTCCTTACACTCTCTTTGATAAGATTGATTAAATGTGATTGAGGAAATAAAATGAGCTTATAAAGAGGATTACAATACTTTGAGGTACGTGCTGATAATCGTTTAAATGTTATGACTCGATGAGGATAATGATTTTTTAGGCTTATAATTCATAAGATTTTATAAGGGCAATGATTTATGCCACTTAAAAAAAATAATTCTATCAGTAGATTTTGAGGTTGTTTAGATGATGAATTTCCTAAGTACAGTTTGGATATATGAATTCTGTGACAATCAAGAAATGATTATTAAAGGAATAATCTGATCAATGAAGTTCGAAGTTATCTAGGCAATAGATTTACTGACTAGAACTTTGAAACGAAAATGTCGTAGTAACTAGGAATTGATCATTTAAGAAACATGGATATCTGAGAATTTCATTTTAAAGTTGAGATTGGAATCTATGGCATATAATGATTAGGATTGATTTGCTTTAATTCCAAATTCATAAGACATAGTAAGATGATAGGTTGCATTAATGACTATGTTTGATTAATTATCCTGCCCACTAATGTTTGTTTGATTGATTGGTTGAGAGATTGACTAATTGCCCTCCGCCACGATCAAACCACAATGACAAGAGAACGATGATGGAAACCCTTACGTCTTGACAAGTCGCGCCTTGAAAAATGTAATTTCAAATGACACTTGTTACCAACAAATACCAGGTAAAACTCCTATTGTTTAAGATTACGCTACCTTTCACAACATGAAAACTGAATAGAATAGAATACTTGATTATTAAGATTAAGATCTTAGTAATCTATTTCCCTTAAATATTGCATGAAAGAATTAAGGTTTTCATGGAATAAGATAGGATTACTTTATTGATTAAGAATAGACTTAACTATGATTATGAGGAGTTCATTGGAGATTATAAGTATAAAATTGGTCAAAGCTAGAATTGGATTAATTTTAGAAGCTTTCGATTTATCTTTAGATTAATTTACTCCTATTCCAACCTTGAAGAATTTTATGATAAGTTTTGGCTAACAAAGATAAAATAGTGGCCTTAGTATAAAATTTGCTATGGCTATTAACTTATATGATAACTATAGATATTAGCCAAATGAATTGAGGATCTTGATATTATTTCAGATGATCTGTTATGGAGATAGATAAATTTTAATTGAGAAGTTATAAATTGATTTGCATTGGCTAAGCTTGAAGATTAAATGTTGATCTTATGATATTAGCAACAAAAAAAAAAAAAAAAACTTTAATGATAGGTTTACATTTTGAGGTTTATTTGGATTAAAATTATAATTATGGGTTAATGTTATTTTGACTAGAATCATAATGGTATGGTTATGACAAATGTGGAGACTAGGTAATGATACATCACTAATATAGATGCCTAGTTGAATTTTAGGAAAGTGAAAAATACTACATGATAGCCAAAAGGAGATTGTTCCTAATCAGATAGCGAAAATGAGATAATTGGTATTAATCTTTGATGTTAATATCATATTGATTTTGGGAATGGCTGATTTAAAGAATTGAATATTATGTATAAATCTGATTAACAGCTAAACTATCTTTTGAGGTTAAACCATACAATGGTATACAAGAATGATGTCTAGGCTATGATCTGTGGAATAATTTGAAGATAGAATTGAGAAACATTATTTTCTTACACAATTTTTTAGGATAAAAGGAAACAAGGGTTGTTTAGCGAGGATATGATTGCAAGCTTTACATTGATGATACCAGGGGTTTAAAAAGATGATTGTGATTGCATATGGTCTAATACAAATCTGAGTTCGAGGTAAACTTCAAGGACGTGTGTCAATCTGATTCATCGGACAAAACAATCCACTACTTGGTGTTATCATTGGAGAACTCCATAGAATAAAATAAATATTGAGGTAATATCTCACTCTTCCACTAAGCCGCACTTGAGGATGATTGAAGTAATTGATGTCTTGATTTGAAATTCTTTTCTTAATTTAAATTATTATGAATGATATGATTTATATTTTTTTCGAGGTCTAAAAAATTAAGGACTATTTCTTACTAGAGGTTAGGAATGGTTAGACCCAGATTATTGTTAAAGGATTTTCTAATGGAAAGAAACTCCAACCCTACGGATAACTAAGGACAAACTTTTTAATCGAGACGTTAGACCTTGAATAAGTTTCTTCCCTAGAATTGGGAGGTGAAATTTCAATAACATAAGATGGAATTTTAACAATAGAAGATAGGACAATATTCTAGTATATTACTTACGGTATTTGAAAATATAATGATCTAATCAGGTATTGCTAACATGGACGAACAAAGTAGACGAATTCTATGATAAAAACAAACCTTTACATTGAAGTAGAGAAATGGAAATGATGTGGATGGTGAAAGTTAAATGTTGATCATATAGACTAAAGTTGTATGACGAGATAATGTAGAGAAAATGAATATGCATTATTTTCTTACATCATTTTTCCTTCAGTAGAATATTTCTAAGATTAGAAGTAATGTATAACCCATGTTTAGCAGTAATTGTTTCTTTAAAATCTGAATTGTTCGATTTAGAATTTAGAAGTCTAAATCTTCATTTAGTGTAAACTTTATGCTTAGCATAGTTTACGAATTTCAAGGACGAAATTTTGTTAAGGGGGGAGGGATATAACGCCCGAGATTTTAAGTTAAAAAATATAATTTAAGACCTAATATTAAGGTAAATATATAAATATGAATATTTACGAAATAAATATTCATTAGCTTTATAAACTTCGATTTAATAAAACAAGAAATATTATTGGACTCTAAAATATTGCTGAATAATAAATAGTCAGATGTAAATAATTAGTAAATTAATTGGTATAATATTATTGAGGCAATAGTATTATTAATTCAATCGGAATTATAATATTTATTGTTTAGCATAAATTTAATAAACTTGTTTAGCAAGTTTATCTGCGTCCTCCGCTATATATCGGGACCGTCCCTCTTCAGTAAATACGAGCTCTCCTTTCTTCCTTCTTTTCTTCTTTTCTTTTCTTCCTTTTCTCTTCTTTCTTTCATGTTCTTCTGATTCTCTCTTTCTCGACGAACCCAGAAACCGTGAGAGACAGGAAGAGCGAAGAGAAACCGATCAACAGAGAGAGTGAGAGATGAGAGAAGCCGGGAGAGATGAAACGGAGAGAGAGCTTGATCGGGAGAATCAGAGACCGGAGGGAGAGCCGGAGGTCTGATCCTTTGACGGTTCAGTGGTGGGCTGGAGCAGACATTGCTGACGGAGCCAGAGAACCTGATCTTCGGTGGGTCGTCTTCGTAAACACAGATGAGGCGATTTCCGGTGAAGAAGGAGCGATTTCTTGTGAGATTTATGGCGAATCTCTTTGTGTTTGAACAGAGATTTCCCAAGGTAATTTCTAGTAATTTAGTTTAGTTTATTTGATTTTTTGATAATAAATGATTAGATGATTTTTGAGTTGTGATGTTTTGATTTTCGGATTGTGGTGTTTTCGGATTGTATCCCCTATTATTGGCCGATGGGGTTTACTTGTGTGTGTCACGGCCAAATGGATTTGAAGTGGATTTGATGTTGTTGGCCATGTATGTTCTGATTCGGGATTGTTGTAGTTTCGGATTTTGTGACCCCTGTTCCTGCTGATTACCATGATATCCTGATTTTAGGTGTGTTCTTGTTGGACCCATTGGATGATTTTTTTTGCTGTCTTGATCAGCCGAAAGGTTGTGTGGGTGTGTGTCAACAGTGAACATGGTAGTGGTGATTTGGTGTTTATTATGCTCTGTTTGGGTCGGCTGTGGTATGTTCACTGTGGTTGATCGGGTATTGGTGGATTTGGGATTATTGTGAAGATTTGGCTAGTTGTGATGTTTTGGATATAGGGATTTTTTAGGTTTGTGTGATTGCTGGTTTTGACCCCCTTTTTTGTGAGATATGACTATGTGTAGGTGTTTTGCTATGATTTTCTTAGTGCTATTGCAGGGATGTTAAAATTCTGGAGCGTTAAGTCTTACTAATTAGTCAATAAAAAAAAAAAGTTTTGATTAGATTGTTTTTAATGAAATTAATTGGAGAGTTTTTATTATTTGTTGATATAAAGCTTAGATTGAAGATTAATGACTTTTAAAGAAGTTTTGTTAACTGGGATTTATTTGGAATAAGAATCAATTATAGTGGAAATTAAGTTATGAGATTGTGTGAAGAAACTGATATTTTAAAGTAATTCTTATGAAAGAAAATTGTTTGAATAAATATTAGATGTGTTTTTGGTATTTTATGGAAAAAGGTTTAAGTCGCTAGGAATTAATATGTAAAGTTTAAATATGTTAAATTTACTTTGATTAGGAATGCCTTTTATAAGTGATGAGAATAATAATATTCTATGTATATAAATGTATTAATTACAGATAATGAGTTAAGAAACTGCACCAAAGGGCTTTGAGTATTTCTTACTAACTGAGTGTGATACTAGTTAGTTTTCAATAGTATTTTGGTTATGGATTTATTTATTTGTTTATGCATACGAATTTGCATATTTTATTTTATTTTTATTTTTAATTAATGAAGTTATGCAACAAAGCTGGCAGAGCCACTAGTGGGTGTGATACCTATGAAATATTAATATTGAAAAACCAGAGGTGTTCGGTGATTTGCAAATTTTGATACTCGCAAGCGCACAAGTCGTATGTAGAATAGTACATGCAAGTGTGAGATCGTATCCACAGGGAAGTGTGTGTAAAGAAAAGAAAATCAATTTCAATTTAAATTACATTTGTTTTAACCTAGAGCCATGATTTTGAATTTCTTTTAAGGACAAAGAAAAAAATGAGTAAATAATGCAAAGAAGAAAATCACTAAGGTATCGGAATTCATCAAATCAAATCAAACACCCTACTCTTGCATTTTATTCGTAAATTCGATTCAAGAAGCTCGATATTCAAGTTCTTAAATAACAAAGCGTGAAAACATTTGATGAATCCAACTCAAACAAATCACAACGATTATCCCTTAGAGTAGAAATCATCCATTGTATCTGGAAATCACAATGGATATCTCATTCTCAAATAAATCAATCGATGTATCCATTGGTTGAATTACAACAAACATCCAATAAAGATTATCAATCTAAAGAAATAATTCAATAAACTGAAATGGAACTTGAATATAACATAAGAACATCAAATCTATAAATATCATAACAAGAGTATAGGTGTTATCATTGATGAGGTTTCATCATTAACCTTAGTTGAGGATTTTAGCCTCTCATAACTAAAAACACAAAAAACTCTTGAAATGAAAACATGAAGCGATAAAAACGAAGAACAGAAAGAAGAACAGAAATTTAATAAAAATAAAAAGAAAGCGATAATTTAAAATAATGAGAAAGAAAAGAAAAATGGAAATTAAATAACGATAAACAAAAAGAAAGCAATAAATTAAAGCGGTAAATTAAAAAGACTAAGAGAAGAAAGAAGAAGAACAGAAAATTAAATAACTTTAAATTAAAAGAATTATGAATGAAATATCAACTTACAAAAGAAAAGACAAGTGCTCTAAAGAAAAATCGATGCTCTAAGTGGTGCCTAGCATAGGGTATTTATAGCAGAAGATTAGGTTAAACCCAACTTTTACAAAATGGCACATCTACCCCTCTAAACCCTAATATGAGAAAAGAACGCTAAGGTTTAGGCCATATTTTCAAAATGGCGCATCTACACCTAGAAAACCGTAATAGGATTGTCAGCAGTCGTCAGAGCATTGAAATTCGCGCATGCCACGTCAGCCCTAATTGTCGCTCGATCGACTATTTTGGTCCCTCGAGCGACAATGCGCTCGATCGATTATCTTGGTCGATTGATCGACATCGTGCTTGAGCCCTTGTGTGCCTTCTAGGTGCTTGATTCTCCAAAGATGTTGCCACGTCAGCCCTAATACATGTGCTTTGAATGGCTCTAACGACTTCTTCTCCTGTTTCTTTGCAAGTCCCACAGAAAATATTGCATTTTATCTCAAAGTCCTACAAAACACTGAAACACCAAAACTAACCAAGAAATCAGAAAATAAAAAAGGTAAAGATTTAACAAATGCAAATTAAGGGGTCCAAATATACAATATTTGGCACTCATCATTCGGGGTGAACAAATAAGCTAGAAGTGTGAGGAGCTCGGGCTTTAGAAACCCGTTAAAAGACATGAGACTGCAACGAGATGAGTGAAAGAAAGATGAATTTTTAAGACTTGCATTAAGACTATCACTGCATCATTACTTTATAGATATACATATATTCAACTCATGACTGAAACATGAATTGCATATACATATAGATAAAGCTATTGCATTGTGCTTTTCCTTTCTAAATAAATTTATAAGCATCATATTATTGGAGACGGTTGACTCACACAAAAAAAGTATGAGATTGTGGAAGTATCCACAGTCACATACTCATTGGTGTAAGTTCTAAAGGTAAAGGATTGGACTATGCTATCGTTAAAGATTTAGAGCTAGTGATAATGTAGTTGATTATATTTCTTTGTAATCATTAATATTTGTATTCTTTTTGTATGTAACAAGTTTAGAAATGTTTGTATTTAGTAGGTTTTTCTTATATGCTTTTTATGTAATGCTTATGTGTCATTGATTTTTTTTTTTTTTATGATCTATACAGAAATACTAAAATAAAAGGGATTTAAGTTTTTGGCGTCGTTGCCGGGGATTGTGTTAAATTATTTTTTTTTTCTTTGAAAAAAAAATCCCTTTTATTTAGTATTTCTGTTTAGATCATTAAAAAAAAAAAAAAAAAAAAAAAAAAAAAAAAAAAAGGAAAGAAAAGAAAAGAAAAAGAAAAAGAAAAAAAGAATCGTTTGTTTCTGTGTTCCTTTTCTGCAAAATTCAATTCTAATATTGAGGCTCGAGCATAGATCTTACAGACAGCAGTATTGAAGCGTCCACTGCTACAATAACTTTTGCCTATGCAAGGTCGTCGATCTCAGAATTCAGAACTCATTCCATTCAATCCAGAGATTGAACGCACTATTCGACAACAAAAAGAGACCTCAGAAGCAGAAATTCTATTCGAAGTTGAGGAAAAGATAAGTACGTGTAGAAAATCCACCTGAGCAGAAGCCAATGAAGAGTTCTTTCATACCACAGAATCTAAATTAGCCCTCTTGCATTGCTTTCCAGCCGAATGTGCAAAGCAATTTCAATTTGTCTCCTCACCTTCTCGATCAGCATGGTTTCACACTACAGAGGCACACCTACGAAAGATCCTTATTTTCATATTCGAGACTTCTTTGATCTTTGCAAGACACAAAACATCCATGGCTTAAACGCGGAAGGAATCAGGTTAATTCTTTTTCCGTTTTCCTTGAAAGATAATGCTAAGTTATGCTTGAATTCTTTGGCTGCAAGATCTATCCACAATTGGGAGGAGTTGGCCACAAAGTTCTTGAAAAAGTTCTTCCCAGCCCAAAGGACTAGGCAATTGAGGAGGGAGATTCAAACCTTCCAACAAAAAGATGGAGACCTATTCTTTGAGGCGTGGGAGCACTTCAAGGAGCTACTTCTAAAATGCCCACATCACAATCTATCTCAAGACGATCAGGTACAAGCTTTCTATGAAGGTTTAAATGATTCTAACAAAAGTCTTGTAGATTCAACTTGTGGAGGTGTACTAATGGAAAAGAATAGCGAGGAGGCAATAGAACTATTTGAGACTTTAAGCGAAAACTCCCAACAATTCTCATCCCGAGGAAAGTAATGAGTAAAAGGAAAGGGTGTCTATGAAGTGAACATAAATGGAGAAGTTCAAAATCAAATGGCTACCATGGAAAGAAAGTTGGATATGCTAGTCAAAGCCATGACTACACACAACATCTTGCCCATTCAACAGATTGCACAAATTGAGGTATGTGACATATGTTCCCAGTTTGACCACACCACTAAGACTTGCCTCATGTCTTCATCTGCAGATCAGGAGCAAGCAAATTATGTGGGCCAGAATAATTACCCTCCAAAGAACAATCCGTATCCAACACTTACAATGCAGGGTGGCGAAACCACCCCAATTTTTCATGGAGTAACAATCAGAATGTGCAGAATCCACAAGGGCAGCAAAGGAATTTCCAGCAAGGAAATAACTATCAAGCTCCACCACAAGTGGTCCAACCAAATCTAGAGCCAAAGAAGAATGACCTCGAAAGTGCTCTACTCCAATTTATGATTGCACAACAACAGAGCAACACTCAGACTAGTCAAGCTATTCAAAAATTGGAGGCCACTACAAGTCAAGCTATCCAAAGATTGGAAACACAAGTGGGGCAGTTGGCCAAAGAGCTAAGCAGGAGAAAAATGGGCGAATTCCCAGCCCAAACAATACCCGATCCAAGGGGCCACGAGCAACTTAAGGCTATAACAACTCTCAGAAGTGGGAAGACCATTGACAACAAGGTGGGGATAGAACTTGATGAGACAATTCTGGCATCTCCAATTGAGGCCACAACATCAAAGGTAAGAGAAAAGGAGAAGGTGAATGCACCACCCTTCCCTCAAAGGTTAGTAAAGCCAAAGAAAGAAAAGCAACTTATGGACATTTTTGAAACTTTGAGAAAAGTTGAAATAAACATTCCTTTATTAGATGCAATTCAGCAAATCCCTTCTTATGCTAAATCTTTAAAGGATTGTTGCACTCATAAAAGGAAGTTTCAGGATCATGAAAAGGTTGCTTTAACAGAAGAGGTAAGTGCAGTATTATTGAGGAAGTTGCCACCAAAGCTGAAAGATCTAGGTAGTTTCACTATTCCTTACAAGATTGGTGACCAACTTTTTGATCGTGAATTGCTGGATTTGGGAGCAAGTATCAATCTGCTACCATACACTGTATATGAGACATTAGGTTTGGGGGAGCTCCAACCAACCTCAATCACCTTACAATTGGCAGACATAAGCATTAAAAGACCGAGAGGTATCTTGGAAGATGTCTTGGTAAAGGTAGATCAATTTATTTTACCTACTAATTTTATTGTGCTAGATATGGAAGAATCCTCTATGCCATTACATTTACCTATTATTTTGGGAAGACCCTTTATGAGAATTGCAGATACAAAAATTTGTGTAAAAAAGGGTACGGTGAGCATGAAAGTTAATGGGGAGAAAATTGAATTCAAGGTCTTTGATGCATTTAAATTACCTTTAGACAACCTTGATTGTTTTAATATCTGTGAAATTCAAAATGTTGTGGAGAAAGTTTTTCAGGTACATCATAGTGATCCAATGGAAGCCACTCTCACTCACAGTTTCACAAGGCAAGACATTAAGTCAAATTGTGAGAATGTTAATGATGATATCATTGAAGCCGTTCAATTCCTTGAAGCCTCTCCACCATATCCAAGTAAGTATGCACCTCCCTTCGAATCGCTTGTGCCAACTAACACTACTCTTGTTCCATCTACTGTTCAGGCACCAATCTTAGAGCTGAAACAACTTCCATCCCATTTGAAATATGCCTACTTGGGAGACAATCAGACATTACCAGTAATAATTGCTTCAGAATTAAGCTTGGGGGAAGAGGACAAGCTTTTGAGGGTTCTAAGAGATCATAAAACTGCACTAGGGTGGACTATTGCCGACATCAAAGGTATAAGTCCTTCCAAATGCATGCACAGAATTCTCCTTGAAGATGAAGCAAGGCCAACTAGGGACGCACAAAGAAGACTTAACCCTCACATGAAGCAAGTAGTCAGAGATGAAGTTCTCAAATTGCTAGATGTTGGCATTATCTATCCCATCTCAGACAGCAAATAGGTAAGTCCGGTTCAAGTGGTGCCGAAAAAGAGTGGAATTACAGTGGTGAAGAATGAAGAAAATAAGCCGGTACCTACAAGAATGACCACCGGATGGAGGGTATGTATTGACTATCGAAGGCTTGACAAGGAGACCCGAAAGGATCACTTTCCTCTACCTTTTATTGATCAGATGCTAGAAAGGTTAGCTAGTCACAGCTACTATTGTTTCTTGGATGGGTATAGTGGGTACAATCAGATTGCTATTGCTCCAGAGGATCAAGAAAAGACCACATTCACATGTCCTTTTGGCATGTTTGCGTACCGGAGGATGCCATTTGGATTATGCAATGCACCTGCTACATTTCAAAGATGCATGATGAACATCTTTTCAGACATGGTGGAAAAATTCATTGAGGTAGTTATAGATGATTTTAGTGTTTTTGGCTCTAACTTTGATGAATGCCTCCATCATCTACAGATTGTCCTCAAAAGGTGTGAAGACTGCAATCTTGTGCTTAATTGGGAAAAGTGTCATTTCATGGTACAATAAGGCATCGTGCTGGGTCATGGTATTTCTAGCAAAGGTATTGAGGTCGATAAGGCAAAGATTGGCATCATCTCCAAACTCCCTCCGCTTATGATAGTAAAGGGTATAAGAAGTTTTTTGGGGCATGCTGGATTTTATAGAAGATTCATCAAGGATTTCTCAAAGATTTCTAGACCCTTCTACGCACTGTTGGCCAAAGATGCAAAGTTTGTATGGACTGATGAGTGCATGGATGCTTTCAATTTATTGAAAAAACTACTCACATTTGCACCAATCATGATGGCACCAGATTGGAACCTACCGTTCGAACTTATGTGTGATGCTAGCGATTTTGCCTTGGGAGCTGTTTTAGGCCAGCGAGTTGATAAGGTACCTCATGCTATTTATTATGCTTCTAGAACCTTAAATGATGCTCAGTTAAATTATTCCACCACTGAAAAAGAGCTGTTAGCAGTCATCTTTGCACTGGAAAAGTTTAGATCATATCTGATTGGATCTAAAGTCATCATCTTCACTGATCATGCTGCTCTCAGATACTTGTTTTCAAAGAAGGATGCAAAACCTAGGTTGATTCGATGAGTCTTACTACTGCAAGAATTTGATCTAGAAATAAGGGATAAAAAAGGTAGTGAAAATGTGGTTGCAGATCATTTGCCTAGGTTGCTTCATGAAGAAGAAGGGAGTGAGCTCCCCTTAGGCGAACAATTTTCGGACAAGCAATTATTTGCCATCAATGTCCACCCTCCTTGGTATGCAGACATTGTGAACTACATCACTACAAAGGTTTTTCCCCCAAGTATGTCCAGTCAAGAAAGGACGAGATTAATATCTATATCTAGACAATACCATTGGGATGAACCTTATCTATTCAAATTCTGACCTGATCAAATTATCTGGAGATGTGTACACGAGGAAGAGCATACCGGCATTTTACAGCATTGCCATCAGCTTGCCTGTGGAGGACACTTCAGAGCAAAGAAGATAGCACTTAAGGTATTACAAGCAGGTTTCTTTTGGCCTACTATATTTAAAGATGCTTTTGGGTTTTGCAGTGCTTGTGACAGATGCCAAAGGACAAGGAACATCTCTTCTCGAAATCAAATGCCATTACAGAATATTCAAGAGGTCGAACTCTTTGACGTATGGGGTATTGATTTCATGAGCCATTTCCCTAACTCATTTGGATTTTTATATATTCTAGTGGGGGTTGATTATGTGTCCAAATGGGTCGAGGTTGTCCCCTCTAAAACTAATGATCATCGAGTTGTTGTGAAGTACTTGCAGGAATATATTTTCACTCGATTTGGGACACCAAAAGCGATCATCAGTGATGGAGGAAGCCATTTTAACAATCACCCTTTTGCTTCTTTGCTAAAGAAGTACGGGATCACACATAAGGTAAGTACTCCATATCATCCCCAGGCCAGTGGACAGGTGGAGATCAGCAATAGAGAAATCAAGAGCATCCTGGAGAAGACGGTAAACACTAGCATAAAGGATTGGTCTTTGCGCTTAAATGATGCACTATGGGCTTATCGAACTGCTTACAAGACCCCAATTGGTATGTCACCTTATCGGTTAGTCTTCGAAAAGGCCTGCCATTTACCTGTGGAGCTAGAGCATCGAGCATATTGGGCCATAAAGCAACTCAATTTCAATATGAAGCAAGCAGGTGAAAAGCGGAAATTGCAGTTGGTTGAGCTTGAAGAATTGAGACATGATGCCTATGAAATTGCGAAGATCTACAAGGAACGGACTAAGGTATATCATGACAAGCAACTTGTCAGAAAATAGTTTCATGTAGGCCAAAAGGTATTGCTATACAATTCCAGATTACGACTTTTTCCAGGTAAGCTTGAATCTTGATGGTATGGTCCTTACACTGTTACTAAGGTTTTCTCTCATAAAGCACTAGAAGTTCATAACAAAGAAAAAAATCACACTTTCATGGTGAATGGGCATAGAGTGAAACCTTACATTGAGATCGACTTTCGGCCTCAAGACGAAGATCTGGAATTACATCCAGTTCAGAACACTGCCTATCCTGCTCTCGAGCGAAATTCAGACTAGGCTCAAGCGCATCTACCCCGATCTGTGCTACTGAGGCCACATCCTGCACTAACACTACCATATCCTTTACACTTTTTGTTTGTTTTAATTTTTGTTTTGGTTTTCCTTTGTCTGGCTGAAGACATTAAACTTAGCGCTCATGGGAGGCAACCCATCTTGTCACAATTTTTTTTCTTCCCTTTCATAGTTTTGTTTTTCAGGAAAAGTGTGTTTGCATTCAAGTTTGGGGGTATGCTACGAGCCATACCTAGTCCAACCAATTTTCTCATCTCCCGGGTATGATCTTTCCATTCTATCTACACATTGAGGATAATGTGTAATTTAAGTTTGGGGGTATGGGACACACACACTTTTTGTTTTTTTTTTTTTTAAAAAAAAAAAAAAAAAAATTTGAAATTGCATGTTCATGTTATTGTTAAGACTTTGGTTGATCTAAAAATTGTGATTTGAATTTCATTGGTGAGCTTAGAATGTTGAACACATGATCATTTAAAATTGATTCTAAGTCCTACTACTTACTTTTGGCATCTAAGGATTCATTTGTTTCAATCTAAACTATCACAAGCACATTACCATATAATTTGTGAGGTATGATAAATGAACCTGATTGTGTATTTTTCAATGTCTTGGGTGAAGCTGAGTGACTTGTTGGATGGATACCTTGGCATATATATAATAATAATAAAATAAAAAAACCATTTTTGAAGATTTCACTGAGTAACTGGACTTCTTGCCTCATTAAGCATTGAATGTTCACGTCAAAAAGTGAGAAATTTGGATTGGTTAAAGTCATGACTAGTTTAGTTCTGTAGCCTTTTTTACTCGAGTTAGTAAGCTCTTAGAGGTATTTCCACACTTAGTGCCTTAAAGCCATCTGGTTTGGGAGCATAGCCTAATACTCGTTACATGGGTCAATTAGAAAGCTTAAGAGAACTAAGGCATTGCACAGTCTGACCAAAAAAAAAAAAAAAGAGAGAGAATACAGCTCTTGCTATTATGCCTTGGTCATTCAATTTGATGGGGATTCCAGTGAATTTTGAAATATTGAGTCATTGCACATTGAAATTAATTTGAAGCCTCATGATTATGTGTTAGTTCACCTTACACTAAATTGAACTTGTGATGCCTCAACTTGTCGTTTGTAAGTGGTTAGACTTTAGAATTCTATTTTATATTGAAGATGGAGTTTATCTTTCTAAGCTTGCTAATGAATGAGAATCATAATTTTGGTGACACTTAACTCTTTGGAATAAACATGAATTTTTGTATAATGTTTGTGGGTATCATTCATGGCAAACCCTCACGAGACTTCACTCGTCCACTAGGGAGTTCTAGGGGTTTAAAAGGCTTATTGCATACGCTAAATGCAATCGTGTTTCCTGCGACAAAGAAGGTAGAGTAGTTATTGTTTTAGTTTTCCTTTTATTTTCAATTCTGCATGCTAATGGACTAGCAATATGTAAGTTTGAGGGTGTGATAAGTGATGAATGTTACATATTCAAACCCCTTAATTTACATATGTTAAGCTCTTAGTTTTGTTATAGTTTAATGTTTTGTGTTGTTTTTGTGTTTTCTTTTATTTTACAGGTTTTGGAAGAAAATCCATCAAATTCCAAGATTATAATGAAGTTGGAAATCTCACTTTTGGATAGATTCAAACTCCAAATCAATTTTGAATTTAAGGAAAGAGAATTTGGCAAAAAAATCGTTATTCTTGGAAAGAATCTAGAATGAGCATGTCTCAGTAATTTAATCATAACTTTCGGTTCAAGTATCGGATTGCAACGAAATTAATGTCGTTGGAAAGATAAGATAAAAGAAAAATGATAAATGTACAACACAAGTACAACAACTTCACAACACCCCCTCATATGGGAATGGACCCCACACATTGGGACCCACCCCCATGTGAGGGGGTGTTGTGAAGTTGTTGTACCTGTTTAGTGTAAGAATCAATCCTCAAGATAAAATTAAACAAATATGTTAGAAATAGGATTTTCCTAATTCGGATGTTTACCATGCCAAAATCGTCCTGCAATAAAAGATCACAAATCTGTACGGTTTTTGGAATCCTTTTCCTACTTGGATGGAAATTTCAGAAAAGAAAAATACTTGTAATTATTCTATTTGGACTAGAAGTCCTATTTGTAATTGTTCTAGGATTTCTAAAGCATCTAGAGCTTCTTTAATCCCTATAAATAGGCCTCTAACCTTTGAAGAAAAACATACACAAGCTTTGAAGAAGAATCAAAGGCTACATCAAGAAGGAGGTTTTTTTTTTTAGTTTTTTTTTTCTTTCTTTTCCTTTATTATTTTCTTATGGGGATGATTTCCATCCAATTTATGTGTAACTAATACTTTAGTTAGGGCTCGATTGAAGCTCTAATTATGTCTCGTTAAGGTTTTCAATTGACGCCTTTGCTACAATTTATATATTGATGCTTAACTTGATTATTTCCTATTTTCTTGAATTCCTCTCATGTTAATGCATGATCATCATATGCATGTGGTATAGATTTGTTATTTATCTCAATTTGGATGACCGAGTCCTGGGCATAATAAAGTAACAAAAGAACCTCATCACAGGTTCTTGGATTAATCAACATAAAGACAACTGGAATAGATACCATGTTCCAATCTAAGTGTGTTTGCCGATTTCCATAAATTTATGCTTTCTTGAAGAACAACTTAGTAGATATCATGCTAAATCCTTCAATGAAGAAAAGAGTTAGAGTAGATACCATGCCTAACTCATTGCTCAAGGAAATCAATAGCTTTAGGAGAAGATACCATTACCTTGTGGCTGGTAAGCATTAAGTATCAAGTTATAATGGTAGCATTGGCATTGTGAATCTTATTTGAATATGATTAGCGGTGAATATTGAAGCCCTACCTTATCTCCTATTATATTTCTGCAATATTTTTGTCTCTTTTCTTTTATTAGATCTTATTAATACTTTTATTTCTTTTCACTTATCTTAATTATTTAAGAAATCTTTTAAACATAATTTACCAATCCTTGTGGGAATGATCTCGTATTTGCTTACTATACTATCGTTTTGATCCCCGGCAACGGCGCCAAAAGCTTGTTGTAAAAATATCTACCTAAATAAATAGATAAATATTTGTACATTTTACTCGCAAGTGCACAAGATCAAAACGATAGTATAGTAAGCAACTGCGAGATCATTCCCACGAGGATTGGTAAATTATGCTTAAAAGATTTCCTAAATAATTAAGATAAGTGAAAAGAAATAAAAGTATTAATAAGATCTAATAAAAGAAAAGAGACAAAAATATTGCAGAAATATAATAGGAGATAAGGTAGGGTTTCAATATCCATCGCTAATCATACTCAAATAAGATTCACAATGTCAATGCTACCATTATAACTTGATACTTAATGCTTACCAGCCACAAGGGAATGGTATCTTCTCCTAAAGTTAATGATTTCCCTGAACAATGAGTTAGGCACGGTATCTACTCTAACTATTTTCTTCATTGAAGGATTTAGCATGGTATCTACTAAGTTGTTCTTTAAGAAAGCATAAATTTATGGAAATCGGTAAACACACTTAGATTGGAACATGATATCTATTCCAGTTGTCTTTATGTTGATTAATCCAAGAACCTGTGATGGAGTTCTTTTGTTACTTTATTATGCCCAGGACTCGGTCATCCAAATTGACATAAATAACAAATCCATACCACATGCATATGATGATCATGCATAAATATGAGAGGAATTTAAGAAAATAGGAAATAATCAAGTTAAACATCAATATATGAATTGTAGCAAAGGCGCCAATTGAAAACCTTAACGAGACATAATTAGGGCTTCAATCGAGCCCTAACTAAAGTATTAGTTACACATAAATTGTATGGAAATCATCTTCATAAGAAAAAAAAAAAAAAAAAAAAAAAAAAAAAAAAAAAAGAAAAGAAAAAAAAACCTCTTTCTTGATGTAGCCTTTGATTATTCTTCAAAGCTTGTGTGTGTTTTTCTTCAAAGGCTAAAGGCCTATTTATAGGGATTAGAGAACCTCTAGATGCTCTAGAAATCCTAGAATAATTACAAATTGGACTTCTAGTCCAAATAGAATAATTACAAGTATTTTTCTTTTTTAAAATTTCCATCCAAAGTAGGAAAACGATTCCAAAATCCGTACAGATTTGTGGTTTTTATTGTAGGACGATTTTGGTATGGTAAATATCCGAATTAGGAAAATTCTATTTCTGACATATTTGTTGAATTTTATCTTAGATTTCCAACGCCACTAATTTTGTTGCAATTCGATATTTGAGTCGAAAGTTATAATTAAATTACTGAGACATGCTCATTCTAGATTCTTTCCAAGAATAACGATTTTTTTGCCAACTTTTCTTTCCTTAAATTCAAAATTGATTTGGAGTTTGAATCTATCCAAAAGTGAGATTTCCAACTTCATTATAATCATGGAATTTGATGGATTTTCTTCCAAAACCTATAAAATATAAGAAAACACAAAAACAACACAAAACAATAAACTATAACAAAACTAAGAGCTTAACATATGTAAATTAAGGGGTTTGAATGTGTAACATTCAATACTTATCAATGACGCATGCTATGATGTAATTAGTTAAATAAACTCATATTAAATGTATAGAGGTATTTCAGTCAGCTCAACGTGTTATAGTATATATATTCCTAAGTCTTTAAGTTGAAAAATATATTCCGCTTCCAAATCTCAACTCTGATAATGTCGTAATTAGGGTTGGCAATTTTTGACACGACCTGTGAACCCGACACGAAAATACAGGGTTTGGGTTTGGGGTAATCGGGTTCGGGTCATAATCGGATCAACCCGATTATGACACGATTATAATCGTGTTTGGCGGGTCAACCCGCGGGTTGACCCGCAGACACGATTAGAACACGTTTAATTTTTTAATTTTTTTTTAAAAAAAAAAAGTCTCCAAAATGGCAATTCGGCAAAAGCAAAACAGAAATGAGAAAACCCTAGCCACACCGCATCACTTTTCTTTTCACTTCACCTTCTTCACGTGGCATGCCTTCTTCACTTCACCTTCTGGTTTCTTCACGCCGATGCCGATGCCGCACCGCTCGTTGGCTAACCTTCTTAACTTCCCGATTTATCTTGCGTCGGGGATCTGAGCGCCAAGAGCGACGTGTTCCGGTGTTCGGCTTCGGGATCTTGCTGTTGGAGATCATCGGCGGCAGGCACGCCATCGACGTGAACTACAGCCCGCCCTCCGTGGTTGATTGGGCGGTGCCGTTGATCAAACACGACGAATTCGCCGAAATCTGCAACTGCCGAATCGGTTTTCGGATCCAACTGTCCAAGCCCAGTCAAACTTGCTCTACCTCGTCAATCGTCACCTCGTGTCCTCCGTCCTCGTGGCCTGTGGAGTGAGGCGGTGCCGGTGAGTAGTGAGAGCTACAGTGACTCAGTGAGCACGGGTTAACTAAACGTGTTCGTGGGTTCAAGTCGTGTAACCCGATTCAGTATCGGGCCGTGTTCGGGTTTAATGTTTTGGCCCGATTAATAATCGAGTCGAGTTCGTGTTTGACCTGATTATGTTATCGGGTTAGCTGGGTCGACACGAACCCGACCCGCCGACCCGAATTGCCAAGCCTAGTCGTAATGTCATGTGGAAATTTGAAATTTTCACTTACGCCTTTTTGTAAAAGGCGGGGCGTTATAAGGATGTTAAATAAACCAATGATATGCAAACCATTGTCGTGATGTAATCATACTCAATCAACAACATAACAGTTTTTTTTTTTTTCAAAATTTTCTAGAACAAAAAGACAATAAAAATAAAAAATAAAAAAAAAAACAGACAGTGTTTTTCCATACCCCCAAACTTGAATTACACATTGTCCTCAATGTGTAGTATAGAAATACATTACCAGAAGTAAGGAAACATCAATGTGTGAAAAAGGTCAGGGCGTCCCCTAAACATAAACACCAAAACACTTGTCAACAAAACTAACAGCAATCTTTTCGCATACAAACAATCATCAAAAGATTAATTGTTGTCAAAAAAAATAAAATGACAAGAAATAAAATGAAAAAGGAAAAAGGAAAAAAGAAAATGTGTGGAAAGTAAAATGGAAAAGAAATTTTACAGTTCCTTCCCCGATCATTTGGATGCCCAACTAATCCCTTCCACCCTTTCTTCTTTAGAATTTAATACCCCTCTGGAAGAATGTTTCGCCACCTCAGGTAACCTACTTGCTTGCTTCGAAGGATTTTCTGAGGACGGCGATTCCTAGATTTGCACGCTTGTGTGCATAAATCCTTGAAAATTTTGGCACAAGATGGCTCTTTGAGACATTAAAGAATTGAAGCTTGGGGCTCATGAATTGTCTCAAGAGGGATTGTGATGAAGGAATGAGTTTTAGTACTCACTTCCTTGTCATTGGACAAATTTGGAGTTAACGGGGGCTCAATTTGCTCTAAGTGCTCAATAGACTCCAAATGCTCATCTTTCTCTTCCTCCTCAGCTGCTAATGAAGATGTGTTAGGGAATGATATCTTAGTGGTTTCCCCATTCTCAGGTCGTATCTCAGGAGTGGGATCCAATAAGGCCTCAGCTTGCTCACATACCATGTCCAGATCAAATTCAAATTGAGCACAACTCTCTTCAAAAGGAAATTCCAGACTTGGCTCATTAACAATCTCCTCAACAACTACCTCACTCCCAAGTGTGGTGGTGACTTGGACATGCTCATGATGAGGATTGCTAGAATCATCCTCATCAATCATGTAGTACCATTAAACCATCAACTGACTCTGAAGCTATTCTTCCTCTATTCTGTTTAACTCCGCAACCAGATGATCAAGTTGTCCTTTCAACCTTTTAATCGCTGAAGTGTTGGCCATAGTGGCATCTTCGATCTCTTGAATGGTTGGGCTATCGACTATGGTGACATTCTTAAGCTCTTGTATGGTTTGACTATTTGAGTGTATGAAAGCTTTGAATGTGTCTTCCAATGATGACTCTGGTTGTGGCACTTGAATGGTGGATTGGCTAGTTCTCTCCATAAATTCCTTCAGCGTGTCTTCCTATGAAGATTGTTGAGGAAAAAGATCATATGATGAAGGATGAAGGACTTGGTTTTCGAACTGTACGAACTATGGATATTCAAGATGGTGCAGTTCATGAAATTGGGGAGCACAATTTCCCATGGCTTGAGCTTGACACGAGAAATCAGGATGGTTGCTCTAGTCCGGGTTATAAAAATTTGAATTTGATTCAAACCCTGGGTTGAAAAAATTAGTGTTCATTTGCTCATATGGAAAATTATAGAATTGTCCCAAGGATAGACAATTACTAGAACTATGATAAGGATTAGAGCAACATGAACAAGGTCTATATGGGTGACAATTCATGTTTTACCCTCACTCGTTAGCATGCAAATATCTTACAAAAAATATGAACCAATTTTTTTTTTATTATTATTTTTTTTTTAAAAAAAAAAAGGTAAAATAAACAAAAATAAATAATATAAAATCAAAGATGAAAACTAACACAAAAGCACAAATAAATACACCAAAAATTAAAAACTAAAACTTAAAAACTCACAAAATGGACCAAAAATAAATTTTTGGCAAAGTTTCAGCTGCTGATTTGCAGTAGGTGGTGCCCTTTGCATTGGTGCGCTCGAGCACATAACAAAAACAAAAATCTACCTAAACTAGTAGAAAAATAAAATTAATTTTCACAAATCAACAACTCCTCGGCAACGGCACCAAAAACTTGATGTGAGTTTTAAAATACTCGCAAGCGCACGAATTGTTAGCAATATAATGTATGTGCAAGTGCGAGGTCAAATCCACAGGAAATTGTGTTGCGAAAATCAATTTCTATTTTAACCTAGTTCCAAATTTTTGGAATTTTTATTCAAATAATTAACTAAATTAAAATTGATAAATAACATTTTATAAAAAGCACTAATTTTTTGGAATCCGCACTCACAAATTAATAGCAACATATTCTCATAATCAATAATATTTCTCAAAGTTCTCACAATAAAATCTTAAGTATGTTTTACTTTTGCTTCAAATAATTAATCAAAACAATCTCATGTATACATTCTTTACACAAATCACAAAAGAAATCCAATTTAAATCAAATCATCTAGTGCATCCGTAAATCACAACAACATATCCAACTTAAATAAAAAATCAACTGTATTCATAGACTAAATCCAAGGGATATCCAATTTTTTTCATAAATAAAAACCCAAGCAATCAATCAAAATGAAACTATCTTAAATCATCAAATGTATCCTTGAATCACAAAAATTGAGTGGAAGTAAAATAATTAGAAAATCAAACTCATTAAAATTGAAAAATATTACATCACATGAGAACAATGTTGCTAATTATAAGTGAGGCTTTATCATCAACCTTAGTTGAGGATTTAGCCTCTCATGACTACAAACGCTACAAAACCTTGAATTAAAAGCATGAATATTAAAGAGACTTACAAAGGAAACAAAAATGCAAGAAGAAAATAGTGTAAGAATAAGATACACCAAACTGCTAAGAGGAGGAAAAATGTGAACGGCACTGTGCCTCTCTCACGCCCCTCTCTGATTTACAAAAAAAAAAAAGCAAGCTTTTTTATTGGGTGTTGCTAGGGTTAGAAAAAGAAACCAAAATGACATATCTACCCTTGTGTAAAAAAAAAAAAATCTTCTTTGCTTTATTTGCTCATTTTATTTACACAAGACTTCATTTTTTTTCTTTCTTTCTTTCTTTTTTCCTTTTAGGTCCCACGTAACAACAAGCTTAGCTTTTCTCAAGTTTTTTCTTCTTCTTTCATTTTTTTTTTTTTTGGTCCTACACTTAACAGCAAGCTTCTTGGTTTTCTTCAATTTCCTCTCTTTTTGGTCTTCTACAAAATATCTCTTTAACCAAAAACATTAAAAAATAACAAAGCTAAAGATTTAACAAATGCAAATTAAGGGGTCCAAATATATAATATTTGACACTCATCAGATGCCTATGTTTAATCAAGAAATAAGTCATGGTACCATATAAGGATAGGTTTAATGGTTTACATTGGAGACATTAAGTAAGCCCACACAAGAGCTTTGATGTTGTGAAGACCACAATTGAGGACATTTATAGTGCTCATTTGTAATACTAGGAGTTGATAAAATAAGGGAAAACTTCAATTTACCCCCATGAAGTTGTCACCGATTTGCAATTCAACCACCAATGTTTCAATTTCGTCAATTGCACCCCATAAAGTTTCAAAAAATTTCAATTCAGCCAATCCGTCCAATTGATCCGTCTGAATTAACGAAATTGTCCTGACTTACCGAAAATGCCCTTAATAAAACGGTAGTGTTTTGGCAAAACGTTGTCGTTTCAGTAAGGGTATTTTTGTCAACTTTGGACAAAAAATCGCATGTGCCACTCACGTGGGTCCACTTCCGTTTCTTCAAACGGCTCAATTGGACGGAATGGGGTGGATTGAAAATTTTTGAAACTTAATGGGGTGCAATTAACAAAATTGAAACATTGGTGGTTGAATTGCAAATCGGTGACAACTTCATGGGGGTAAATTGAAGTTTTCCCATAAAATAAATGATAAGTGGAACTTATATGGAATGATCGATTCACATAAAGAGGAAAAATGTAACCTTCCATAGTCATAAAAATAAGATGATCAAATGCTATCGAGGTTGCTTAAGGAATAATTTTGATGCACGAAGTTTTTGGCGATAGGTTTCCGAATTAACTAAAAGTTTGAGGCATTGAGGATAAGCTAAAGTATATGGTATAAAGTAATAAGTGTGATCCGCCCTGAGTCATTAGTCCAGCTAATGAGTCTTGAACTAAGGAGGGAAAACTTAGTAGATTGATTTGAACCTAAGATAGATATAGAGAGACACAAGTGATGCCTGTAAGGTCGTAGTTGACAAAGTGACTTACAAGTAGGCTTGTAGAGGATGATGTAGACTTTGAATGAATGAAATATGAGAGAGCCAAGGGTAAAGACTAGACTAGCTATGACTTTGAGGCTAAGAATAGAATGCCAATGACTCTAGATTGATAGGATTATATATTGTGTAATTAGCTCAAACAATATTTGAGAATGAAATTTTTATAAGGAATGAAGGATATAACAGCCTAGAAAATACAATTTTTTTTTTCTTTATTATATGAGAACCTAAAGAAATATATTTTTTTAGAGATTAAAAGACACTAATAAAATGAAATAAAATTTATCAGATTTAGAGTAATCCATGGGTTGTAATGTCCCTCTCATCTAGACCATTTCCTTGGCACTCATTTTATCCTGCTGACCCAATTTGGCTATGGCCATAAAAGGCCCATGATTTAAAACACTTATTATTTTATTCACTGGCATCCACGTAGTAGAAGAAGACTATAGAAAAAAAAAAAAAAAAAAAAAAAAAAAAAAAAAGAAGAAGAAGAACAAGAAGAAGAAGAAGAGAGAGAGAGAGAGAGAGAGATGCATGACAAGTGTAAAACCATCTCCAACGTGTTTCAAAGATAAATTCCACCACCGCCACGTCTTAGCCATCTTCCACAACACATTGCTGCCATGCACAAATTTCTCAGAAATAAAGCCACGCACACCTACTTCATTCTTCCGTTCTTCTTACTCCTCTGCCCTCTCTTCTTCATTTCATATCTTTTCTTTCCCCCCACCTGACCAGAATGAGAGAAAGAGAGGGAGAGATCAGAGAGCGACCAAGAAAGGGAGATCGGAGAGGCAGATCGAGAGAGAGAGATAAAGAGAATCAGATAAAGAAGATGAAGGAGGAGATGAAAGCTCAAGCAAGTTAAATTTTGAACTATTCTTTGTGATTTTGAGATATCCATTTAGTTGAAATTGATTATTGCAAGATTTGGTTTATTAAAGGTTATTTGATATGACGAACGGCTGAAATCGGAGCAAAAGCTTTGGTGAATCGTTTGTTCGATTTCAAAATTATATGGGTTTCTCAATTTGGAATTTCTGTTGAAGTTTGGGTTAATCATTGTTCTGTTTGGTGATTGTTTAGTTGGCAAAATTCTGGGTTTGTTTGTGAAGTTTCGGTAGGATTTTTTACTGTAGAAAACCAAATGGCTCTTGAAAATTCTGAAGGATTTTTCTAAGAACATTGAATGGGCATTTCCTTGGGTCGTTTGTGATAAATTCGGTATAACAACCGAATGAGTGTTACTTTTGGAATTCCTGGATTCTTTTTGGGTTTGTTAATGTTGAGAATTTTTGGGTTTTAACAGAAGTTTTGAATTGAGTTGTTTTGGGTTTTCTTTTGATGGTCGAAATGGGGTGTGAATTCCATTGTAAATTTTTGGGTTGTTTTTGAATTTTTCCTATTGATGGCCAAATGGGTTTGTGAAGATGACAACCCGAATGGGTATGAAATATGTTGTGATTTTAGAGTTTGATTCTTCCCCTGTTCTTAGTTGGTACTGACTCATGTGATGATTGAAGAATTAATCTTGTTTGTGTTTTGGATTTCCCTTGGTTATTATGTTGTGAGTTGGGTCTCTATTATGATGTTTTGTTAGATGATTAAATGGTATGTTCTTGACCTAATTGAAATTATGTCTAAGGAAGTTTTCAATGGGTATTAGTGTTGAAAAATTTTGATTTCCTGTTGAAGGTTGTATTGGGTTTTGGTTGTGAGATTTGCATGGATTATGTTTTGGGATTTAGTTGTTTATAGCTGAATATCAATGGTTTAGTTTATTAACATAGCAGGGCTGTTTGGGCTTTTGAGATTTTGAAATCTTTTTGTGCTCATTGGGTTTCAATTAAATGATTTTGCCGGATTCTGTTATGTTGCCATAAACTTTAATGAGTTCGGTTTAATATTGGTTTGTTTGGGTTATGGAGTTTTGGATTATGGATTAGGTGATTCAAGAAAGTTGCTGTTTTTGGGGGATTTTTTGTGGATAGGCAGAATGAGTTGTTGTTTCTTTTTATGTGGAAGTTACTAAGTATTGATGATTTGGTCTATTAAGGAAGTGGTGTTGATTGGAATGTTCTAAGTTTCAAGAAAAGTCATAAATTGGTGATTTCATATATATGCAGTAAATTTGGATAGAGATTTTGTATTTATATGCAGTACGTAAGATATATATATATATATATATATCATATCTTGTTTAAATTTTAGACCTGAAATTTTAGAATACTCCTCTAAGTTATTTTTGCAATTTATTTAGGTAGAAAGTCGACCCCAGCGCTCTTGGCAAATCCAGGTAAGGAAACACAATACCAAAAAAACCCTAACAAATTTTACTATATATCTTTTGAAGAAGTGTTGGGGAATTTTATAAATCATTCATTTACATGATTTTAAATTGCTTTTAATTCCAAACTTTAATTATTTATATGTCATTATTTAAAAATGTTATGTGTTACACTTACCTTATTGTTATGATTTATGCATGATTACTCTTATGAATGAAAAGAACATTTCAAAGTTTATGATTGATGCATGACTACAGTTATGAATGAAAATATGATTGAGACATGACTACATTTATGAGTTAAAATAGCTCTCAAAGTTTAAAAGTATATTGTAAAGTTATAGGAGAACTTACAGAACTAAAGGGAAAGTAAATGTGCATTAATGTTTAACCCGAGGCACTTCTATAGTTACGATACGTATCGGTATGGCCCGTATGGGTGGGTAGCATGGAAAGCACACCGAAGGACAGTTACGAGAAGGTGTGTGCTATCAGCCGGGTGGACTTCACCTAGGGAAGTTCCCAACCCGAGGCTGTCCCCTATGACGACAGGTTGAGAACTCATAGGTCCTTTGAGATAAAGCCAACATGCGTCACTCCCGGTTAACAGCGGAGTCAAGTCTAAAAAGGGGTAAACTAATGTTTTCAAAAGAGAAGAATCATAAGGATATACTTATTCATTTACAAATTTCATACCATTCCTGCTTAAATTGTTAATTATGTTACATTGCATAAATTATATTTGAGCATGACTAAGATATGAAAATTTTACAACATGTTTTATTTCCTCTAGTGTTATGTTATTTACTGAGTTGTCAAACTCACCCATTTCCCATTTAAACCTTTCAGATGTCTGGGTTCTTTTAGTGGATGACAGAGACCTCTCTAAAGCGATAGAGCATAGACCGAATAAACCCTTTTTGTATGTTGTACAGTATCAACACCTTTGTTGATTCCCTAGCTTATTATGTACTAATTTAAGATTTGTAGAAATATAATTATGAGATCAATCCTCCTTTTAGTGCTGTCTCCTGGAAAAACATATGAATCTATATACTATCTTTTATTATGTATAGCTCTAGTTTGCGTTTCCCTTATATCCCAAAATGAAGGCGTGACAACGGGCATTTCCAAACCTTTGGGAAATATGTGTGTTTAAGTACATCTAAACATAACATAACCTAACTATACTTAGATACGGGCATTTCCAAACCTTTGGGAAATACGAGCATTTAAGCACAATTAAGCTTAGTGTCTTTAAAACATCATATGTTGTCTAGCCGTAAACATAGACATATGTATTGTTCCATTCAACCTCATAGGATACATCTAGCATAAAAACTCATTAATGCAATCTAGCTGTAACTGTATACATATGTGCTGTTCCATTCAACCTTATAGGCATACTGATACATCTAGTCATGAAAACAACTTAAAACATCATAAAACTATGCCATGCTTGCTCATGTACATCTTTCTTTCACTCTAGATTTGTCCCGACAGCTTCTAAGATATCCTTTCGCTTACATACATGACATCATGGGGCTTGCTCCGAAGTAGTGAGAGCTTGCGACTCACTCATTCCAAGGACTTGTCCTTCATAACATTAGTGTCAAAGGGGACGCAACCCAATGGTCTTTTTATTACATTTACAGTATCGAGGGCTTGCCCTCATGGACTTGTCCATTAGTATGATGTTGGAGACTTGTCTTAATACTTTAATATCTTACGCACTTTTTGCTCACATCCATGCTCATGCTTCATGCTCAAATCATCATACATTTTACTTTCATGATCATGCTTTCAACACATATTTCTTTCATAAATAACATTTGGTGGGACTATAAAATCTGAGATGATGCCTGCAACCCCAGCAATCGCCATATGGAAAATAGCAAATGCAAGAACTAGTTTGAATATTAATTCGCACTTACATGTCATAAAGGCCATGGCAGAGAAGCTGAAAGCGGAAAAAAAAAAAAAAAAAAAAAAAAAAAAAAAAAAAAACAGAAAAAACAAAAAGAAGGGGGATAGAGAATATGTTAATGATGTATTGCCTGTTACTTGGGCCTTCAACGGGAGCTCGGTCAAGCACCCATTTCATGGCTTCCCTATCACAGAACTTGAAGAAAAAAATACTCGTTTTCAGCAAATAAGACCTCATCTACTCGTTTTCAGCAAATAAGACCTCATCCAGCCTATCATCACTCCGCAGCCTGTGTGCTAGGGTATTAACAGCCGAATAAAGCAGTTTCTGGCCTATGAAGTGGCCTACCAAAGTATTCTCCCACTCAACTTTCCCTTCGTCCGAAACACCTTTCGGAGGAATAACTTTAATCCTTCCATTATCCACAACAAGTTCAACAAAACTAAGGTGTTGAGGGCCAAGAGGATTACCTAAAGGAGCATCCATGGAAGCCCTAGAGGAGGATAAACATTTCATCGGGTCATTTTATCGACACAAATCGCATAATTCATACCTCAATTTCATCATACTTTAAAACTCATAAAAACATAGCTCAATTCATACTTCCGTACTCATAATCTCAAAACACATAAAACATCATCATCATATCTCAACATATTGAAAGTATTGAAAACACTGAAACACATGTTATCAACATATTGTCGGTTCGAATCAAAACAACATATTATTTAACATTGTTATAAAATACATAAAACATAGTATCATTTTCTCAGTGAGTAGAATACTTACTTTGGCTACTCGGATATTAGGCTCAACTATGGGTTCTTAGTAAACAACTTGCAATGTACCTCTGTATCAACACATTGCACAACATATTAACATTTCTAACTCTACATTCTCAAATAGCTCTTGAATTACACAATGACTATACCCATGGAATACCCATAAAATTTCTAGGGTTCCATTCAATAACTCAACCACAAATAACACTAACCCATAAGATAATCTTAGGGTTAGACACTTAAAATTACACTTTAAATAATAACTCAAAAGTTAGGGTTTTGGAAACCTTACTTAACATTCACCAAAACGCAACCCGGAGCTTTGAGATCATTCACAACGCTCCTAGATGTGCAAAACCTAAAGAAAAATAAAAAATCGAGCTCAATCTCTTAAGAATCAACCCAAACTAGAGAGATTAGAGATTTAGAATTCTACCTCAAATCATTCGGTGAAAACGTAGATCACGTTTACAGAGTTGGATTTGAGTTCAGAGGCTTGAATCTTTAAGAAACATGGGTTTTGAAGCAAAACCCCAAAGAAAATCATTTGGAGGGTTGAGAGATATGCGAAAATGAGTTGAAAAAGAGTTCATTTTTGGATTAAAACGCGAGCTTTCCGGACACGTAAAGAGGCTGTCCGGACAAGCATCCAGGCAATCGTAGAATTAACATTTTGCAAGTTGTGTCTGGACACAGGGTAGTGTCTGTCCGGACACAACCCCCTAGGAATGCATTTTTGTTCCCTGCTCTATCCATCTGGACCCCCAACACCCAGAAACTCGACTTTTGAGTGATTTCTAAGTGTTTTCTTGGCGTTTTCATGACACTCTACCTAATTAATCATTTAATTTATCTAATCCACATTTTAAACATCTAATTAACGTCTTGGACATTACAGGGGTGGCTCGCAGGCCTTTTTTTTTTTTTCCTTTTTTTTTATTTGTTTAATTTTAAGGGTATTATATTTAAATTTTGATTTTAAGTTAAGTTATTTGAGTCTTTTAACGAAGTTGACTGACAGAATATGAGTTTTGGTAAGTAAATGTTAGTTCAATGCTCTTTTCTAGTAAGGGTGTCAGTTCATGGGGGCATATTGACAATTGCTAGTAGTTCATGGAAGAAAAAAGGTAATTAGCCCTTAAATTTTTAACATAATTTTTGTTCACTCAAATCTACCATGTTCATATTGGACTCTCACAAAAATTTGACTAGGTAGAGGTTTCACTTAAAATGACTTTTAAGCTTCCTTGATTTATACTCTGTTTTGGAATGGGCAGTGATGTGGTCTTTTGTTTACCAAAATATATCAATAATAAAAATTACCACTCGCAATAGTACGAATCCTTGTAGGATATGGCTATATTGAGGGTGTCGAACCTCAAGGATTGCGTAGGTGTTTTTATTAAGCTTTTCGAGATTAAATACAACATAATTTAAAAGATGTTTGATTTTTATTTATAACTAAGTTAAATGCATAAACTTAAAGACATAAAAATAAAGATTAGAGTGATGAGAGAAAGAATAGGGGATTGATTTCACCACTCACTGCATAACAATGGTCAATCATAAATTAATAAGGGAAATTCATACTATGCATGATATAGGGCTCGTCTCACTCGAGTAGTCAAAAAATTACATCTAAAGAATAAGTAAAATCCATCTTCGGTTGGCACAGACCGTTCACCTAACCACTAAGATGCGGTACGACCCGCATTCTCTAGATACGGATTAGCTACGTCTTTAATAAGATACACACAATCAATAGAAAAGTATAACCCATCTTCAGTTGGTACGATCTGTCTACCTAAATTACACTAAACTAGGGTGTAGTACAATCCGTCTTCTCTAGGCATGATCTATCTAACCCTCTTGATCATATGTCAATTAAAACCGTTGTATAACAATCATTTACATAATCACAGAAAATATGAAGGAGAGCTCAATCAATATAAAAGACTTTCTAAGACAATATAAGAAATTCATAATGATTGAATATAAATATTAAGATAAATTCTCACAGTTATACAACCATCATGCATATAGAAAATTCCAAATTAAAATACAACTAAACCATTGTTACTTGGAAATGGCTACATCAACACTCTAGTACAAATTTAGCCGCTCATCATGGTGTTAGGATGACCTCCTTCCATGTTCTTATTTTCTTCAACTTGTCAAGCCTCCAAGAAGAATTTTCTGTCTAAAATTAAGCATAAGCACACATTCTCTTGAAACTTATGGGTCTATTTATAGAGTTTAGGAGAGGCCTAAGAGATCTAGAAATCCAATAAAAATTAGAACTTAGTCTCTTAGTCAAAGTAAGAAATTGAAAGTTCAATCTAAGTAGGAAAAGGATTCCAAATTCGTCCAGATTTGCGGTTTTTTATTGCGGGGCCATTTTGACATAGTAAACGTCTGAATTAGAGAAAAGCTATTTCTGACATATTTGTTGAATTTTTTTTATTAGCTTTCCAACGCCATAAATTTCATCACAATCCAAGATCTAAGCCGAAAGTTATGATCAAAACATTGATACATGTGCAGAATCCAAATTTGAATCCAATCCGATTTTGACTCTTATTGGATAAATTTTGATTTAATTATTCCCTTGGTTTGATTAAACTTAACCACATATTCTAGATCTTCTCAAAGTGTGCTTTAAGCCCAAAAACAATGGAATTAATTATATCTTGATTTAAAACTTGAAAACAATAAAACAATATAAAATCAAACAAATAACAATGCTAAAGAATTAACATATATAAGTTAAGGAGCTTGAATATGCAACATTCAACACTTATCAGGCAGTCAGAAGTTAGAGGTTTATTTGATCATAGTTATTAGATTTGCATTTGCTTAGTAAAATGAAAAAAAATATGAATTCTATTGTGAAGATAAATTTTGTAAATTCAATGATCCAATTTTGAGGTGCATTTTCTAATTGGCTTTTATTGCATTTATGAATTTTTGTTGAGTGTGTAAATTACATTAAAAATATTTATTTGGGTATAGTGCAGAGGGCTTTTACACATTTTAAATCCAACTGGCGGTTAACTTTAAGGAAGGAGAGGGAGAGGGAGAGGGGGGGGGGGGGGGGGTAATAGTCACATATAAATAGAAAAGTTACACTTAAGGGTGTAAACGAGCTAACTTAAGCGAGTACTCATTGTCTTTTTTTTTTTTTTTGTCTAGCTCGAGCTCGAGCTCGAACTTGACATGAACCTTCATTTTGTGTTCAATCCCGGCTTGCCAAGGTGGGATTCTCGTGCTAGATCAAGCTTGAGTTCGAACATTTTGGCCGTGAACTTGAGTACTCGACTCAAGTAGGATTATTTAATTTAATGGTCGTAGTTAAAAAAATAAACAAATCTTATAAATGGTAATTTTACCATATTTAATTCAAATATAATCAACTAAAAACTTACAAACCAAATTTAAACAAATACAAATCAAATTAATATAAATATAATCAAACAAACGAAAGATCAGGGGAAAAGTGGGACCACGATCAAGCATCTTGAGTCGCTTATGACTACTGTATAAACTTACTGCGATGGCTAATAGAAAAAGCTTCAAGAGGGAAAAGATGCACCTTCAGAAAAGAATCAGTAGTGGAGAGAGAGAGAGAGAGAGAGAGAGAGAGAGAGAGAAATGGAGCATTTGCCATAAAAAAATGGTGCCTCATTCAGTGGTTTGATCTGGTCATACTTGGCTTGATTTGATGGGGTGAGGTGGTGATGGTGGAAGGTGGAAGAATGAGATCGAAGAACTTATTCAGGATTTTGCAGTTCGCTTATGGTAATTAATAGTTTTGGGTGATGTTGTAGGCCTAGTATTTGAGGTTCGATTATACATTAAGGTTTAATTTTGATCTTTTATATCGATAATATGTTTAGTGTGATTTTAGTTAATGCAATGACTCTTGGTAAATGCTCTAGTTGTAATTAATGTAGAATATTTTGTGTTTCTGATGCGTAGTATTCACTTTTTGAATAGTAGAGATCCCTAAATCTTATTCATGGTGGAATGGGATTTGGAGACAAACCATGTAGTTAATTAATTTTTTTAGCACGTTACATTATTAGCCCATGCCACATAAGTTTTGTGTGATTATGGTGTGAAGTATAATATTACTAAAAAAAAAAAAAAGGAGTAAAATGTCTAGGATTGGCGCAGTTGGGTACCTAAATCCAGGTCCAAAAAGAAATGACACGTGACCTATTAAGCGCGTGAATTAGACCCTCACACACGCACATAAATATCGTCGTCAACAACTTCATCTTATATTCTCAAACAACGCTTTCATAATGCTACAAGGAGGATCTATGTCTTGTTTGAGTCATTCTAAAATTGTTGTAACTTTTAAAATTATCATTAAATATGTGATAGGATACACGAGCCCATAACCCCAATCGGTGTTTTTGATAGTTAAACAAATCCCGTTCATCACTTAAAAAGTAGAAAGAGACAGAGGTATATATACGTGTGACGGTGTGAGTGTTTAGAAACCAAATAGTTAAATTAATTAGAGCATTCCCAGCAGCTTCCAAACCATTTTCCCTAAATATAATGAACAAAACTACTTTTTACTTTCCTATCAAAAAACACCTCATAACCGCTTTTCTTCATTTTTTCCTATATCTTTAAAATATTATTTTTTTACTTTAACTTTAATTAAAAGTTGAAAAAAGAAGATAAAGTAGGAGAAAAATAATATATTTTTGGAATAAACAATTGAATGAGAAGTTAATAGTGCTTCCCAATGCATTGGGAAGCACTATTAACTTTTCAAGAAATGAAAATTTTAAGCAACCTGCTATAGAAAGATTTTTGTAACTTATTAATTTTTTTTTTAAAATTTAGGGAAGACATTTGAGAAAGGGAAGTGCTAGAATTTTCATCCAATTCCACCAACCCTAAGCGTAAAAAGTTGAAAATTGATTTATTAAATAAAAAAATTAAAACACTTAGAATCGGTGGGATTGGGGTGGGATAACGGTGGGAATTGTTGCGAATGTTATTATAGTACGAATTCGACGAGGAGCACAGTAGGGGAGCGGAGTCGTACTCTCTGTGCGAGTCCGAAGCCCTAATAAAGAAGGAAAGAAAGCGATTTGACTTCACAGTTCACGCACACACATTCTCTCTCTCTCTCTCTCTCTCTCTCTCTCTCCCAGTCCACTGTTTGTAGCATGAGACTCCAACTCAATGTCCATCTCCAAAGCACGGAGAGCCCAGGAATAAAAGGTAGAAAACAATAATAAATAATAATGGTAGAATTCCTCATTGCCTGAATTTAGTAAGCTTCGTGAGAGGCCATGGAGATGGAGTACCAAAGGATCCAAAAAGCGCAGGTCCTATTCTTTCTCTTTCTAAACCTATTCTCCTGAGTTATCTCATAAATGTAGCTCCCATTTTCAAAATTATACATACGTGATCCGCTTCCCCTCTTTTTTAGCTTGCAAATGTGAATTTCAGGGTGGTGGATCATCGCCGGGGAAGTTGAGGACGATGCTTCTCGGAGTCGACAGGAAGCCCAAGGAGGAGGAACACCTTCACTCTACTTTCACCTCCAGATCTCAATCTTCTCATTCTTCTTCTTCTCCTCCTCCTCACTTTCGTGACGCAGGTACTTGCTATGCTCCGTCTTTCCTTTCATTTCTGTTTGCTTCCTCTTGGGAAACAATTTCTCTCTCTTCTCTGCTGTATTTTCTTTTTCAGTTTTTGCCATTTCCCGGGAGCCAATCGGAGGGATAGCCACTCTTTGGCTGGCTCTGCCGGATTAATATCTTTTTCTTTTGTTTATACCTTTCCTGGGAAATGTTTCCCATCTAAACAATCAGTACCTTTCTGAGAGAGAAATGATTGTTTTATTGTTTTATTTTACATATATCAGAACAGGAAACTGTACTGTATGTAAAAGAGAAAATACTGGGTTTCTGAGATCCATTAATTGCTAGTGGAAAACTTTCTTCAGGTGGTAGCAGCTCTGATAATTACAAAGATGTAGATGTTGTGAGCGTTCTTCCTGAATGCTCCACTTCAACCGCAACTGACTCATTAGGCTCGGAGATGGCCATTTCCCGGAGATTGCCGGATAACGCATTAAACAAATCAAGGCTTAGGACCCAAGAAGACCCTCCTTTGGATTATGATAGTGTGCATGATGGGATGAGCATGTCCTCTTCTGTTTTTGAGTTTCAGAAGGCTGAGCGGGGTGCACACAGAGTGCCTCTCGGGGCTTTCTCAAAACCAGCACCATCCAAATGGGATGATGCCCAGAAGTGGATAGCAAGTCCGACTTCAAACCGGCCAAAGATTGGGCTGGCTCAAGTACATGGGGGGCTGGCTCAAGTACATGGTGGGCAAGGAGTTGGATCACGAAAGACAACTAGTGTTGGTTATGGAAGCTGGCAGCCATCCACCAAGGTTGTTGTTGAAGCTCCAGATCAAAAAGTGGTTGCTTTTGGGGAACCGGATACAAAACGGATTGATACAACTCAAGCTAAGATGGATTCTGCAGGGACAAAGTTTGTCAGTTGGGAGGACGACCTTCCCTATCCAATTGGAGATTCATATGGCAAGCCTGTGCTCATGATTGAGAACTCTGTTGGAGAGTCTGCGAGTAAGAATTTATTTATTGTAAAGATTGGTTCGTATTCTCCATTGTCTTTTGTCGATATGTATGTTATTGAAGTATCATAGTGGATTTTGTGGATACTTACATTCTTTGCAGAAAAAGTCTTATACTTTCTACAATGCAATTACATTAGACGACTATTTACTCTGTTCTAAGTTAAAAAAACATATGTCGTGTGTTTCCTAGGGTTAATCCATCTTATATTGTGGGTTTTGTGTTTGTATGACACACTGTGACTTTGACATCCTATTGTAATTATGTGTTTTCTTAAACACATTGTGACTTTGACATCCTTTTGTAATTATGTGTTTTCTTAAACACAGTTTGACTTTGACATCCTATTGTAATTATGTGTTTTCTTAAAAGAAAGTTTCTATATGTTCATGTTTGTCTTTGTTGGGGTCTAGTGTGGGAGGTGTATTTAAGGAATGATAACTCTATAACTTGCTTTGTGGCATTCATGTTAGGAATTAAACCATCCAATTACCTACCTTTCTAGTTATTTTATTAGTGAGTTGAGCAGTTGGGGTACCCAAAATCACGGTCAATGGTGTAAGGTTCTGGCTGAAAAAATGTCCTACAGACAAGTGCAAGGCAGCAAGCAGCTCGGCCTTGTACATCCTGTTGGACTTACATATCCAATTATCTGTTTTAGTCTTCTCTCTAGTACTGCTTAGACAACTTTTGTCTGAACACTTCTAGTTTCTAGTATTATTTTTCTGTATAAGAAACTTAACTAAAGGAACCAGCAAGAGAAGAGCACCAAAGGCACACAATTGAGCATTTTCATATCTATGTTGTGTGTCTGTAGGGCTCCTATGAGCTCCTGCGTGAGCTTTCTAGCTTCTAAACATAAATTTTGTCATTGAACCACTAATCAAGAACATGAAGTTTGAGTTATACAAAACCCGTGTGTTCAGATATAAATCATTGGCTTCATTTTGGTAAATTTTTAAAAGGTACACAAAATCTTACATCAGTAGTGGGCTTTCCAAAATTCTCTGAATCATCCATTGAGTTTAGCAAGAAGTCTCTCACATTTAAGTTTTGCCCAAGCTTATATTAAGTGGCTGTGCTTGTG
Source organism: Alnus glutinosa (assembly GCF_958979055.1). Classification (NCBI taxonomy): domain Eukaryota; kingdom Viridiplantae; phylum Streptophyta; class Magnoliopsida; order Fagales; family Betulaceae; genus Alnus; species Alnus glutinosa. Next base: position 30,373,370 of record NC_084886.1, read on the forward strand.
CTGCTGTGGATGACTAATCTACCTTTCATTTTCATACAAACTTTGGTGGACATTGATAGGAATTCAGACCTCTTTCTTATAAGGAAAAACATATGTATAGAAATATGGATAAGTATGCTAAAAAGATATATAGATAAATGAGATGGTCTCCGTTTCATTTACAAGAGTATGAAGAAAACAGGGAAAAGTTGTCCACTCTCACGAGAATGGTAGTTCCTTTAAGAGAAAAGTATTATTTGTAATGATAAATTTTTTTATTTAAGCTGTGTGGGGTGTTCTGTCTCCGAAGATAAAGCTACTTTTATCCATAATATATGTAGAAATGCACTACAATAACATAACTTGGAACTCATTGGTTAATTAAATTTCCTAGATTTTTTGGCAGTTAATCTCAGCCGGCATGATTCATCTGTAGCCATCCAGAGTGCAACTACATTTATACCAACCCCCACAACAGCTCGGTCTGTATCAATGAGAGATATGGGCACTGAAATGACTCCAATTGCTAGCCAAGAACCTTCCAGGACTGGAACTCCTGTGAGGGCAACAACACCGATTCGCAGCCCAACTTCTTCTAGGCCATCTACTCCTGCCAGAGCTGCCATTGCTTCATCACCATCTGATCCACGTAATGACCATCTGGATCCTAACAAGAATGAGTTGTCTGAAAAGGAGCTACAAATGAAAACCAGGAGAGAGATAATGGTCCTTGGGACACAATTGGGCAAAATGAACATTGCTGCTTGGGCTAGCAAAGGGGAGGAGGATAAGGATGCATCCACTTCATTGAAAAGTTTAGCATCAGAGCAACCGGCTAAAAGTATTGTTGAGACACGTGCATCAGCTTGGGAGGAGGCAGAGAAAGCCAAGTATATGGCCAGGTTAATTCATAAAGCCATTGATTTTTATTGATTTATTTATTTTTGGATAAAATTACACTTTGCTCCCTCCTTCCCTCCCAAACTACCACCCTAATTGCATTTTCTCCTCCTAACTATAGCTCACTGCAACATGGACTTATAAAGTACCAAAATGTTTCAAGTTACTCCTTGTTTCAAATCGAGCCATTATTTTGAATGGAAAATTTTACACGTGCCTGCCTGTCACGTGCCCCTGAGCCGTTTCTTCTGCTAAAATTACCCTTAGTTTGAGGAAAAAAATCACGAAACTCCCTCTAATAGAAGGTAGGCCAAGTTAAGGCTTGCGTGAGCTCTAAATAGAAGGGGTGGCCACGTGGCCATCCCCTCTTCTTCTGTTGGGGGTGGTCGCACGGCCACTCCCTTCGTTTGAAGCTCATCCAAGCCTCAGCTTGTCTCATCCTTTGTCCAAGGCAGTTTTGTAATTTCGTCCTTCAAATTGGGGGTAGTTTGGTAGAAGAAACGGCTCATGCACTTGTGATTCGCATGTGTGACATTTTTCACCCAAAATAAAGACTAGATTTGAAACATTTTGGTAGTTTATGGGTTTGCGTTGTAGTTTGGAGATGTAAGTCTAATTGGGGTGGTACTTTGGCGGGTAAAGTGTAATTTACCATTTTATTATTTTCCATTCACCTCCATGGAATTTCAATATGGATGGCTAATATATATTCTCACTCCTTTAAACACTATTTCAAGCATCCACAAGCGACTGGTTAAGGAATGCCCGATACTTGTCAACAAAAAAAAAAAGAAAAAAAAAGAAAAAAGAAAAGAAAAGGAGTCTCTGATTTTTACAAATGTAGAATAAGTGTAATCAATACATATATCTATATTATAATGACAATTGAGAATAATGTCTGTATGTATTCATCTAGTCAAACTGAATCTTCTATGGATCATTTTCAAACTCAGGGGTGCCTTACGCTTTTCTAATAAAATTGATCTCTTACCTATCAAAAAAAAAAAAAAAAAATCATTTTCAAACTTAGGGGCAAGAGACCAAGTGAAAGTGGTGTCTTGGTTTTCTATATAATGTACTTTCATTTGAAGCTCGCATCCTGTACGGAGTAGTATTGTGCTTTATAGTTCAAACAATACCTGTTGGATCTGGATTATACATGGGGCTATTAAACATGTTCGTTAAGTGAGGAAATAAGAGATGAGACGATATCTTTATTTCTCCTGTAATATACTGGGTTGTTGGAGCAGAATATTTATGTGGCAGGAGCATCTAAGCCATACAAAGAAATATATTCATTATTTATGCTTGAGTTTTATTTTTTCTTTTAATTATTTCTTTGCAGTATTGGTCTTAACTGACGAGTTGTGACTTAAATTATTCAGGTTCAAACGTGAAGAGATGAAAATTCAGGCATGGGAGAATCATCAAAAAGCTAAAACAGAAGCTGAGATGAGGAAAATTGAGGTACTCTATATTTTTTTGCAAAATCTTTTGTTGTTGTCTGCTCATTTCACTTATTTTTGTTGTTTCCTTTCATTGTCCAAAATACAAACCCTAGACAAATTACCTTGTAATTTGATTTTTCTGATTCCGTACAACCCTCCTACATGACTTCCTCAATATGATATTTTATATTATCACTAGAATGATCCAGGATCTTATAGTGTAGCACCTATGACTAAGAATCTAAGGATTTTGGGGCTTGTTTAAGGGAAAGTAACAGATTTGATGCAGATCAGTAACATATTGTGTTTGAGGCTGGGATGTTAGTGTTTACGGCTAGAATAATCTAAGTAAAGGGTCTGGAACACAACTAAACTGTTATGTACCTTTCTTGGATTTGTGTATATTTTGGGATTTTTGTATGGAAATGAGGTTGAAATGATAGAATTAGAGATTGAAGATGAGGAAATAAGAACAAGATAATGGGCTATTGGAGATGCCCAAGTCTCCAAGCTGATTTGAGAACAACAATTCTCCTAAGGGAATCAATTTCTGTAATATTCATTTCATGCATTTCTTTACAAACTTAGTTTCCTTTTATAGACTCTAAAAGCATATTCTAAAAGCAATATCCTAACTAATTCTCCCTAGTTAATTTCCCTATTTACCCCTATATAATATTCCTTACCAATTTCCCTATTAACCCCTATATTATACCCTAACATAAACAGCAAGTAAAATGGAAAGAAAATAAAGAGAAAGAAGAAAGATCAACCTAACACCATAATTAGTATACGATTTATTGATATTTGATAATTCTGCCTACTCTAAACGTATGGTAGAATGTTGTTTTATAGCAATAATAGAGATAGTCCTTTAGTAGGACTTTACAACAGTAGAGTTTATAAAGGTTATATCAAAGAGGTAGAAACCTAAAGCTATACAACTTGTGTAGATAACTATCAAAGGTAGAAACCTAAAGCTATACAACTTGTGTAGATAACTATCAAAGACTAAATCCGGATAGATTAATCTTTATCAGAGGATAAAGATTTATCTAGTCTAATACGCCCCTTCAAACTCGACGTAGGTAGCCTAACATTGAGGTTGGAAGTAAGTAGAAGAAACCGGTGAGCAGGAAGGGGCTTTGTTAGAACATCTGCAATCTGATCTGCTCCAGATATGAACCGCACAGTTAAACCTTTTTCTGCAACTTGATCTCGAACAAAGTGATAGTCTATCTCAATGTGCTTTGTACGCGCATGATAGATTGGATTAGAGGTAAGATAGGTAGCACCTATATTATCACAAAATAAAATCGGGGCACATGGAAATGTGTTACGGTCTTGTGTTTGTGATCGGGTGAGTGGTTTGTGGTGGGGTAAGGCAGCAAGGTATTCCTTCTTGAGCTTACCTATGGTGGCTGGATAGAACAAGATATGGGGTATTCGAGGTACCCTTGCCTGTGATGACAAGTTCTCCCCGGGGCACAAGTGTAAGAAGCTGTTCCTGATCGAAGGTATTTATGAAGAAGACCCCGAACGCCCGAGTGAAGACGACACACGAGAAGGTTGGGAAGACGACGAGCTTGAGATCCCGGAAATATCCCTCCATGCAATTTCAGGTGTGCAGACTCCGCAAACGATGCGCATCGCGGGAACCATCCGAAAGACTCGGGTAATCTTACTGGCAGACACAGGAAGCACTCATAATTTTCTAAACACCGAGTTGGCAGAGCAATTGGGGCTGGAACCAGACAAGCAGACGACCTTTGAAGTTTTGGTGGCTAACGGAGAAAGACTTTCCAGCAAAGGGAAGTGTTCCGCAGTACCGGTTTGGCTGGGAGGTACGTTATTTACGCTGGAGTTTTTTCTTATTGATTTGAGGGGATACGACTCTGTCTTAGGGGCGCACTGGTTGAAGATGCTAGGACCCATCTTGTGGGATTTTTCGTCCCTTTGCATGAGTTTTCGATGGCAGGGAAAGAAAGTCACGCTGGTTGGCTTGGAGGCGCCCCGGAACAGAATGCTGGAAGGTCCAGAGATGCAAAAGGAGTTGAGACGTAATGGTGAGGGTGTTCTTCTTCAGCTTTTCGCAGTGCAGTTGGGGGTTGAGCAGTGCTGCCCAGGTATAGACAGACCAGACCTTCAACGCCTCCTACAAAGGTTCCAAGATATTTTTGCTGAGCCCCAGGGTCTGCCTCCTATGCGGTCTCACGACCACAAGATCCCTTTGATGCAGGGCTCCTCCCCAGTAAATGTAAGACCTTACCGGTACCCCTATTACCAAAAGAACGAGATTGAAAAAATCGTGCTGGATTTACTCAACAGTGGAGTCGTCCGAGCCAGTACCAGCCCTTATTCCTCCCCAGTATTGTTGGTCAAGAAGCATGACGGTTCGTGGAGGTTATGTGTGGATTATCGCGCCCTCAACCGAATCACGATCAAAGATAAGTATCCGATTCCAGTAATTGATGAATTGTTGGATGAATTGTATGGTGCACAATACTTTTCAAAACTGGACCTCCGCTCCGGGTACCATCAAATTCGGATGAAAGAGCAGGATGTAGAGAAGACAGCCTTTCGGACGCATCACGGGCACTTCGAATTTTTGGTTATGCCTTTTGGCCTCACCAATGCCCCGTCCACCTTTCAATCCCTCATGAACGACATCTTCAGAGATTATCTACGTAAGTTCGTTCTCGTTTTCTTTGATGACATACTTATTTACAGCAGGTCTTGTGAGGATCATTTGTACCACTTAACTTGTGTCTTCGACATTTTGAGGACTAACCACTTGTTCGTGAGGATGGACAAATGTAGTTTCGGCCAACAGCGGGTGAATTACTTAGGCCATTTTATTGAGCAGAATGGAGTCGCCGTGGATCCTGCCAAAATCCAAGCTATGCTGGCTTGGCCAAGACCCTCCAACATCAAGTCTCTTCGGGGCTTCCTTGGATTAACCGGCTATTACAGAAAGTTCATCCAGCATTATGGTACCATTGCCCGACCTCTCACACAGCTTCTAAAAAAAGACGCTTTCGGGTGGAATGTGGAAGCCAGCAACTCCTTTGATCATCTTAAGGAAGCTATGACAAAGGCGCCGGTGTTGGCCTTGCCCGACTTTTCTAAAACATTTGTGATCGAATGCGACGCGTCTGGCTGCGGCATCGGGGCTGTCTTGATGCAGGACTGCCGCCCCATTGCTTACTTCAGCCAGGCCCTTCATGGCCGCAATCTCAACCTCTCGACCTATGAAAAGGAAATGCTTGCACTTGTCACTTCCATTCAAAGATGGCGGCCCTACCTCTTGGGCCAACGATTTGTGGTGCGGACTGACCACCGCAGCCTCAAGTACTTGTGGGATCAAACCATCGCCACTGAGGCCCAACAAAAGTGGCTCATCAAACTCATGGGGTATGATTTCACGATTGAATTCAAGAAGGGGCACGATAACCGCGCTGCTGATGCTCTCTCTCGCCAGTTGGAAGGGACCCTCATGGCTCTTTCGGTACCTATCCCTCACTGGATTGAACCTGTCCAGCAAGAGGTCCAGCATGATCCGGATCTCCAAACTCTGGTAGCAAGGATTCAACAAAATGAAGCTGTGGGACCTTGGCACCTGCAGGCCGGGCTCATCTACTTTAAAGACCGGGTCTACCTCAAGGCTGATTCTCCCATTACAGCGGCCATCATTGCAGATTTCCACAACAGTACGCATGAAGGGTATCACAAAGGTCTGCAGCGTCTCCGGTCTGTTTTCTACTGGCCTAAAATGAAGCAGCAACTTCGTACCTTCATCAGAAATTGTGATACTTGCCAGCGTCACAAAGCTGAAGCCACCAAACCAGCCGGGCTGTTGCAACCCCTGCCCGTTCCAGAACATGTTTGGTCAGCCATCTCCATGGACTTCATTGACGGTCTTCCGAAGTCCTACGGCCGCACGACTATTTTTGTGGTCGTCGACCGTTTTTCCAAGTATGGCCACTTCACTCCTCTCAAGCACCCGTATACAGCGCCGCAGGTTGCCCAAACCTTCTTTGAGGTTATCTTTCGTTTGCATGGAATTCCCACTTCCATCGTGTATGATCGGGACCCCGTCTTCACGGGAAATTTTTGGCGGGAGCTCTTCCGCCTTCATGGTACACGATTCAACTTCAGCTCTGCCTATCACCCACAAACGGATGGCCAAACCGAGGTCGTTAACCGTACTATCGAGATGTACCTACGGTGTTTCACTAGCTCCTCTCCTCGGCAGTGGGCTAAGTGGTTGCCCTGGGTTGAGTACTGTTACAACACAAGCTTTCATTCCGCCACTAAGCGTACTCCCTTTGAGATTGTTTATGGTCGACGACCTCCTCCTCTCTTACCATATGTCCCGGGGACTACTCGCTCTGCTGCTGTCGAAGAAGCCCTGATTAGCCGCGATCAAGTCCTGCTGGAGGTTCGCCAGCACCTTTTAGGCGCCCAGAATCGCATGAAGCAGGTTTATGACAAGTCCCATGTTGAGCGCATTTTTTCGGAGGGGGACTGGGTGTACTTACGACTCCAGGGGTACAGGCAGCAGTCGGTCCACAAGAGAGGCAATCTGAAGCTCTCTCCTAAGTTCTATGGGCCGTACCGAGTTGTCAAGCGGATTGGTCCGGTAGCTTACCAGCTGGCTCTTCCTCCCCAGGCTAAGATTCACGATGTTTTCCATGTTTCTGTTTTGAAGAAATGGATCGGTAATGGGGTGCCACTTCAAGATCATCTTCCTACTCTACACGAGGACAGCCAGCTCGCCCCTCAAGCTATCCTCGATCAACGTTGTCACCAGGGAACTACAGAGATCCTAGTGCATTGGCGGGGACTCTCCCCTGCTGAGGCCACGTGGGAATCTCGTTTGGATTTCGAGCTCCGTTTTCCTTCCTTTGCCCTTGCGGACAGGGGCAATTTTAAGAATGGGGGAGTGTTACGTACCTATGTCAGACGTGGCAAGCGTGGGCAGGAAGTAAAAGAAGACCTAGCTAGGGTTCAAGGAGAGACTACAAGCGGCGGCTGAGGGCTAGGAATGGAAAGAATCAGTAGGGTTTTGGTAGAATAAGGGATCCTGATTCCCACTAGAATAGGGCTATTGCTAATTAAGGAAATTCTTTTGTAGAAAGAATTCCTAGAAATAAGGGATTTGGTGTAATTCAGTCTTCTATATTCTGTCTTGTAATCTCTATATATAGGGATCCAGAATTATAATAAAACAAGCAGAAATTTATCAACAAAACAACTTTATTTCTAGGAATTCTTTCTACAAAAGAATTTCCTTAATTAGCAATAGCCCTATTCTAGTGGGAATCAGGATCCCTTATTCTACCAAAACCCTACTGATTCTTTCCATTCCTAGCCCTCAGCCGCCGCTTGTAGTCTCTCCTTGAACCCTAGCTAGGTCTTCTTTTACTTCCTGCCCACGCTTGCCACGTCTGACATAGGTACGTAACAAAATGAAACCCGAAGTTCACTTAAAAGTGACTTAATCCAAATCAGTTCAGCAGAAGCATTAGCAAGTGCTTTGTACTCCGATTCCGTACTTGAACGTGGCATAGTGGGTTGCTTCTTAGAACTCCATTATATCAGATTTTTACCCAAAAAGACACAATATCCAGATGTTGATTTTCGGTCATCCGGGCACCTAGCCCAATCCGAATCCGAGAAGGCTATTAGTTGATGAGATGAGAGTTTGTGGATGCAGAGTATAATCAATAGTAGCCTTCAAGTAATGCATGATGCGTTTAACAGCAGTCCAGTGAGGTTCTCTTGGATCTTGCATAAACTGAGATACTTTGTTGACAGCAAAGGCTATGTCTGGATGAGTCAAGGATAGGTATTGAAGAGATCCAACAGTGCTGCGATAGAGTGTAGTGTCTGTAATTGTGGATCCTTCAAATTTGCTGAGAGTTGTAGAGGAGTACATCGGAGTAGAGATAGGTTTAGCAAGCTCCGTATTAGTCTTCTTGAGAATATTCAGAATGTATCTTTGTTGAGATAAGTGAAGACCATCGGTTTGCCAAGTAGCTTCAATACCTAAAAAGAAATGTAGAGGTCCAAGGTCTTTTAGAGCAAAAGAGGAGTCTAAATCATGAATAAGTTTAGAAATAGCTCCTATGTGTGAACTAGTGATGATTATATCATCAACATAGATCAACACAAAAATTTGAATCCCATGAGCTTTGTAGATGAATAGGGATGAATTAGCCTTGGAACTCTTGAAGTGCAGTTCTAGGAGCTGATTACTTAGTCTTGAAAACCATGCTCTAGGCGCCTGTTTAAGGCCATATAAGGCTTTGTGCAACTTGCAAACGGCTGTAAGATGTGAAGGATGCTGAAATCCAAGCTGTTGTTCCATATATACAGTTTCTTGATGGCTGCCATGGAGGAAAGCATTGCTTACATCAACTTGATGAATAGGCCAACCTGCAGAAATAGGAAGAGAAAGAACTCTTCTAACAGTTTTAGGCTTGATTACAGGACTATATGTTTCTGAAAAATCAATGCCGGGTTGTTGATGAAACCCTTCGGCTGTTGTTCCATATATATAGTTTCTTGATGGCTGCCATGGAGGAAAGCATTGCTTACATCAACTTGATGAATAGGCCAACCTGCAGAAACAGGAAGAGAAAGAACTCTTCTAACAGTTATAGGCTTGATTACAGGACTATATGTTTCTGAAAAATCAATGCCGGGTTGTTGATGAAACCCTTCGGCTACTAAACGAGCCTTGTAGTGCTCAATAGATCCATCAGCCTTCCTCTTAATTTGAAAAACCCATTTGCACCCAACTATGTTCATTGAAGGAGAGACAAGTGACCAAGTTCCATTTTTGAGAAGAGCATCAAACTCTTGATTCATTGCTATCCGCCTTTCAGCATGCTTGCTTGCTTGAGTGTAGCAAGTTGGCTCAATTTCTTGACTTTGATGGAGTGCCATGAGTGCTGTTGGAGGTGGATATCAGATTCGGCCATCAGTAAATTTTGTAGGCCTGAAAATCTAATTCTAAGAACGTGTGATCATGCCATGCACTCTTGGTGGGTTGGGGGAGTTGGATATTGTAGGAGAAGTTAAAGGAACTAGAGCAGGAAGATCTGAAGTTGCTGTGGTTGTTTCTGTGGAAGGTGGGGAAGTGGATGTGGTTGGAGATAAATCATTGTTGAAGTTGTGTGAGGGGATTCAGTGGGAGAGGGCTCTAGGATTGGACTGCTGGTGGCATGAGTGTGGCTGTTTAATGGTGCAACTAATGGAATAGATACTGAGGGATGAATTAGGGAAGGATTGGAGGCTCGGGTTTGATCTGAGTTGGAGAAAGGAAATTTTAGTTCGTTGAAAACCACATGACGAGAGCAATATAAATCCTGCCAGAAGGAATGTGAAGACACTGATATCCAAGATGATTTTTGCTATATCCGATGAACACACAAGATTGAGAGCGGAAAGCAAGTTTGGTGGAATTGTAAGGATGGAGAATGGCCAACATTCACAGCCATAAATTTTCAGAAACTTGTAATCAGGTGAGATGTTGAATAAACATTCATAAGGAGACTTGTGTTTGGTTACTTTGGATGGAAGCCGATTTATGAGATAAATTGCAGTCTTAAAAGCTAAGTCCCAGAATTTGAAAACGCTGGCAGTGGCCATAAGAGTCATTCATGTTTCAACAATATGTCGATGCTTTCTTTCGACAGTCCCCATTTGATGATGAGTATGAGGACAGCTTAGATGATAGTAAACTCCCATTGCAGTGAGGGAGTTTTGAAGAGGACGAAATTCGCCCCCATTGTCACTTTGGACAAAGATAATTTTGGTACGAAAATATGTTTCAACATGTTGCTTGAAACGGAGAAAAGTAGCACAAACATCAGATTTTAATTTGAGAGGATGGGGCCAAGTATATTTACTGAAATCATCCACAATACTTAGAAACGATTATTGTTTACAGAAGTTATTGGAGTCGGGCCCCATACATCAAGAAAAAGTAATTGCAAAGGACTGCTAGAAATAGGACTAGAACTAAAATGAAGACGATGACTCTTGCCCTGCTGACATGAAGAGCAAATGGAAGAGAGATTGGAGGAAACCACGGGCAATTTATTTGACTTAATGACTTGACTAACAACCTGAGAAGCTGGATGACCCAACTAGAGATGCCATTGATCCAAGGATACTTTTTCACCAATAAGAGCAGCAGGAGACTTATCATGGAGGGAGGGCCATGGATAGAGGCCGAATATACTCGGGCCTTGGAGGAGCAGTTGGCGGGAGTGGAGGTCCTTAACACAGAAAAAATTGGGATGAAAATCAATAAAAACATGATTGTCACATGCGAATTGATTTACAGATATAAGGTTTTTCTGAATTTCAGGAACATGGAAGAGTGAAAGTAATTTAAAGTTGTGTGAAGGTGTAGGCAAGATACCACGATTAGAATGCAAAATTTTCAAACCTTGGCCATTTCCTACTTGGATCTTGTCTGTTCCAGTGTAGTCCTCAGCGTTCAAGTTGAGATCGGATAGGTCATTGGTGAGATGAACATTGAGCCAATATCCGGATACCGTGAAGAATTAGAGGCAGATGAGGCAGAGGCGAGATTTGCATTCAGCGGTGAAGAATCTGCTTGATATCCTTGCTCAAAACTGTACCAACATGTAGCTGTGTTGTCACCTTGTTTGTGACAAACTTGACAAGTGGGGCGTTGAGTTGGCCAGGACCAGAGACTGAGAATTGTTAAGGTGGTCCTCTTTCGCGGGCAAGGCCTCTACCGCGGGAAAAATTGTTGCTGCGCTGTCCAGTGTTAGAGCTAAGGTTGTTTTGTGGATAGGACTGGCTCTGTCTTTGAGCAGTGTTGGCAGTGGAGATATTCAAATCAATTACTGATTTGTGTTGCTCTAAACGCTTCTCATAAGAGAGCATAAACCCATAAAGTTCATCGAGAGAGATGAAGTCCTGTTGTGTGGTCACAGAGGTGACAAGAGGATCAAATTCTGGACCAAGACCAGCAAGAATGATGGAGACAAGTTCTGAGGCTTCAATGGGTTTGCCAACTGTTGCTAAGAGGTGGGAGAATCCCTGCGCTTTTTGATAATAAGCAGAGATTGAGAGAGCCCCTTTCTTCAAGGTAGCCAATTGTTGCTTGAGTTACATTATTCTGGACTGAGATTGAGCAGAGAAAAGAGTTTCTAGGGTGAGCCATACTTCTCGAGAAGTGGAGAGACCAATGACATGGGATAGAGCTTCAATCGAGAGAGTGGAGATGAGGGCACTGAAGATCATTTTGTCTTGATGATACCAGGTTTGAGCATTTGGATTTGCAACAAGAAGGCCGGATGTAGAGTTTGGAACAAGCTGAGGGGGTCGTGGTTGTGTTCCATTGACATACTTGAAGAGATTTTGGCCCTCTAAGAACGGGACCATAAGAAACTGCCATAGAATGTAGTTATCTTGGTTGAGTTTTTCTGAAACATGATGATGAACATTTTGAAGTGGGATTGGTGTTACGGAAGGGGTAAGAATTAGAAGAGGGGTTGCTGTTTGGGTGGAGGAATCGATTTCAGATATTGGAGTTGCCATAGATGTTAGTCTTGAGATGACTTTGATACCATATACAATTTTTTGATATTTGATAATTCTGCCTAAACGTATGGCAGGATGTTGTTTTATAGCAATAATAGAGATAGTCCTTTAGTAGGACTTTACCACAGTAGAGTTCATCAAGGTTATATCAAAGAGGTAGAAACCTAAAGCTATACAACTTGTGTAGATAACTATCAAACGTAGAAACCTAAAGATATACAACTTGTGTAGATAACTATCAAAGACTAAATCTAGATAGATTAATTCTTATCAGAGGATAAAGATTTATCTAGTCTAATAATTAGGGTTCTTGAGCATTACACCCAAGAGAAAGACGTATCAGCAAATGTATTTTCCTTATTTTTTTTCAAAAAATATAATTTTTCAAGTTTTTCATTTTTAGGTTTTATATATTGATATTTTTGATATATTAATGTTTTTTATTAAGAGTGACACATGTCATCATTTTATTGGTGCTGACGTGGCACACTAACGGAATCCGTCAAGTGTTTTGACGGATTTTGACAGCAGGAACTAAATTGTTATTTTGACATACCTCGAAGGCCTCTAAATTATTTTTTATTGCGTAGGAAGTAATTTGTAATTTAGGCAGCCAACCACATGGATTGATTTTTTTTTTTTTTTGATAGGTAAGAGATCAATTTTATTAGAAAAGCGAAAGGCGCCCCTTAGTACACTGGAAGTATACAAAGAAAACACCTAACTAGAAATAGAAAAGTGAGTGAGAAAGTCAGAAAAAGAAATATACAAAGGATGGACATAAGCCGAAGTCCAACAATACAAAGAATGATAGAACAAAGAAAGAGTCTCTTCCAAGGTTCTTTCAAAGTATTCAAAACTCCTATTGTTTCTTTCCCACCAAAGGCACCAAAAGATACAAATAGGTGCCATTTTCCAAACAACAACACTCCTTGATCTGCCAGATGACCACCGACATGCAAGCAAGTTAATAACCCGTCTAGGCATAACCCAAGACATACCGAAATGGCTGAAGAGAGAGTTCCACACAACAGAAGCCACGTCGTAGTGGAGAAGAAGATCCACAGTTTCCTCGGTCTTCTTATACATGCAGCAACGGTTGATCATGATAACATGCCGTTTCCTAAGGTTGTCTTGGGTGAGGATCTTATTGAGAGTCGCAGTCCACATAAAGAAAGCAGCCCTAGGAGGAGCTTGAGTACGCCAAACACTTATCCAGGGAAAGCGTCTGCCACCAGCACTAGTTAAGGAGTAAAAGAAGGACTTGACCTTGAAAACTCTTTTTTTCGAGGGGACCCACCACAAACTGTCTTTATTGTCTCTGTTTACTTTAACTAAATGTAGCAATTGGAAGAAAGAAGCAACGACATCCACTTTCCAATCGTGAGCCTTCCTGATGAAGCTCACATTCCACTGGAATGAGTCACCCAACAGCTCCAGATTATCCGCAACAACGGCGTCTTTCAGACGAGCAATGCCAAATAAGGCTGGAAAGGCTACTTTGAGGGCTGTGTCTCCACACCACAAATCATGCCAAAAACTGATCTTGGAGCACATCCCTACTTTTAATGATATTTCAATTACTTATCAGAAAATAAAAGGGTGATAAAACACATATTTTATGTTTCCTTGTATGCTTTAGATCACAGAACCAAAAAGGGCCTATAGTATATCAAAATCATGGAGAACATGATGTTAGTTCAGGTGAATTAAACCTTGTGACATTCTCTCATGGTTTTGGGAAAACAAAAGGCTAAGTAGATAAAGGAGTTACGCTAAGCACTCTCAATGAAGTGTTTGGCTGTTACTCTCAATGAAGACATCAATCAACATGGTAAAGTGAATGAAGAATCAATGACAATGAGTATGGTAGGCAATCAATTATATGATCATTTCAGCACTTATAAATAGCGATAGGCACATGGCATGTAGGTGCATGGCTACACCACCCTGCAAATTATAAGGATGTGTTCCGTGTGTCGAAGAGGGTTTTGGTCTGAATGCCTCTCCTTGTGAGAGTTGCTCCCTTTATATAGAAACTATCAGGAATGACAAGGCTGAAAATCAGCCATTACATCGAACTATGTAAGGTAAGAATAAATGCCTATCAATTATATGCTTATATACAATCAATATACTCTTCTATATATAGCCAGAATAAATAAGGTAGAATATATGCTGCTATAATTCTGTTGACATCCCCCTTCAAATTGATGCTGGGCGATCGAGAAGCATCAATTTGTCAATCAAAAACTGATGGCGAGGACGAGAGAGAGCTTTGGTGAAAACATTAGTGGTTTGGTGTTCAGTGGAAATGTGCGGAAAAGTAGTTTCCTGACGAGCAAAGGCTTCACGAATGGAATGACAATCTACTTCAATATGTTTGGTGCGCTCATGAAAAACGGGATTGGCAGTAATCTGAATAGCACTGGTATTATCAGCATGAAGAGGAGTAGGAGTAAGCTGCGGAACACTAAGTTCGCCTAACAACCCTCGAAGCCATACAATTTCAGAACAGGTAGACAACATAGCCAATATTCAGACTCGGTGGATGACTTCGAGACGCGAGGCTGCTTCTTACTCTTCCAAGAAATGAGGGCATCGCCAAGAAACATACACCAACCCTTAACAGAACGACGAGTATCTGCACAACCAGCCCAGTCGGCATCACTAAAACCCTCCAGCTGTAAAGAATTCTCTGAAGGGAAGAACAAGCCACGACCAGATGTCCTTTTCAGATATCGAAGAAGACGACAAACAACGGCCAAATGTGTCTGGCACGGAGCTTGCATAAATTGACTGACCTGTTGAACAGCAAATGAGATATCAAGTCGAATAATGGTCAAATAAATCAAACTGCCCACAAGCTGCCGATACAGTGAAGGATCAGATAAAGGATCACCATCCGCCCGATGCAACTTCAAATTGACCTCCATAGGTGTAAGAACCAAATTACTGTCTTGAAGGCCGACTAAAGAAAGAAGTTCTTGGGTATACTTATGTTGATAAAAGAGCGTGCCATTCGAACAATGTTGAATCTCAAGTCCAAGAAAATATTGCAGGAGACCAAGATCTTTCATATGAAACGAAGATTCGAGGCGCTGTTGGAGCTGCTCAATTAACTAGAGATCATATCCTGTAATCACAATATCATTGACACACACAAGAAGGATAACGATCCCGAGGGCAATCGTGCGAAAGAATAGAGAGGAGTCATACTAACTTTGAGTAAAAGTGAAATCCAGTAGAGTAGTACAAAACTTTTCAAACCATGCCCGGGGTGCCTACTTCAAACCATACAGAGACCGCTTCAAGCGACAAACCTTAACAGAAGAGGAAGGAAATAAGCCAGGAGGAGACATAAATATTTCTTCCTTTAGATCACCATGTAAAAACACATTCTTCTCATCCATCTGGGGAAGCAACAAACCTTTCGAAATAACAATGGCCATAACAGTGCGGACAGTAGTCATTTTGGCTGCGGAAGCGAATGTTTCCTCATAATCAAGCCCATTCTCCTGCCGATTCCCGAGTGCCACCAGACGAGCTTTATGTCTTTCGATAGAGCCATCAACCCGTAGCTTGATAATGTAGACCCATTTGCACCCAATAAGCTTAACTCTAGTAGGACAAGGGACGATGTTCCAAGTGTGATTGTCTTGAAGAGCCTGAAGTTCGTCATGCATAGCTTGGTGCCAACACTCTTGAGTAGAAGCCTAAGAATAAGACTTAGGCACAGAAGTAGTATCTAGAGTAGCACGAAGAGCGGAGGAAGAAAAACCATACCAATCTGAGGGCCGGGAAACCCTAGAAGACCGGCGGGGCTCATGCACGATAGGATCAGGTGGTTGTTTAGAGGAAGGAAGAGACAGTGCGCGACGTCTCTAAGACACAATACCTGGCTTAAAACGAGGAGTACTAGATACGTCACTAAAAGGAGGAAGCGAAATAGAGGAAGAAACAGGATTAGGACGAGACAAAAAGAAATATTGATTTTTTTTTTAAAAATCGCATTGCGAGAAATACGAAGTTTGTTAGCATCTGCATCATAACACACAAACCCTTTATGAGAGTTACTATAGCCAAGAAAAGCACACTGAATAGATTGAGTAGCAAGCTTGCGACATTCAAGGGGAGGTAAGTGAACAAAACAAACGCAACAAAAAACATGCAGAGAATTATAATTAGGAGGAACACCAAACAAACAAGAATATGGTGAATCAAGATGCAAGGTAGGAGAAGGCAAACAATTAATCAAATATACAACCATAAATAAGTCTTCTACTCAAAATCTAGAAGGTACAGAAGATTCAAGCATCAACGTATGAACATCTAAAAGATGACGATTCTTACGCTCGGCAACACCATTCTGTTGAGGGGTGTAAGGACACAAACGCTGAGAAAGAATACCCTTATGTTGGAGAAAAGATTGAAAAGCATGAGACACGTATTCTCCCCCAGAATTTGAGCATAAGATCTTAATACAGGTAGAAAATTAGGTTTCTACATAGGCAATAAAAGTTTGGAAGGTTGAGAACACAATAGCTTTAGAACAAAGAAAATAGACCCACGTGAAACGATTGTAATCGTCAATAAATGTCACAAAATACCGGTATTGAGTGTGAGAAAGAACATGATTCATGCTCCAAACATCAGAATGAATAATTGCAAAACATGTAGAAGCACAACTACCCTGCAAAGGAAAAGGTAAATATTTGTTTTTTCCAAGTTTACAAGGAGCACAATCAA
Organism: Alnus glutinosa; assembly: GCF_958979055.1. Classification (NCBI taxonomy): domain Eukaryota; kingdom Viridiplantae; phylum Streptophyta; class Magnoliopsida; order Fagales; family Betulaceae; genus Alnus; species Alnus glutinosa. Next base: position 30,390,037 of record NC_084886.1, read on the forward strand.
AAGATAACGAAGAAAACACATTTGCATTATTCAAATAATCATGTTTCATAAGATATGTCAAAATTATAGAGTTGGGATGACCTAATTTCTTATGCCAAAATTGGCTATTATTATTAGCAATAGCAGAACAACCAACAGAAATTGAACTAGGAACGGAAAACGACTGAAGAGGAAAAAGATGTCCCACTTTAAGCCCCTTCACTATCTCCTGTCCCGACGTTTGATCCTGCACACAACAATCAGAACGATCAAAATGAGGAGAACAATTTTCTTCTACTAATTGTCCAATCGAAATGAGATTTGCAGATAAATCAGGAGACACGAAAACATTAGTAAAGGAAGACCCCAGATTTCCATCATACTTACAAACATCACTGCCGGATTGCTAGTCATGTGATTGGAAGTTGTAGAGTCAATTAACCAAGGAGAATGAGATGTTTCTTACCTTGAAGACCAAGAGCAGAAATGGTGGAAATAATCATCTGTTAAACCTGCTCAGGAGTAATGTTGGAAGAACCCGGAATAGCGGGCTGTGTGGAAGATGTATGCACAAAAGTGGACTGAACAACAATATGAAAAGCAGAAGCAGATCGATTCTGAGGGCGTACACGACAATCCTTAATGATATGACCCTTCTTGCAATAATTGCAGAATTTCTTCCTGCAATGTTTTGCAATGTGCCCATTTTCCATGCAAATATAACACTGTGGCGGAGATCCGGATCTTCCTCTGCCTTGAGCAGCGTAGGCCATATTAACCATCTCAAAACTACCAGCATCTTGAGCAAGGCCAAGCTGTGAGGCGAGGCGTTGTTCTTCACGCAAGAGTTCACCCAAGCAAACCTCCAAAGATGGGACAGGTGTGCGATTGATTAACCCAGATCGTGCACTTTCAAACTCGGGTCGAAGCTTCATCAAGAATTGATCCCACTGGCTCTTAGATTGAACCGCTTCTAGTGCTACTAAAGCTTCTTTGGGAATTTGAGAATGCGCCAACCTAGAATAATCATTCCATAAATTAATAAAATTGCTCAATAAAGAGATTCCCCTGGCGATAATTTTCAATGTCTAACTCCAATTGAAACTTTCGGGCAGAATTATCTTGATAATAAATTCGCCGAAGGTAATCCTACATCGTCTTAGCAGTAGTGTACCCACGAAGATTGTTGACCGTATGAGGTTTAACAAAGCTAAGTAGCCAGGAAGCAATTTTGGCACCCCTGCCTTCCCATGAACTAAGTTCCTTGGGATCAGTTGGAGTTGTAGAAGACCCATTCAAATGACCCCATAACTCCTTACCTTTCACAAAGTTCCGGAACTGGAATTCCCAACTGGCATAATTCTTGTTAGTAAGGCGAACAATAGAATTTTCTCCTGACATAATAACCACCAAAAATTGGACAAAATAGAGAAATCACAACAGGTACAGGATGTGCGAACAAGGTTTCCCAACACCACCAGAAAATCAACAACCCAAACTAGAATGCGACAGGTGCAAAAAAAATATTCAACAATACTAGAATTACGATAGCCCAAACCACGACAGGTGCAAACATAAAAATCCGACAGCCAAACCAAAATTGTGATAGAAAATAAGTCAGGAAGTATAAAACCTGATGCATTGAAAACTCTCCAAGATTGCACAGGACCTGCCAACAGCCACAACCGCAACCAGAACCTCCAAACCAGAGAAACATCGCACCAGAAACGGCCGAGAAACAAAACCTCCAAACTAGAGAACCACCATAGCAAAAACGACCGAGAACTCCGCAGAAACGGCCCACTCCTTCAACAGACTTGCGGAACAGCAATTTAGCACCCACCAGAAACCTAGAACCACCCTTTGCCTCTACCTAGAAACGGCTGACCAAACACCAGAAAGAACCACCCCATCAGAAACCTAGAACCCCCTTCTGCCACTACCTAGAAAATTATTGAAAACCTACTCTCTTCCGCTACCCACAGAAAAGTACTGAAAACCAAGGGACCAAAAAAATTCAGCCAAGCCGAGAGAATACTATGAAAATAATTTGAGGCTCTGATACCATGTCAAAGAGGGTTTTGGTCTGAATTCCTCTCCTTGTGAGAGTTGCTCCCTTTATATAGAAACTGTCGGGCTCATTAAATGCCTATCAATTATATGCTTATCAATTATATGCTTATATACAATATACTCTTCTATATATAACTAGACTAAATAAGGTAGAATATATGCTGCCTTAATTCAGCTAACACTGTGTGCTTGTTAAATTTTTTAACATAATTTTTGTTCAGTCAAATCTACCGTGGTCATATTGGACTCACAGAAAATTGACTAGGTAGAGGTTTCACTCAAAATGACTTGTAAGCTTCCTTGATTTATACTCTGTTTTGGGATGGGCAGTTAGAAGTTAGAGGTGTATCTGATCATAGTTATTAGATTTGAATTTGCTTAGCAAAATGAAAAAATATGAATTCTCTTATGAAGATATATTTTGTAAATTCAATGATCCACATTTTGAGGTGCATTTTCTAATTGGCTTTTATAACATTTCTGAATTTCTGTTGAGTGTGTAAATTGCATTAAAAATATTTATTTGAGTTTTGTGTTAAAGGGCTTTTACACATTTTAAATCCAACTGGCGGTTAACTTTCACAGAGAGAGAGAGAGAGGGGGGGGGGGGGGGAGGTTGGGATTCGTGAATGTTCTAAATTTTCTTAGGTTTGGATCATGTCAATGAAGGAAAATCCAAATCCAAATAGACGCTTCTAACACTGATGCGTGATTCTTGTAGAGCTTTTACAGTTTTCCAAAGAGATCTTTGTTTTTATCAACCTACTCCTTGTAGTCCTCCCACAAAATTCTGCTTGTGAGAAGCTTTGCTAGAGAGGCAGTCTCATGCATCCTGCTCTATTAGTTGTTATTGAACCACTGTATTATGAACTCAACTTCAGCTTTTGTCTTATGCATTTTACTTTTTTCTAATAGGCAAACACAACTCATACACTAATGTGGAATTGAACTTGTGTCCTCACCCTCCACCCCTTTTTTATATAGGGAGGGGATGCCTTTTGGTCCAGAAACCATTGGCATATCCTATTCATTCATTGTTATTTACATTTTCCAGATCTTAAATGATTATATAAAGAATAAGAATGTGTCGTAAGACAAGGAATGTGTCCTCTAGGATTTATCACTTGGAATCCTGGAGTGCCTGCTTGTCAAAGATGACATAAAATGGGCACATCTACCATGATGCAGCTGATGCTGCACGTGCACCTACCTGTGTCAAGGTGGAGATGGGAAAAAGATTCCTATAATTAATTTTTTGCCCTGCCTTTTCATGAAGCGCATTCTCCACTTTTTATGTTGAAATCTTGGGGAGTTTTAGTATAGGTAGTACTGCAGTGTTTTTCATTAGCCACCGTCAGGTTCCACTTTGAGCTTGAAATGAACAGCTAGGTGGCCCTGTATAAAGTCGCTGAGTTTGAGTTGATATTACAGATTTCTAGTTAAACGAGTATTCATGTTGTTGAGATATTTTGATTATCAAAGAAACTTTTCAGGTTCAAATATACTCTTTAGTAAACTTTAGCTTCACGTCTATGATCTCACAGAAAGGGTTCGGTTAATCTGTATTTGACAATGTGTGGCTTTCAGGTAGAGGTTGAAAGGATGAGGGGACAAGCGCAGGATAGGCTTATGAATAAGGTAGCAGCTGCAAGGCACAAGGCTGAAGAAAAGCGAGCAGCAGCTGAAGCCAAGAGAAACCGGCAAGCAGCAAAAACTGAGCGGCAAGTGGAGTATATACGCAGAACTGGTCGCATCCCTTCCTCCTTTTCCTGCTGCGGTTGGTGCTCTTAAAATTTGAAACACCTTCTGCGGAGGCCTTTTGTTGCTTGCTTGTCTCAATTTTATTTTATTTTTTTAATTTTTAATTTTTGCATATGTTTCATGTGCTGTGTAAAAAGCCTTTGCTTCTTTCTTATACATGAGCATGTTGATATCATCCAATCCTGGTGTAAAAACTAAGACCTGGTTTTGCCAAGTTTATGAAGAAAGGAAGTGCTTCCGATATTACTATTATAATGGAAACATTTGCTATTATGCACACAATTAACCTTGATAAGTGCATCCTTCCACCAAGGTGTGAGGTGAAAACTTGTTTAATAGTCTTACAATATCAATTTAAATTATTAAATTCATTATTTTTATCAGCTTAAACATTTTGGGATATTTGATGATTTAACATTGTATCATGGTAAGTGTTCGAGTTCGAACATTATTCTATAGTTCACCCTCCATTTTCAGTAAAATATTTAACCTATTAGGTCCCACTTGTTGAGACATTATTACACGGCATCTTTGATCTCAAATTATTACACTTTTTCTGTTTTTCACATACACATACAAGTCTTTTGAACAAAGCAGTAGGAAAGTGGCACGAGTTGAATATCATTGAAATTATCCCTACTTTTTATTTGGAAATATATATGAAATTTTAAAACCTTAATTTCTTATATTGAAAAAGGTGAATAAATTTATCATTCAAAATTTTTGTAGTTCTCTATTAATTCAGATATTTTCGACGAACTTTTATTGTAAGATACCTGTACGGTTTGTTCAAAAAAAAAAAAAAAAGATACCTGTACGGTTGTATTTAATAGTGGGGGTGGACATGGGTTTTTTATTTTTAAAAATGTAATATTGACCTAAACTAATATTACAATGTAATATTGACACATGTAACAATCCTATACTTCTATGAAGAATTATTTATTATTTTTACTAAATTATTCTTTGGGTATTTTCCCATTTGGTCTGTAGATGTTAAAAAAATTTCGATTTTCATTTATGTTTTCATATAATTTTTAAAAAGTTTCCATTAATAGATCATATTAAAGTTTCAATGTTGCTCAGGATGAAAATTTAATGTCTTTAAATTATAGAGATCAGGTTGAAATATAAAGGCTCTAATTACTAAAACTTTTTTTTTTTTTTTCCAAAATAAAAACATTAACAAATAACTCAAAATACAAAACAATTCTAAAAGTACAACATAGTTTTTACTTATATATCACATCGGAAGAATTAATAAAAACAAAAAAGAGTTAATAAAAGGAATTAATTCATAAATTAGAATTTGATCTATTTAACTTCAAAATAAATAAATAAATTCATAAATAAACTCCACAATCCAGTATTGCTCCCAACTTCCTAAGTAACTAAGGCAACACAATTTCCACCAAAGATAGTTCCTCCTTCTACAAAATAAAGAACATTAATTACTTTTTATTTAAGGGAGAAGCGAAAACAAAATATACTTTTTAAAATTATAATACTTATACTAGATGATTTTTAAGTCCATGTAGTGCTCGAACCCAATCAGATCCACACAACAACATTTCCACACATTCAGTAGATAAAGATGCACGATATGGATCAATGACCCTTCCACCAACTCTAAAATATTGATTCAGAAGTCACTATAGTGATAAGACTTGCAAGTATGTCCCATGTCATCTTAGACAAAATGTAGTACCTAAGCTGATTGGATTTTCACCATTCCAAATAATCAAATTTCAAATCAGCACACTCATCACAAATTAAACATCTTCTTCCAAACATACTTCCAAATTTGATTTCATAGGTCGAAAGGTATCAACACTTCCTACAAAAGATTGAAAAATAGCCATTTCGCTCACAGTGCTCCTCCGAACAACCCTGGCTGAACTAGTACTTGAAGTTGTAGAAGATTCACAAACATTTTTTTGCACACTTTGTGGGCCTTCAGATAAGTTATGGTCATCAACATACTCACCATACAACTTGTTTAAAACCCTATGGACCATTTCAATATTTGTAGTGGCTTTAGGCTCTTGGTAAATTTTAGGGAAACAAAATTGTACAAGTTTTGTCTTGAATCTTGGATCCAAAACTGCACCAGCAGTCATGAGTAGATTGCATTCCCTCCAATACTTCTCAAATTTCAAATTCATTTTTTTGTGTTATTGCACTTATATAACCATTTTCATTCCAACACATCTTTTATTCTTCAAACCCTAGGAAGAAATAAATTTGCAGTTGGATATTATTATCTTTGTCACTATATTAAAACCTCTAAAACATGATAAACATTCTCCACTCCCCCAATCTTCAACAATTGGCACCCAACGAAAACTTTGATCCCTATCCCTATCTCCACTTCCCTAAACTCTAATGCAGGAGCCAATATCATATAAGTGTTATTGCATCTAGTGGGGGAACATCCAAAATCAGTTTCTTTGAGGACAACTGTAACTACTTTGCAATTTCACCAAACTGCCTCAACCTTCCATTCAATGCAACTAGGTACTTAATACCATCCCTAGCACAATCCACAATATGCCCAATTTGAATAATCCATTCTTGTACCAGCAAATTTGTTATATGATCACAACAACGTACATGAAACATTTTCCCTCCAACTGGTAATGTTTTTCTTTACAGCAAAATCATCTTTCAAAATTCAAATAGTAAGCAACATCACTGTTTCTTGCATTGTCTGTTGTTATTGTAGACACTTTATTCTTATTGTCCCACTCAATGAAACTCTTTTGATGAGCATCAACAATAACACCACTATGTGGGGGTGGGACTCCACCAAGAATCAACAAAAATGACATGTCACTATCATATAAGAAATTCTATGACCTGAGGACCACATGTCAGTTGTTACTTTGTTAACATTTCTACACAAAATTTCAGCTTCTTTTTCTCTATTTCATAGGTAGATCTACAATCATTTTTTCTTATGATCATAAGAAAAGTTTGTAGTGAAGCTCACATTGCCACCCTTGGAATAAAATGTAAGCACCTTCTGCTCCTTGTTAGCGGCTATGCGTGGAATAAATATAAAATTCAAGTGCCTATAAAATTGGGTTGTGGCACCCAAAGAAGGAATGCCAATGATGCATTTACAGTGAATACATTTAGCTTTCTTAACACCACATTGCATTACTTCCTTAAAATCCTTCTAAACTAGAGAAGTCTTATTCCTTGGTTTATTTTCATAAGCATGCTTCTGAGGATCATTCTCTTGGACCTCCTTAGCCACAAGAGCACCTACCTTACTGGGGACAACATTTCCACCATCATCATCATCATAAGATGTGATATCCATTAGATTTAGGTTCACATCAAGTGAACTTTCGTTTGAATCGTCTCCAATGGGTATTACCTCGTCCATGAACAGTTTTTTAGTAAATGACTATCTATAGAAGAATAATAAACACAACATATACAGATCATTAAAAAATAAAAGGAAAAAAAAAAGAATGAATAATAAATTAAACTTACATATTTAAACAACATTGTACTAAAAGTTAAATGGAAAATGATAAACAACTTCAGCATGTATAATTTTTTTTTTTTTTTTTTTCCGATTTTCTTAGAACCCAAACAAAGAGACAGAGAACTAAAAAAAAAAAAAAAAGCATTGTAGATGTACCATTTACCAAATAACCCAAACAAATAGACCAAAACACTTTTTTCATCATACATCGAACAAGGAAAAAACTTTTGAGAAAAAAGGAAGTTTTTTTTTTTTTTTTCTCAATTTTCTCATGACCCAAAACTTAGGGCAAGAGTGATGGTGAGAAAGAGTAACAGAAGATGAAGACATAAGAAGATAGGCTAAGAGAATGAAAGATAAAGAGAGATTCACCAAACAAATTACAACGCCAATGAGATTTTAGGAGACAGGACTCAAAACTCAAAGTTCTTTCTACAAGAGAGTAACCAAGTAACAAAGATAAAGTACCAAAATGAAAATATCAACATCAAAATATATTTGTCCATAAAGTGATGAATCGTACGAGTGAGCCCAAGACAACATGTGGTCATTCTCAAGATTTCACCGCCAAATCTTAAGGGTGAGCCTTTGAGACTGGATTGTGCAGAGAAAAGATTGAGAGATGCTGAGAGAGAGGTTGAGAGAAAACTTGCAACCGGTGAGCCTGAGAGACGCTTGTGAGAGAGAGGCAGATCAAATCGCAATTATTGAATTCAATGTGGGGTGTGGGTGGTTGAGAGCATTAACTCCTCCACTCACTAATGTTGAGAATTCTTAGAGAATAGAGATGTTTGACTGTTTGAGAAACCAAAAAGGCAATTGGCAAGACAAAGCGTGAAAAAATTTGAAAAGCCTCAAACCATTTAGCCGTTGGATCTTCATCCATACAATCCAACCCATACGATCAAAGTTAAATGTTTGGCTTTTCGAATTTCAATATATCTAGAGCCATACGATCAATTCTTTTTAGACACAACTGTTTGATTTGTCTTTTGAAATTAGATTTCTTATTCTTTATTCTCCAACATTGGATCATTCAGCCCATTAAGATTCTAACTTATATATATATATATATATTGTTAGAACAACTTCCGGTATAGTGTGAACAACACATTCTTCGATAGTCTTCATCGTCCCATGATCACTGCAAAACAAACAAGGTTAGGAGAACAATAAGTATAATAAGTAAGTTTTTGAGGGAAAAGTATACTAAAGCACAATAATTTAGTCTCAATTTTGTACCTTGTGTAACGACCTATTTATAGGCTAGGAGATGGAGACAAACCTGAGCTAAGGTTTCGTTCCCAACTTGTTCAAGGAGTGCCGCCAGAGCTTGAATTGGACTGGAACTCCATCCCAAATCTTAATTGAGATTCTTTCCTTATGCATCTTGGAGTAAGATTATGATCGGATTATCCTTGATTGTGACTAACCACCTCCTTCCAGAGATCAAAGGGGCAACCATCCTTGACACCTTCATCCAATGGATTGACACCTCGGTTATCAGGGCACATTCCTCTCGAGGCTTGGTAGGAGAATTCAAACTCCGAGCTTGCGATATGAATGTTTATTCCTGGGGTCAAATCCAGGAATACCATTGATCATGTGTCTCTTGAAATATCAATTCCTGGGCTAGGGGTCCATAGTCCTTTTTTAGGATGACGCCGGTTCAGAGGCCTATGAACCTTGAGAAAGGTCGGACCAACTGAGATTATTCCCAACAGTTACCCCCCAATTCCCCTATTCGAGTTATTGTTAGATAGTGGAAATTTTGAAGTCTCGAAAGTTCAGGGTCGGGTTTCCTCCTGAACTCAGACATCTCTCGGGTTCTTATTCGTGGATGCCTTGATTCTAATAGGTGGAATTTTCAAAACCATCGTCAAGAGATGTTTCGATCGTGACAACCCCAATTAATGTCACAATCAAAAAGCTGCCAAACCTTAACAACTATTGTCACGCGCCCGCCTCCTCTCGGTCTACTCCTAGCAACTCTCGAGGTTATCTGACATCTGGGTGATTCGGCATGCCTTTTGATGGATCATTCAAATAATTTTGTCTGTTACCCATTATCGCGTTGTCCCACACCTTTGTGTCACTCCCTCGACGTTTTATTCATTGTACTTCTCTGGAACGCCGCGTGCATGAGTACACTCGAATGTTTTAGTAATGTATTTCATGCTAGACCTATTAGTATGTATATGAGTTTGAATGCGATAGAAGATATGTATAGTAATAATCGGCTAGATTGCATATCTGTTTTATGAGATGTCATGTATTTAGAGTACATGTATACTTGCATTCCACGAAGGTTTAGAAGACTTGTATGTTAAAATTATTTATAGCATGATTTATTTATGAAATCTTTATCAGTGGCTGATTGTTAAATAGTTAGGTTGTTAGTTCATTGTTTGGTTTTAAACATTGTATAGTCGCTTGAGGGAATGTTAGTATCCAACAAATGTGGAATAACTGTTCCTTTAAAACACAGAATCATGCCTCCTAGACGCCGTCCCCTCTATGACTCTAATCGTGTCCCCCGTCCTGAAAGAAATGATGAGGAGGATCTGCCACCCCCACCTCCACCGCCACCATTCAATGATGGCGTACACCCAGCTTTAGTACAACTTATAGCTGACACCACTAGGCAACTGGCCGAAGTGATATCACGAATTCCACGACCCAATGAACGAGCCGAACCCGTGGGTTGTTCATTACGCGATTTTGCTAGCTATCACTTCCGAACTTTTGAAGGAACGGAAGGGCCGAATGTTGCAGAGGCTTGGCTCACAGATATAGATGTGCTGTACACCACCCTCGGTTGTACAGACGAGCAGAAGGTTTAGTACATTGTACTGTAGTTGATAGGCGAAGCTAAGAGATGGTGGACTGCAAGGAAGGTGCTGCTTGGGGAAAGAACAGTAATTACTTGGGAGATGTTCAAGGAGGAGTACAATCGACGATTTTTCCCTCGATCTCAGAGGCAATTACGAGCGATAGAATTCCAGAATTTAGTCCAAGGTGACATGACTGTAGAGCAATATTCCGCCCGATTCATGGAGTTAGCTCGGTTCGCAGCCAATCTTATCCCTGTCGAGGAAACGAAAGCAGAACGATTCGAGAATGGCCTTAACCGCGAATCAGAGAAAGGGTGATTTGTCTGGAAATAAAGGAATACGCCAGACTGCTAGAAGTTGCATCCCTAGCTGAAAGAGGAATACGGGAATCAGCCGCAGCATATGAATTGAAGAGACGTTCGAAGCAGCAGATAACACACCCAGTCAAGAGGCAGGCTGTCGGAAGTGGCTCCAAGCCTACCCTGGGAAAGAACTTTTCGAATCAGAAGACTGTCTGCAACAAATGTTCAAGGATTCACGAAGGAGATTGTAGACAGGGAACATCCACCTGCTTTAGGTGTAGAAAGTCGGGGCATTTTCTGAAGGATTGCCCTATGAATGCTGCGAGAGGAGCGAAATTTCAAGGAAGCGGAACTCAGGCACGGGTGTATTCTCTTATGCCCGGAGGAGAAGAAGGAGTCAAAGGTGATGAAGAGGATGCGGATGTGGTAACAGGTACCATTCCTCTTTTTGGTAAAGTAGCGAGTACTCTTTTTGATTCAGGTGCAACGCATTCTTTCATATCATCTACATACGTTAAATTATGTAGCATGATTCCTCGACCCTTGAACCAAAGCATAACTGTATCCACACCTACTGGGAATATAGTCACTTGTAGGAAATCCATTGAGAATTGCCCTATCGTCATAGGAGATAGAGTTCTACCGGCAAACCTAGCTGTATTTCAAATGTTAGGTTTTGATGTAATTCTAGGAATGGACTGGTTGTCGAAGCACTATGCCAATATTGACTGTAGAAAGAAGGAAGTTGTCTTTCGCTCTCCAAGCGAAGAGGAATTCAAATTCTGTGGATCTCGAGTGCGAGCCACTCCACCTCTTCTTTCTGCAATTCAAGCAAGGCGAAGCATTAGCTGTGGTGCACAAGCATTTTTAGCCTATGTCAGGGCTGAGTCGGAAGGAGAACGTAAGCTGGAAGATATACCTGTAGTGCACGAATATCCAGACGTTTTCGCCGAGATCTCAACCGGATTGCCACCTGATCGAGAAATCGAGTTCTCTATCGATCTGATGCCAGGAACTCAACCCATTCATAAAGCACCATACCGTATGGCGCCCTCAGAATTGAAGGAGCTGAAGAAGCAACTTGAAGACTTGGTAGACCGGGGTTTCATTCGCCCTAGCGTCTCACCATGGGGAGCACCCGTTCTGTTTGTAAGGAAGAAGGATGGATCCCTACGTATGTGCATTGATTATCGCGAACTCAACCGAGTGACAATCAAGAACAAGTATCTGTTACCAAGGATTGACGATCACTTTGACCAATTGAAGGAAGCTACGGTATACTCCAAGATCGACCTTCAATCGAGGTATCATCAGCTTAAGGTAAAGGAAGCAGATATTCCGAAGACGGCAATACGTACGCGTTATGGACATTACGAGTTCTTAGTCATGCCATTTGGAGTGACTAATGCGCCTTCTGTATTCATGGACTTAATGAATCGAGTGTTTCACAAGTACCTTGACCAGTTTGTGGTGGTGTTCATAGATGACATCTTAGTTTATTCTGCCACTAGCAAAGATCACGAAGAGCACTTGAGGACAGTGCTGAGCATCTTGAGAGAGAAGAAGCTTTTTGCTAAGCTTAAGAAGTGCGAGTTTTGGCTGAAGGAAGTCTCGTTCCTAGGTCATGTAATTTCGGAAGAAGGAGTAGCAGTTGACCTGAGAAAGATTGAAGCAGTGACCAATTGGGAGCGGCCATCGAATGTAAATGAGATACGAAGTTTTCTAGGGTTTGCGGGGGATACTACCGAAGATTTGTTGAAGGTTTTTCTAAGCTCTCTAGGCCTTTAACTGCGTTAACGAAGAAGAATGCTCATTTCATCTGGAGCGATGAATGTGAAGAATGCTTTCAAGAGCTGAAGCAAAGGTTAGTTTCTACACCTGTCCTGACCCTTCCCAAAGAGTCGGAGAAATTCGTTATCTTCAGCGATGCATCTCTTCAAGGCCTAGGTTGCGTGCTCATGCAGCAAGGCAAGGTGATTGCCTACGCGTCAAGACAACTGAAGGACCACGAGAGAAATTATCCTGTACATGATTTGGAACTTGCAGCCATCGTTTATGCGTTGAAGATTTGGAGACATTACCTACTTCAAGAAACAGTGGAGATCTACACTGACCACAAGAGTCTCAAGTACATTTTCACGCAAAAGGAATTGAATATGAGGCAGCGAAGATGGCTTGAGTTAATCAAGGATTACGTTTGCAATATCATGTACCATCCCGGGAAAGCAAACGTTGTAGCAGATGTGTTAAGCAGGAAGTCGTGCGGTAGAATCTTAAGTTCTATCACCACCCCTGATCAGCTGGCTCAACGTCTAGAAGTGATTCAACTGAACGTTGTAGAGGAGCAAGTAGTCTTAGCAACTTTGGTTATTCATCCTCTAACTTTTGATAGAATCAAAGTGGCCCAGGAGAATGATCTTGAAGTGCAAGGTTTGGTGAAGAAGGCTAATCATAGCAGTGCTTCTGGATTTTATTTCACGGATGACGGTTTGTTGAGAATGGGTGACACTAGGATTGTCATACCTAACGATGTGGAACTGAAAAGAGATATCTTAGATGAAGCCCACAAAACACGATATACAATTCATCCGGGGAGTACCAAGATGTATCAAGATTTGAAGAAGAAGTTCTGGTGGCAGGGCATGAAGCGAGATATTGCTGAATACGTGGCCCAATGTCATGTATGCCAACAAGTGAAAGTTGAACATCAAAGACCTGCAGGGCCTCTTCAACCTTTAAGTATTCCGGAATGGAAGTGGGATCAGATTGCCATGGATTTTGTTGTAGGCTTACCGAAGGCACCCGGTGGCCAAGATTCCATTTGGGTTGTGATCGATAGGCTTACCAAAAGCCCTCATTTCATTCCATTTCATATCACCGATCCGGTACCCAAGTTAGCTGAGATGTACATTAGAGACATCGTCAGATTACATGGAGTGCCTGTCTCTATTGTATCCGACAGGGATTCCCGATTTACTTCTAGGTTCTGGAAATGCTTGCTAGACGCATTGGGAACTAAGCTCAACATTAGCACTGCTTATCATCCTCAGACTGATGGACAATCAGAGAGAACTATTCAGATTCTGGAAGACATGTTGAGATTGTGCGTGCTGGATTTTAAAGGTAAGTGGATCAAGTATTTACCTTTAGTCGAATTTGCCTACAACAATAGTTTTCAGGCAACTATCGGAATGGCACCATATGAAGCGCTTTATAGGCGAAAATGTAGATCCCCGTTATATTGGGATGAAGTGAGTGAAAAATATCTCATCGGGCCGGAAATGATGCAAGACATGAAGGACAAGATCTCTGTTATTCAAAGAAGGATGCTGACAGCCCAGAGCCGGCAAAAGAGCTATGCAGACAAGCACCGCCGTCAATTGGAATTCAATGTGGGTGACCTTGTCTACCTAAAGCTCTCGCCGATGAAAGGAGTAATGAGGTTTGGCAAGAAGGGAAAACTGAGCCCGAGATTTGTAGGACCCTTTGAAGTTAAAGAAGTGATCGGCCCCGTAGCGTACAAGGTCGAATTACCGCCAGCTTTATCTGGAATCCACGACATCTTTCATGTTTCCACCCTGAGAAGACATGTTCATGACCCACGCCATATCATAGACATCGAGCCTCTACAAGTGCAAGACAATCTCAAGTACGAAGAACTGCCAATTCAAATTCTTGATCGAAAAGAGCAACGATTAAGGACCAAAACTATTCCCTTAGTTAAAGTTCTATGGCGAAACCACGACGTTGAGGAAGCATCATGGGAACTTGAACATGAAATGAGGAACAAATATCCACATTTGTTTTAAGGTTTGAAAACTCTTTGCGGTATTTGATTAAAATACTTGCTATGTTTTTAAATGTCATACATTTGTGTTATATATTCGTCTTGACTTTCAGGCATGGATCCAGAAGGGAATCCTATGCCACCTGGTTTTCCGTTAGTACCTCCTGATGTTCCAGAGGACCTACTGGCACCTGCTGATATTCCTTTGGAGCAGCCAGCGGTCCCAGGATTTTTTGCTTTAGGACCTATTCCTTTGGGTGTGTTCGACCCTGTAGGAGAGTTCATGTTACTGCAGCAGACTTACTTTAATAATCAGGCTCTTAATGAGATAATACTTGATAGGATGGCTCAGATACATCATGAGATGGGATGGGATATTCCGATGGAAGATGTTGCCCTTGAAGAAGAACACCAGCCGGAGGAGGAGGAAGCTCCTTTTGATCAGGCAGAGGAGATTCCTGCGGCGCCACCCATGGATATCTTCACTGACGATGAAGATGACTAGGTAACAAGAAAGAAATTATTATTTCTTGACTGTTATTAGACTTTATTTTGTCTTTTATGATTGCAAATTTCGAGGACGAAATTTTTGTAAGAAGGGTGGGATGTAATACCCGGGAAAGACAACCCACTTGAGTTATCAATATATGCATAAATATAAGACTTAAAAATTGCTCTTAGTTTAATTAAGTTACATAGTTATGCATGTAGAGAATTGGATCATTGAGGTTAGTCGATCGAGCGACTTTCTGGTCGATCGAGCGACTTTCTGGTCGATCGAGCAACTATAGGTCGAAGTCGATCGAGCGACTTCGCCCAGTGCAGTGCAGTTTCCGCCAGTTGCGAAAATTGATCTTTCCACCTAATAACTTGGGACCCACACTGGTACTTGATGCCAAACGATCATGTCCACATTTAGTTAGCCTAGTTAGTCCATTTTGGTTGAAGCCCAACTAAATTTCCTTAGATATCATGCAATCATGGGCCAAGATATGAAATAGTAACCTAGGAGATTTGAGCTATGGATTTGAGGTGTTGGTTGGCTCAAATCTGGCCATTGGGATGATGATTTGTTGGTTAAATCTCAGCCCTTCAAGAGTACTATATATAGGTTGCATGGGGAGTTGATTTTCATGAAGGAGAAACAAAACTATAGCCAAAACTCTCCCTCACTCTAGTGCTGAAAGAGTAGCACGAAAATCCTCCATTTTCACCCCACTTTCCAGCACCTAGCAAGCCCAATTAAGCTCCAAAAAAAACCACCCTCATTCTCCCACAAATCAGTAGTAGAGTGTGAGTGGAAACCTCCTTTGTTTTGAGACCAAGAAGCCAAGCTTTGCAAGTGGAACTTTCTTAGACAGCAACTCTCCTCCACTCTTTAAGCCATTGAGGAACTTTGGGTGAGTATTTTCTCCCTCAAACTTCTCATAGGATCAAGTAGTTCTATTGCTATTTGAAGTTATGACTTGCTCTTGTTTTTAATTATGCATGTTGTATGAAAAGTTGGCTAGCTTACATGTGAGTATATGTGTAAACACATATGAATGAGTATTTACTACATGAGATTAATAATTTAGAATGGGAAAATTGTATTTTAAAAAATGGATCAAGAAATGTAAGTGTGAGAGTAAATATGTTGAGGTTTTGATATATATATATATATATTAAGAGAAAAGAGGTGAGCAATATTTAGGTGTGTTATAAGGATGTGAATTAAAGAAGAGTAAAATCATATGTGTGCTTGATTATATGACAATGTATTCTTATTTTTTAAAAGTATATTATGTGATGGATAATTCTAGTAGTACAAGAGTTGGTGCGTGAGCATTAAAATAGATAAATAAGAGATCATGTTTAATTCGGTAGCCGTTGCGATTTCTAGGAAGAAATATGGTAGTAATGATGATTTCATAAGAATACTTTATTAACTCGCTATCATCACATAATGATTGTTATGCAGTTGTAAAGGAAAATATTTGGAGCAGAAACTAGTAAGTATCTCTATACTTATTGAAGACGAAGCTGGTTGACCTTTCCTATAATATTATGTTTACTGTTTTATTTACTTGTTTGCGCATGTGGCTTTGCATGTTTTATTATTTTTAATAATCTGTCTAATAACAAGCTGCTGGATCTAGATCCACAGTGGGTACGCGAGGCTTCACATGAGTTCCTAGGTTCTCAGTGAATGAGGAGGTACCTGAAAAAGAATAATAAATACAAAAACTGGTGTACCTAGGTCACCAGGGATTCCGAGGTTTCCAGGAGCCTAAGCTCCCAAAGATTATAATTAAAAGTTAAAGGGAGGAAGCCCAGGCTTCAAATAACACGATTACCGTGCCTAGACCAACAGAGGAGTGGAAAAAGGGGAATACCTAAAACTAAACCCTTAAAACTATCATTGCTTTATGATTACGTTTATGTTCATTTTATGTCTATGACTCGCGATCATGGATTATATTTTGTATATACATGTGATTATATGGCCATTGCATTGTGTTGCATTAATTAAATAAATCAGCACTCATATTATTATTGGAAACAACGCTCATATTGTTTATGTTGTCTTCTTTTCTTTGTATGGCATTCGTAATGGTTCAGGCTATGAGGAAGAAGAGGGATATCAGGACTATCCCGACACATAGATGGTTCCTGGTTCAGTTTTGTAAGGCTGGATAGCCTATATTTTGGGACTACCCTGTTATAGTCCATTAGCTTAACTTAAGACAATATTTATAATTCTCCGGTTATATATAGATATTTGGCTTGTATAATTATTTAGCCCTGTGTGGCATGACTGGTATTACTGTCTGTATAATTATGCTGACTGACTCATTATATATATATTTGAGGTATTTCAGTAGTAGTTCTGAAGTGTCAACCTATTCCCAGTTTATATTACATTCATTCCGTTGCCAATAATTACCTCTGATAAGTTAGTAATGTCTTGTGGAAATTCGAAAATTTTCACCTACGCTTTTTGCAAAAACGGGGCGTTACATCCTTCCTTCTCCAAAACACCACAGAACCCAACATACGAATTTTCCTCTATTTCCTTACCTATAACAGCACCTCATGTGCTTCTTCTTGGCCGAACAGGAGCAGCTCCAGCCTCTAAACTTCCTCAAAAATCTTTCTACTCGAGCATACAGTAAGTTGGTTCTTCATTTTAGTTTCAAAACCTGCTTCTTTCTCTCTCTTCTTCCTTCATATTTAGATTTCTTTCTTCTTTCAAATGGATGGCCTAACTTACTTGCTTGTGTGTGTGTGTGTGTGTGTGTGTGTGTTTCCTTTGTTTTATTTAACCAAACAGAGCCCTCCTCACTCTCGGTCAGCATCCAACAAGGAAAAAGGGCAAAGCTAACTTATTCTAGAAGAACCTATTAAGTACTTCATAGGAGAAAAAAACTTGTGTGAACTTGCGAGTTGGATTGGGCATAAACGTGTGTGTTATTGATATATGTGTTTTGATATATATATATATATATATATATATCTGTGGTTGGATTAATTCAAAATGAAGTAAAAATATTTCCAAAGCACTATTATACTGCCCAACTATTTTAAAATACTATTAGGCATTTAATATACTAATGCCATTATTTTGCTTAATCTTATAAAAGTATAAAATTGGAATTATTTTATAACTATGACAATTAGTTATATTAATTGTTATGTCTATAAAGAGATATTATGCTATTATTATTTAAAAGTGAGGATGGCCATTTTTATTGAAAATGGTATTTTGGTCATTATTTATAAATGTTGTTATAATGCTCACATAAAGTATGTGGCATTATAATTAACTTGTTTTATATGCCGTTATTATGTTTAAACAATGTTAAGAAAATTATATTAAGATTTAAAGGTCAGAAATTAGAATAGTGTTAAGATATATTTTTTTAGTGAATTATACTTATTCACTATCACTTGTATTAAATCATATTGGAGAGAATATTTGTGTGTGAACACTCTATGAAGAAAGAAAGAACTGTGAGTGTTTCTTACTCACTTGGAATGATACGTGGTGGTCTTTAATGATGTTGTGATTTCTGTTTTATTTAATTGTATACAAGTTGTTTGGCATTTTACATGTTTTGTTGGAACTATGTGTATGTTGTTGTTTGCATGTTATACTGTGGTGTATATTTAACTGTTATAATTTATGAACCTGTTAATAAAAGACTGGAGGTTTAAGTACCAAGGCGTCAATGGATTGATTAGACCAACAGTTAAACTGAGGTTTAAGTGCCAAGGCATCATGAAATTAACTAGACCAACGGTTAAACCAAAAGTTTAAGTACCAAGGCGTCAATACACTAATAAGACCGACGGATGAACCAAAGGTTCAAGGGGTTAATAACGAAACACGTGTAATAGAGGTATGGCTCTCGTAATGGAGGTATGGCTATGGTATTAGAAGTATGGTTCTGGTAATGGAGGTATGGCTTCAGTATGGGAAGTATGGCTCCAGTAGAGGAGGTATGGCTCCAGTAATTAGAGGTATGGCTTCAGTAATGAAAATACGGCTCTAGTAAGTGAAGTGCTAGATTAGATGAATAAATGTGATTGTGTGTATGTTTATATAACTGTCATCGTTTGATTGTTTAGTGTACTTTTAAATACACCAGTATTTCATTATGTTATTGAAGACTGTTGACTCACTTGACCATGGTATGGAATTGTGGTGATAACCACAATCACATGCAAGTTTATGCAGGTTCGAACGAAAGACGGAACAAACTTGCTAGTGTTTATGTTAATTTTATATTAGACTTTTAAGTTATTCTATTTATATGTAATATTTTATATCTTGGTTTTTATTAGGATAAAATAATGGTGACATATTATCAGTGCCACATGTGGCACATATGTTAAATGCTTTGTGTGTATTTATTATGTCAAAACACGTGGTTCATATTTTTATATATTAAGGTAATTCAGTCAGCTTTGATGTGTTATATTCCGAAATTTTTAAGAAAACATATATTCCGCTGCCAATTCTTAACTCTGATGATGTTGTAATGCCATGTGGAAATTTGAAATTTTCACTTACGTTTTTTTGTAAAAGGCAGGGTGTTACAGTTTGGTATCAAAGCATTTTGCTCTGGGAATCAGTGGAAAGTTAGCGTCAAACTGCAACTTAAGTAAGTTACAGTATGATATCAGAGCAGTTTGCTCTGAAAACCTTTAGACTTGACCCTAGAAATCTAGGAATAACATGAGCTACAGGTAATATGAACAACTTTTTAGAAAATCCATAAAAGACGTCGTATGAACTTTTATACCTAATGAAATTGTTAACTGTTAGTTGCTGTTAGGATTTTTTAAAATATGGTTATCTATGCTTTTATGAATATATACACTAGATGATTTTCTAAGAATAACTATATGTTTCCTTGTTATGCATGATAGAAAAACATATTGATATAATTTGCATGTTAGAAACATTATGATGTGATTTGCATGCTAAATAAATATTATACTATTAGATAAATTGATTAAGGAATAATTTTGAAACAAAAGAAATATGAGTTTTCAACAATAGTACAATGTTTGCAAAAATGATGGTTAGATTGTCTCAGAAATAAAAAATTTATGAAAATAATATATATCTATATTATGTGCATAATGGTTTTATACTTGAGAAGTTTGCATAAAATACTACTTTAGATTATGTATATAAAAAAAAAAAGAAAAAGAAAAAGAAAAAGAAAAAAAGTATAGAGTTGAATAAATAATTGTATGCAAGATTAACGAGTTTTAGATGTTTTAGTGCTGGAAGAACTCCTCCTTAATAAAAAGAAATAATAAGTCATGTTAAGATAATAAAATTAAAATTAAAATTAAAAAAAAACCCCAAAATAATGTGTGGGTAAAAGTTTGAAAATTGCTTTTGTTTGAATAATATGTATATATTATATATTAAAAAATATAAATAAGTACATACTTAAGTGATTTTTAAGATAATCTTTGTATATGTTTTAATAGTTTTGATTTATTATGTATATGGATAATAAATGTTCTGATAACAGAACAATGCTGCCTAGACGTCGCCCATTGTGTGATATTAACCAAGAGACATATCACCATGAAATTAGTGATGATGAACTGCCACCTCCACCTCCATCGTTCTACAAAGCCTTGATCCAATTCATGGCTGACACCTCTAGGCATTTCGTCGAAGCAATAGCACAAATCTCACGACCCAATGATCAAGCTGAACACTTAGGTTGCTCACTCTGTGACTTCTCTAGTCACAACTTTCGATCGTTCGAAGCGTGGCTCACCGATTGAGGTACTATTTGATACTCTCGGTTGCACCAATGAACAAAAAGTCCGGTATATCGGAGTGAAGCTGATAGGCGAAGCTGGAAGATGGTGGACCTCAAGGAAGGTATTACTTTTAGAACTTGGAAACGAAACTGAAATTACTTGGGATTTGTTTAAAATAGAATACAACAGGCGATTCTTCCCTAGAGCTCAAAGGCAACTAAGAGCCATTGAGTTCCAAAATCTAGTTCAAGGCGACATGTCGGTGGAACAGTACTCTGCCAGATTTATGGAGTTGGCTAGTTTGCTGCTAACCTGATTCCGGATGAGGAGTCGAAAGCGGAACGCTTTGAAAATGGCCTCAACCCTCGAATCAAGGAAATGGTCATATGCCACGAAATCAAGGACTACACCAAGTTGGTTGAAATAGCATCTCTTGCGGAGAGGGGAATCCGCGAATCAGCTGCAGCCAATGAACTGAAGAGGCAAGTAAAGCAACAAACATTGTATCCAGAGAAGAGGCAAGCAATAGAGGAAGATTCCAAGCCAACCGTAGGCAAGAGTTATCCACCTGAACTAGGAAAACAGGTACCTCCTTGTAACAAGTGTGGAAGAATGCATGTGGGAGAATGTAGGACGACGGGCCCGACTTGCTTCAATTGTGGTAAGTTTGGTCATTTCCGAAAGCATTGCCCTACAAATCATGCTGGAGAACTAAGGCCACAAGGAGGCGGATATCAACAACAAAAACCTGCTTGAGCCCGAGCATATTCTCTTGTTCTTAATGATGCTGATAGAGAGGAATTTGCAGATATGGAGATAGACACCATATAAGGTTAGTACCCTCGTACGCATCGTAATCAATTAGTTGAACCTATAAAATAGATCATGGTACTATATAAAATATTATTTTCTTACACTCTTTTTGAAAGGATAAGAACGATCACTTATCATAGTCGAAGTTTTCATCTATAAATAAGATTCTTTCCTAAAAAATGGTAGATGGAATTTCAATTATAGAGAACAAGATAAAAGATCTTAGTGATTAAAATTATATAATGAGATAATGGATAGGAGGATTAGGACAGCCTAATGTCAAGTAATTAGACATTAACATTAAAATCTATGTCACTAGACTTAAGATTTAGGATTCTAAATCTTCCCTTAATGTAAACTTTATGCGAAGCATAGTTTATGAATTTCGGGGACAAAATTATGTTAAGGGGGGGGGGGGGGGGGATATAACACCAGAGAAAATAAAAATAATAATAATATATATTAGATATAAATATTAGATAATTTAATTATCAATGATTTTTAGCAAAAATCATTATTATCCGTTGATGATTTTTAGTTCACATAGAGACCCAATTTATTTGCAATTAGCTCTTAAATATTATATAACTAAAAAGGAAACCCTAAATAATAAGATTATTAGGGTTAATAGAAATAAAAACAAAAAGTGAAGCCCATATTCGGTTACTCACTTGCACGTTAGAAATAGAACTTCAACTCAAGCCCATAATACGTGTTAAGCATTCCATTTGCACGTTGAGACCCACCTTAAGTCCATACCTGAATGATAAGAGATAAGAGAGAAACTAAGGAAATGTAGTTAGGCGTAGAACAATGCTTAGTTTAGGCTTGAGTTTATGTCCGTTGGAGATAAGAGATCTTTTGTACTAACTTATCCCTTAAGTCAGCAACCGAACACCTGCGTAGCCCCTATCCGTGCATGGAATTTGCACTGGGATCATCCTCACCCTTCGAGTCTTCTATAAAAGGGAGCTTGGATGATGCAATCTTCATCCCACAGTTTACTGCAAGAAAACCAGATAAAGTTCTCTCAATTTTCCTGCTTTTCAACCAATCAAAACCCAAAAGGAAGGACTTCGTCCCTTCCTTCTCCAAAACACCATAGAACCAAACAAAGGCTTTTGACTCTGTTGTCTTACCCGTAACAGCACCTTGTGTGCTTCTTCTTGGTTGAACAGGAGCAGCTCTAGCCTCCAAACTTCCTCAGAAATATTTCTTCTCGAGCAGACAATAAGTTGGTTCTTCCTTTTAGTTTAAGAACCTGCTTCTCTCTCTTTTCTTCCTCCTTATTTCGATTTCTTTCTTCTTTCAAATGGATGGCCTAACTTACTTGTTTATATATATATATATATATATATATATGTTTATGTTAGTATTTTATATTGGCAACATTCTGGTTGACAAAAACACTTTATGTAATGGTTGCTTTTTAATAGGATTATCGGTTCTATTCAGAGTCTTTAAGTAATATGGACAGTGTCTCATTTCATGACATGTGTATGGTCACAAGTTTCTAAGAAGATGCCCATGAAGATTCCATGCAATTTCTAAGTCAGAACAGCCGGTTCCTGCAGTGTCTAGAAGCTTCAGCGTTGAAGATGTTCGGACGTCAGAGCAACACCGTTCGAACGCTAGGTTAAGCTTCTCCAAATTCTACACGGAGTTGGATTTCAGAAGTCGACACTATTTGAGAAGTTTCTGCAAGACGTCCAGACACTGTCTAGCATTTCAGAATATTTCGAGCTTCCTTTTCGAATGCGAAAAGGAGTTATGGTGAAGACCGTCCGGACGCTCAGCCAAGCCGTCCGGATGTGGACCTTGTTATGGAAGCGTTCAGCGCTATTTTGGAAAGGTGGTTGCAGTTGACCGTCCGGATGCTCGGTCAAGCCATTCGGACGCCTTCCAGTATTTTGATCATAACTTTCTGCTCAAATATTGGATTGGGATAAAATTGGTGTCATTGGAAAGCTAACGAAAAATGATACAACTTGACCATCCATACAGCCAAGAGAAACGTACAAACGTGTGCCCAAAAATGTCAGGACGCCTGCCTAGAGTCCGAATCTTTGTTGGTGTAGGACTCCTTATTTGAGTTGAAACAGGATTTGTAAAGCCTATATAAAGAGGGCTCTAGGCATGCATTATGTACAGAATTCAGTGTTGAATTCTCTTAGCTTTGAGAGGGTGTTTAGGGAGAATCGAGGATCCGCTAGCTCTCAAGCCGTTGCCGGTGTGTGCTCAACTGTTCGTGTGAAGTCTATCTTAGGGGTCGGCTCTAAGGTAAAGGAATCCATAAAAAATCCCTTCAGGTTAAAGATGGGTTTCGTGTCAGAATTAAAAGTATGACTACTGTATAAGGATATATGAGTACGAGTGTCTTGTAACTAGCTTTGTTTTTGGATAGTGGATTTCCTGGGTTTGGCTTCCCCGGAGTGGTTTTTCTCTTTACAGAGTTTCCACTTCATAACAAATATCTTTTCTTATTTATATTCCGTATTTAAGATATTTGGTTGCACACAAACACACACACTTGGTTGAATTAGAAGTCGGTAATTATTTTTCAGTTTCCTCTATTTTATTTAACCAAACAGAGACCTCCTCACTCTCGTTCAACATCCAACAAGGAAAAAGGACAAAGCTAACTTATTCTAGAAGAACCTAATAAGTACTTCACAGGAGAAAAAAAAACATGTGTGAAGGGTGTGTGTGAACGTGCGTGCTGGATTGGGCATAAACGTGTGTGTATGTGGTGATAAAGACATGTGTGTGTTACTGATATATGTGTTTTGATATATATATATATATATATATATATATATATATATATATATATATATATATATATATGTATGTATGTATGTATTTAACTGATGAAAGAAATATATGTGCGTGTGTGTGTGTGTATAACCACATGTGTGTGAAATTAGCTATGTGGTTATACACACACGCGCACACACACACACACACACATATATATATATATGCTTGGATTAATTCAAAATGAAGTAAAAATATTTCCAAAGCCCCGTTATACTGCCCAACTATTTTAAAATACTATTAGGCATTTAATATACTAATGTCGTTATTCAGCTTAATTTTATAAAAGTATAAAATTGGAATTATTTTGTAACTATGAAAATTAGTTATATCAATTGTTATGTCTATAAAGAGATATTATGCTATTATGATTTAAAAGTGAAAATGACAATTTTTATTGAAAAGGGTATTTTGGTCATTATCTATAAATGTTGTTATAATGCCCACATGAAATATGTGGCATTATAAATAACCTGTTTTATATGCGGTTATTATGTTTAAACAATGTTAAGGAGATTACATTAAGATTTAAAGGTAAGAAATTAGAATAGTGTTAAGATGTATTGTTTTTAGTGAATTATACTAATTCACTATCACTTGTAGGAGTGAATATTTGTGTGTGAATACTTTTTGAAGAAAGAAAGAACTGTGAGTGTTTCTTACTCACTTGGAATGATATGTGGTAGTATTTAATGATGTGATTTCTGTTTTATTTAATTATATACGAGTTGTTTGGCATTTTACATGTGTTGTTTGTAAAATCGCATGTCACTGTAGTGAATATTTCTTTCTCACTGGGGATGATACGTAGTGGTTTTTGATGAAGTTATGATTTTTGTTTTATTTCATTGTATACGAGTTGTTTGGCATTTTACATGTTTTGTTGGAACTATGTATATGTTGTTGTTTGCATGTTATACTGTGGTGTAAATGTAACTGTTATGATTTATGAACCTGTTAATAAAAGACTGGAGGTTTAGGTACCAAGGCGTTAGTTGATTGATTAGACCAACGGTTAAACTGAGGTTTAAGTACCAAGGCATCAAGGAATTGACTAGACCAACGGTTAAACCAAAAGTTTAAGTACCAAGGCGTCAATACACTGATAAGGCCGACGGATGAACCAAAGGTTCAAGAGGTTAATAACGAAACCTGATAACAGTGGTATGGCTTCGGTAATGGAGGTATGGCTTTGATATTGGAAGTATGGTTCCGGTGATGGAGGTACGGCTCTAGTATGGGAAGTATAGTTTCAATAAACGAGGTATGGCTCTAGTAATTAGAGGTATGGCTTTAGTAATGAAAATACGGCTCTAGTAAGCGAAGTGCTAGATTAGATGAATAAATGTGATTGTGTGTATGTGTATATAATTGTCATCATTTGATTGTTTAGTGTACTTTTAAGTAGATCAGTATTTTATTATGTTATTGAAGACTGTTGACTCACTTGACCACAATATGAAATTCTGGTGATAACCACAATCAAATGCAAGTTTATGTGAGTCCGGACGAAGGACGGAACCACTTGCTAGTGTTTATGTTAATTTTATATGAGACTTTAAAGTTATTCTGTTAATATGTAATATTTTATATGTTGGTTTGTATTAGAATAAAACAATGGTGACATATTATCAGTGCGGCATGTGGCACATATGTTAAATGCTTTATGTGTATTTATTATGTCAGAACACGTGGTTCATATTTTTAGGAATATCTTCATGAAAGGGTATCAAATTATACGGTGTTTTGAGATAAGGGTACTGAACTAACAAACGTCTCAAACTAGGCTATCTATGTTTCCAAACGTCCCACTTAAGGGTACTTAATTAGGATTTGCTGTTAAATCCTGTCAAAATTTACAAAAATACCCCTATTTTTTATTTTTAAAAAAATTATAAATTTTTTCAAAAATTTTGGCATAGGTATTTTTGCAAATTTTGTTAAATTCTGACCAACACCAAAAATCCTAACATTTTTTTTTTTTTTTTTTAATTTTTTCTGAAAAGAAAAGAGGGGTATTTTGGGTACTTCGTTAGGTTTTAACAACAAATTCTAACGGGGTATCTTGAAGTGAGACGTTTGGAAACGTGGATACCCCAGTTTGAGACGTTTACTAGTTTAGTGCCCTTATCTCAAAACAGCGTATAATTCGATACATTTTTGTGAAGTTATCCCATATTTTTATATATTGAGGTAATTCAGTCAGTTCAGATGTGTTACATTCCTAAGTTTTTAAGAAAAAATATATTCCCCTGCCAATTCACAACTTTCATGATGTATTAGTGTCACGTGAAAATTCGAAATTTTCACTGGTCACGACAATTTGCTTAGCTGTTGTGCTCTTCCTCCTCCTTATGCTCTTCCCGGATGGGATTGTTCCAGGATTCTTAGCAGCAACTCCACATTCTGTCGTGTCAAGGCCTCAATTTGGGCCTCCAGCGCTACTCCTCAATTCTGTTCTCCACCGCCCAGGGGACGGAACGGTGGAGGCTGTAGATCGTTATGATCTTCTAAGGGCGGATTAGGCTGAATGACTGGCTTCAGATGCTGTCTTCTCGATCGATTGATTCAGCTGTCAAAACGTGTGTTCCCTGCCATAACAGGTATATTTTTATGAGAACGAAATAACGTTTTTACAGACGGCGCCTAACTGTTATAATAGTTTTTGGTATGGTGTGAACAACACGTTCTTTGATGTTCTTTACCGTCCCACGATCACTACAAAACAAACAAGGTCAGGAGAACTCACTGGAGGGGGCCGGCGAATCTCGCTCCGATGCCAAAGTAAATTTATGTTGAAAATGTATACTAAAGAACAATAATTTAGTCTCAGTTTTGTGAAGTAGAACATAATTCCAACTAAAAACAAAAAGAGAAAAGTTCAGGATTGGGCCGTTGAGCCCAAAGAGAGATGACACGTGACCTATTTAGCGCGTGAATCAGAGCCTCACACACGCACACAAACATCGTCGTCAACAACATCATCTTATATTCTCAAACAACGCTCTCTTCCATTGAGCAAAACGAAAATAAAAAGGAAAAGAAAAATATTTAAGAGAAAAAGCAAAACTAGGCTTAGCTTAAAGCCTCATCGCTTAACGCCTTCTGTGGCGGCTCTGAGATTGGATCGGTGTCTTCTAATCGATCTGAAATCGAGGCGATCTCTGTCGGTGTTTCTTCAAGAACTCCGCCATGGGTGCGGCCGCGCAGCAACAGCAGCAACAGCAACAACAAGCGCAACGGCAACAGCAACAGCAACAGCAGCAAGTTCCCTCAGCGTCAACGGCATCGGCCCAGGAGGAGGCCTTGAAGAGAAGCACCGATTGCGTTTACTTTCTCGCATCTCCTTTGACGTGCAAAAAGGTTCGCTTTTTCTTTCTTTCTTCTTCTTCTTCTTTTCGTCTGGTTGTATGGTTTTTAGGGATTTCTTATTCTTGTTGGATGTTTTAAGATCTCTGGCCTCCTTGCTGCGATCTTGGGCTTTGCGTGTGTTCTTGCTAGGGTTTCACCTTTACAATTTTGTTTCTTAATATTTGTACTATTTAATCAACTAATTTTTGGCTGAAATTTATTATTTTAGTTTAATGAATTGGCGTTTGGGATCTTGTGCCTAATTCAGTTGTTGGACCTCGTTAGGTTTTGGTATTTTGTTTCCTGGGGGAAGCCCTAGATTTTATCATACTAAAATTATGGTAAAATTTGATGGTGTATAGCTGCTAAAGGTATCAGGATTGTTGATCCTCCTATGGGTATTCGAGAATCGTGTTTACATAGAAATCCGTTTGTATGGGAACACTGAACATTGTTAATGGGATCGGAGTTTGGTATTTTTTAGTGACTATATTTTGAGGGGTTTAATTAGTTGATCTGCATCAGTTTTAATTTATGTTGCGGTGGGCTTATGTTTCTTATATAGCATATGCCATATGCCTGATTATGCTATATAAGACTGTCTGTGTCTACCTCTTCCTCTTAATTCAGTTCCGATGTGTGTGACTTCATCCCATTTCCCCTTCCCCCTTTTCAATCAAAAAAAGAAAAAGAAAAAGAGAAGTGTGTGTGTTGTCCCACATCGGTGAGGAAAGTAGAGTGAGGCGGCCTTATAAGCTCCTTTCTCTCTTCAAGAGATAGGCTATTTTGAAGAGATGTGTTGGATTCAGCTGTTAAGACTGTCTATGTCTACCTTTTCCTCTTAATTCAGTTCCGATGTGTGTGACTTCATCCCATTTCCCCTTCCCCCTATTCAATCAAAAAAAGAAAAGAAAAAGAGAAGTGTGTGTGTGTGTGTGTTGTCCCACATTGGTGAGGAAAGTAGAGTGAGGCGGCCTTATAAGCTCCTTCTTCTCTTCAAGAGATAGGCCCTTTTGAAGAGATATGTTGGATTCAGCTTGTAAGACTGTCTTTGTCTACCTCTTCCTCTTAATTTAGTTCCGATGTGTGTGACTTCATCCCATTTCCCCTTCCCCCTATTCAATTAAAAATAAAAAAATGCCTGATTATGCTGGAAATCCGGAATAAGAGGTAAACAAATTTATTATAGGCAATTCTAACACGCTTTGCTTGTGAAAGTAAACTTGTTGAGACTCATTTTAAGGAAAAAAATATTAGGATAAGATGTCAGCAGGGAATGGAATCTTTTCCCAATTCTGGATCATGTTTAAGTACAAGGAATCTATCCTAAATTGGCTACTTCAAAGATGGAAAAATGTGTTTTTGCCTGTCCCCCCCCCCCCCCCCCCCCCCTAATGATCTGTCTCCAAGGCTACTGATTTTTGACCACTTATACTTGTTGGACTTCAGGTTCCATTCACTTCACTATCTATTGGTTATTTGTTTGCTCATTTACTCATTTTTAGTAATTCTTGGAGGCAGAAGTTCAATTTCTTACTAAAAAGTACTACATTTGTGTGAATAATCAATCTATTAAATGTCTGTCTCATTGGTTTATAAGCATCAAATAGTCGCAAAAGCTTTTACTGGTAATTGTTTGCTAGTAGTGGTGTTTGGATTGTGTCGCTGATGCCTCTCTCTCTCTCTCTCTCTCTCTCTCTCTCTCTCTAGGGGAGTGAATGTGAGTATCGGCATAGTGAATATGCCAGGCTTAACCCCAGGGATTGCTGGTACTGGTTGAATGGTAATTGCTTGAATTCTAAATGTGCGTTCCGGCATCCGGTAAGTTCCTGCTCTTCAACTTTAAATAATTTAACATTGCTTTTATTTGCTTATTGTTGCCAACTGCCTATTGTTTCTTCTTCAGCCTCTGGATGCTTCATTAGGAACCCAAGCAGCTACTTCTGTTGGATCTTCTCTGCCTCCATTACAGACTGCAGCAACGCCTGCAACACATGCTCATAGTTCCAGTAAACAAGCAGTCCCTTGTATTTTCTACCAAAAGGGGCTTTGCTTAAAAGGTGACAAATGCGCCTTTTCCCATGGACCGAGCCCAACCACTAGCAACAAAGTCCCACAGGCACTAGCAGCTATCCATGTTTCTGAGCCTCCAACTTTTAAGAAGACTTTAGGAGGCCTTGAAAAGTATTCTCAGGGGCATAAGATTCCGCAGGTGAATGTTTCAACATCAGTTGGAGTACCTCCTGAAGTTAAATATACTCCCAAAGCTGAAAGTGCAAGAGCTGAAACTGTTTTACCAAGAAACTTAGTCAGTGTTGAGAGGAATGTACCACCGCCTACAAGGTTGGACGATGAAGCTCCTAGATACAAGGCAACAAATGTTCTTCCTGTTATTAGTGGAAACTCCGTCAGCCGGTCCAGTCGTTCACAGCAGGCTCATGTACCAGAGGATCATAGTTTCCTGAATGGCAAGGATGCTGATGAGTTTCTGAGAGAGTCCTCTCCTGGCTTTGATGTTCTTGTAGATGATGAGCTTGCTGATTCTGATTACTACCATGGTGAAGATCAATTTGGGAGAACAAGGGGCCATGAAGGAAGGAATTTGAATCCTGTGAATGAGTATGATATGGTTCATTCTGCTGATTATAATTCAATGGCTGATGTTGATCGAGAAGGGTTCTGCGATCCACGAGCCCATGGCTCATATGATCACATGCAAGGGCAGTATGCCTGGGAGGAGCATGGGGCTTCATCTGAGAGAATGTTAGCGGAACCAGCTAATCTGGAAAGGCGAAGGGGTTACCATAAATCTGATAGTCCTGATCATGTCAATGAGTCAGATCTTCGACATCATTTAGCCAAGCAGAGGAGGGTTAGCGGTTTGAGATCTGTTGTCAGTCGTGATTATGCTCACAACAACCATGTTGAGGAGCAGAGGTACCGGCCTTCTTCACGGAAGGATGCACTTCTTACGCCCTCAAATGAGATCTCCCTAAGTAATCGCTTCCGTGGTAGAATTAAGCTTCCGGGGAGATCTTCTCCGGTGAATGGTAGTGATTTGCGTCCAGAAAGGGAATTGGACAGGGTAAGGAATTGGGGCAGGTTGTCACCTGGAAGGCCACACATCTCTCATCAGGGAAGGCTCCGAGACAGAATAAAAGGAAAGATGCAAGATGATTACAATGGCGAGGGGAGAAATTTCAGGGTTCCACAGATAAGAAGAGAAATATTGGATGATGGCGGTGATTTCAACCGTCCAAAAAGTCTTGCAGAGTTGAAAGTTGTGAAGAGTTCAGAGAGTAAGGACCAGCAATCACTTGGAAAGGAAAAGAACATGGAGAATCATCGACAATCTGAAGGTCATTTTTCATTTGAGGGGCCAAAACCTCTTAGTGAGATTCTCAAGAGAAAAAGAGGTGCTTCAGTAGCAGCTTCTGGGAGTGGCAAATTATATGTCAATAAAGAAGATGGTAATCAGATTGAAATCAACGAAAGCTTGACAAGTGGCTCTGAGAGGATGGCGGTTGCAGATATACAAAATGCCAAGGAAGAAGCGGTCTGCCATTTGCTTGGCAATGTGGAAGAATCTAAGTCAGCAGCAGCTGTTGCGGTTGGAACAGTGGCAGAGAAAACTGGTGAAGCTTGTGGTCATTCTTCTGAAGCGCCCAATCTGAATGAGTTTGAGGCTGAAGATGGTATGATTTTTGATGAAACTATTGAGGATCAGGAACTTGAAGCAGATGATCAGAGGGATGGGGACTATGAATACGAGCAAGTTGATGAGGGAGAGTATAATATTGAGGAAGGTGAGAATGCAGATCCTGAAGAGGAGTACCTGGATGATGAAGATGGGGATGATGACTTTGCTAAGAAGATTGGTGTCGTGTTCTCATGATTGTAGGGAAGGGAAAGAGAGCGACAGAGGGAGCCGACTGCTCATAAACATTTCGTCAACACTCATTTCGGTGGTTGTTTCTGATTGAGCAGGATAACTGCTATGGATTTATTTGTAGAAGTAGGACGTGAGTTTTCTCTTGTATTAATCAAAACCTTTCATTGTATTTGAATCTTATTGAATGGGGATTTTCTTTTTCTTTTTCGCTTGAGGCATTTTGCTGTACTCTCCTGTTAAAGTTGCTTGCAGAGTGCATGCCTGTAACAGTAGAAAGTCAATAAGAAAATTGCTATTTACTTCTCTCTCGGATTTTCCTCAGTTTCTGCTATTTGATTCCATATCCATGCAGATAATTTGTTTGCTCCTTTTTTTGAAAAAGAAAAAATATTCTTCGTCTTTTTGGTTCAAAAGAGAAACATGTATAAAACGTTGCACGGAAAGTCAAATTGTCAATGTACACACGAGTCCTGGTGAGAGGTGACTAATCTGGGGAAAGAGAAGCCTATGCGGTAGCTCTACAGCTGATGTGCTACAACATAAAATGGCGGATGTGTTTTGCTTAAGAGGTTGATTGTTCTAAAAAGCGCTAAAAAAAAAAAGAAAAAAGAAAAACAAAAAAAGGAGGTTGTTTACTGGGTTTGCCAAATATGTATCAAATTGGGAAGCATTGTTACCAATACTAATTCTTATATTTGAAAAAATAACCTTGTGACATACAGCATTGCAATTGGGCCGGCCTTTGCAGTTAGAAAATAGTGGCCAACTTTATCAAAAAAATCTTCTCCTTAGGTAGGAGTGGCAATATTTGACACAACCCGCGAATCCGATACGGATACGACATAAAATTATAGGGTTAGGGTTTAATCTAAACGGGTTCGGGTAATAAACAGGTTGACTTGTTTATGACACGTTTAATATACGGGTTAACCTGCTTGGCCTGTGGGTGACCCGTTTGACCCTTTTTTTTTTTTTTTTTTTTTTTTTTTTTTTTTTTTTTTTTTTCTTAAAAAAAAAAAGGGTTAAAGTTATAACCGTAAAACTAAAGCTGAAAGGATGAAACCCTAAACCTAAATCAATCTCAGTCTTAGACCTCTGTTGGCTTGTGCTAGCTACCGCTCCCCTCTCCCCCTCTCTCAACGGTCTCTCCGTCAAGGCGTCAACTTCACTCTCATGGTCTCTCCGTCAACTGCACGTCTGCACTCTCACGGTCTCACCGTCTCACGTAGCACAATAGCAGTGACGGTCTCAAGTCTCAAGTCTCATCGTCTCACAATCACGGTTCTTTTTCCTTTTCTATTTCTTGTTGATGCAGCCAAGCAGGGATTGTTTGCTGGTATTTTTTACTTATTGTTGAAAAAAAATGAGATTTCTGTGTTTTTCTTCTTTTTGGCTCTTATAATCAATATATATATATATATATATATACACACACACACACACACACACACACACACACACACACACACACTCAAACCTGTATCATTTCTCATACCCTGGCACTAATTCAAAACTTTGCTGACCTTCTTATGATTTGATATGAAAAATAGCAGAAACAAGCAAACATGATAAAGATGAAGAACTTGACTTATATATTAAAATTATAAAAGTTACTAGTATGACATGAATGACAAAGTCACAGTAATGTAAAATTATTGGATTCTGGTATATTGGATTGTGGTAATGTAACGTCATTCTGTTATATTGGATTGTTAAATAATTGTTAAATACAATTATTATTATTTTTCCTATTAAAATATGTTTACTTAAATTATAATTCTAAATTTTCAGGTTTACTTCAACTTCGTTGAGTCTATCTATTGCGTTCAAACATGAATTAGGTAAGATTATTAGCCTTCCAAGCTGCATATGTAAGTTAGATTTTATGTATTGCCTAATCTGGAGTGACGAACTAAGTAAACAATGATGCGTCATGTGTGTAGATAAGTAACGAACTAACTTTGGAAGAAGGCCTTGAAGAAGAATGTGATGATGATTTGGTTGAATTAAATTCACTAGAAGTTGTTTTTATTTGTATGGGAAGTGATAAAAAAAAAAGGGCCCAAAAGCGTAGGAAGACCTCAACAGTTTGGAATTTTTTTCATCCCCTGCCTAGTACGGGTCAAAGTGACGACAAGCAACGGGCAAAATGCAAGTTATGTGGTGCTACATACTTGGCTCCAGATGCATATGAAATTGGGAATTTGAGGCGGCACATGAAAACTTGCTCGAGGAGAGACACTCGTAATGTTGGGAAAATGCTCATATCTGGAAATGGAGGAAGTATGTCAGTAAGTGCCTCCATATTTTGTGCTACATGATATAGAGAATTGTTGGTTGCTTCGGTTATTAAGCATGACTTGCCTTTTTGATATGTTGAGTATGATGGTTTAGAAGAAACAATGCAATACTTGCGTAGTGATGTAACACATATTTGTAAAAATACTACTAAGGTTGATTTGCATAAGATATATATCTAAGGGAGAAACATATGGTTAAATCTATGTTGAATGTTTGTCCTAGGAAGATTTGTTTAACATCTGATTTGTGGACTTCTTTGACAACTGATGGGTATATGTGCCTCACAACACATTTTGTTGACAAAGGCTGGGTCTTACATAAAAGGGTGTTGAACTTTTCATTAATGCCCCACCACATAATGGTATATCTTTGTATAAAAAGATGTATAATTTGCTACAAGAGTGGGGGATTGAGACTAAGGTTTTCTCTATAACATTGGATAATGCTTCTTCCAATAATGTTTATGTTGAGTTATTAAAACATTAATTGAACATTAAGAAAGCCCTTCTTTGTCTAGGTGAGTTCTTTCACCTTTGTTGTTGTGCACATATTCTTAATTTGATAGTGTAAGATGGTTTGAAAAAGATTTATATTGCTCTCCAAAAGATATGTGATAGTGTTAAGTATGTTAGAGGATCACAAGTGAGAAAACAGAGGTTTATTCAGGCTGTGAATCAAATGTTATTGGATAGTAAAAAGGGGCTGAGACAAGATGTGCCGACCATATGGAATTTCACATTTCTTATGCTTGAGAGTGCTATTCATTATCAACGTGCTTTAGTTATTTAGATATGACTGATTCAAACTTTAAGCAATGCCCTACTATATTTCAAAATATTAAAAAGATTAACAGTTAAATAAAAATGAAAATAATGCAAAAGATGAAGCAAAATACCTGAAAAGGAGATAAAATGCACAGGACGACAAAATAAATCGAGAACTCATGAGAAAACACGAGAAAAACACACTAAAAAGACAAAAACATAGGAAAAAATCAAGAGAAATAGAAGTGAGGTGCAGCGGCTAGGGAAAGTAAGCGATTCTTAAACCTGTAGAGTAACCGTCCGGACGCATCACTAACTCGTCCGGACGTGGAATGCCACATAAGCATACGACAAAACCGCGTGTGTCTGGATGTATCACCTGACCGTCTAAGCCGCACCCGTCCGAACTCAATAGGAGACCGTCTGGACGCTTCACACTGAAAAAACAAAAACTGAAGGAAAATTTGTAGAAAAAATATTTTCCATAAAGTCAGCTTCAGAACACGCATGTATAATCAACTGATATACCAGTCAGATAACATTTCAAAAATACGTAGAGACATAAATGAGAGTTAAGAGTTCAATTAGCACAAAATTCCCTGTAGATGGAAATTTTAAATAAATCACACAACTCATGCAATGTGTGTGTGTGTGTGAAGACTTTCTCAATAAGATATGAAGTTCACTAATATGATTTAAAGCAATTGAATTTTCTAAACAAGAGAGAAAATTAATGAAAGATCAGTCAAAAGTCAAACCTTATTTTTCTAGGGCCTAACAACCCTAATTTGACACACTCCCCCTAAGATGCAACACTTTTCTTTTACTTAGTCCTTTAGTGACCGTCTATTTCCACAATGATTTGGTCATTGATTGTTTCTTTAGGCACAAGTTCAAGAACATATTTATAGCACAATAAGCAGTGGATCTTTTTTATTTATCCATATTTATTGATTTTTTGAATGCTTTTTATCACTTGGTGTTGCAACCTAGAGAGAATGCTAGAATTTTTAGGTTTTAGGTTCAACTAGCGAGTTGGTCAATTTGACCATCTTACAAAAAAATCTCTCATCATAATTTCTAGAAGCAAAAAGTCAGAGAGGAAAAAAAAATGTACCTTAGGTGCACAAAATCATCGCATAAGAAAAGTAACTATCTAGCATTAAGATGCACAGAAAACTTGACAGACATTAGGCATAAACTCTCAATCATATAAAAACATAGTCAATTAATACACAATGAACTGAGATATCAAGCAAAAACACGTGTAATATCTGAAATGCGAAGAAAAGAAAAAATGAAATTTCTGCATCTTCTCCCCCATTTTTTTTTTTTAATGAAAAACAATAAAAACATGCTACAAAGGTGAATAGACAATCATAAACCTAGTGATAAGTGCTGAATGTTACATATCAAGCCCATTAATTTACATATGTTAAGCTCTTAGTTTTGTTATAATTTGATGTTTTGTATTTTCTTGTATTTTACAGGTTTTGGAAGAAAATCCATCAAATTCCAAAATTATAACGAAGTTGGCAAACTCACTTTTGGATAGAGTCAATTCCAATCAATTTTGAATTTAAGGAAAGAGAAGTCGGCAAAAATTCGTTATTTTTGGAAAAAATCCAGAATGAACACGTCTCAGTAATTTAATTGTAACTTTCGGGTCAGGTATTATATTGCAATAAAATTTGTGGCGTTGGAAAGCTAATAAAAAATGAAACAAATATCTCAGAAATAGGTTTTTCATAATTCGGACGTTTACCATGCCAAAATTGTCCCGTAATAAAAGACCGCAAATCTGTACGAATTTTAGAATCCTTTTCCTACTTGGATGGAAATTTTAGAAAAGGAAAAGAATTGTAATTATTCTATTTGGACTAGAAGACCTATTTATAATTATTCTAGGATTTCTAGAGCTTCTCTAATCCCTATAAATAGGCCTCTAACTTTTGAAAAAAAAGACACATACGCTTTGAGGAAGAATCAAAGGCTACATCAAGAAGGAGGTTCTTTTTAGTTTTTATTTTCTTTCTTCCTTTATTTATTTTCTGTATGTATACAATTTTAGTTTATATTAGTTGTAACTAATACTTTAGTTAGGGTTCGATTGAAGCCCTAATCATGTCTCTTTAAGTTTTTCAATTTGCTTTGCTACAATTTATATATTGATGCTTAACTTGATTAATTCTAGTTTCTTAAATTCCTCGCATGTTTATGTTTGGACATCATATGCATGTGGTACAGATTTATTATTTATGTCAATTTGGATGACCGAGTCTTGAGCATAATAGAGTAACGAAAGAATCCCGACACAGACTCTTGAATTAATCAACATAAAGACAACTGGAATAGATACCATATTCCAATTTGATTGTGTTTACTGATTTTTATAGATTTATGCTTCTTTGAAGAACAACTTAGTAGATACCATGCTAAATCCTTCAAGGACGAAAAGAGTTAGAGTAGATACCATGCCTAACTCGTTGCTTAGAGAAATCAATAGCTTTAGGAGAAGATACCATTTCTTTGTGGCTGGTAAATATTAAGCATCATGTTATGATTGTAGTATTGTGCATATTGCGAATCTTATTTGAGTATGATTAGCGGTGGATATTGAAGCCCTACCTTTTCTTCTTAGTATTTTTAACTCAATCTTTTATCCTGTCTTATTAAACATATCTCTTTTAGGAATATCTTTTTAAGCATAATTTACCAATCTTCGTGGGAATGATCTCGTATTTGCCTACTATACTATCTTTCTGATCTTGTGCACTTGCGAGTAAAACGTACAAGTATTTGCCTATTTATTTAGGTAGATATTTTCACAACACCTCGCATGCGGTAAGATCAAACATGTCTTCAAAGAGAAGGGATCAAAATTACCAATAATGAAAAACAGTCGCCTGACGTGCTTTTTCTGTCATCCCCAAATAGTACCTGCTAATTTTCTCAAGTGAAACAAGAGAAATAGCGGGCAAAGAACAATGGTTCCTAAATTGCAAGGCAAACAAGGATATGACATGTTGAGAATAATGCAATACAATCAAATCTAATGCTCTAGGATTAGGAACCAAATCCTAGGCATATGTACCCTCACCAACTAGGTGAGTCCATTCCCCCTCAAGGGATGAATGTCCGCCTCGTTTCTAACCCATGTCTGCCTCATTTATGACCCATGTCTGCCTCGTTTCTGACCCATGCCTGCCTTCCTTGTGGTGGTTGGTGATAAGTGCTGAATGTTACACATTCAAGCCCTTTAATTTACATATGTTAAGCTCTTAGTTTTGTTATAGTTTGATGTTTTGTGTTGTTTTTATATTTTCTTGTATTGTACAGGTTTTGGAAGAAAATCCATCAAATTTCAAGATTATAACGAAGTAGGCAAACTCACTTTTGGATAGATTCAACTCCAAATCAATTTTGAATTTAAGGAAAGAGAAGTCGGCAAAAATTCGTTATTTTTGGAAAGAATTCAGAATGAACATGTCTCAGTAATTTAATTGTAACTTTTGGGTCAGGTATTATATTGCAATGAAATTTGTGGCGTTGGAAAGCTAATAAAAAATGAAACAAATATATTAGAAATAGGTTTTTCCTAATTCGGACGTTTACCATACCAAAATTGTCCCGTAATAAAAGACTGCAAATCTGTACGAATTTTAGAATCCTTTTCCTACTTGGATGGAAATTTTAGAAAAGGAAAAGAATTGTAATTATTCTATTTGGACTAGAAGACCTATTTATAATTATTCTAGGATTTCTAGAGCTTCTAGAGCTTCTCTAATCCCTATAAATAGGCCTCTAACCTTTGAAGAAAAACACACACAAGCTTTAAGGAAGAATCAAAGGCTACATCAAGAAGGAGGTTTTTTCTAGTTTTTATTTTCTTTCTTTTCCTTTATTATTTTCTTATGAGGATGATTTCCATCCAATTTATGTGTAAATAATACTTTAGTTAGGGCTAGATTGAAGCCCTAATTATGTCTCGTTAAGGTTTTCAATTGGCACCTTTGCTACAATTCATATATTGATGCTTAACTTGATTATTCCTATTTTCTTGAATTCCTCTCATGTTTATGCTTGATCATCATATGCATGTGGTATGGATTTGTTATTTATGTCAATTTGTATGATCAAGTCCTGGGCATAATAAAGTAACAAAAGAACCCCATCACAGGTCTTTGAATTAATCAACATAAAGACAACTGGAATATATACCATGTTCCAATCTGAGTGTGTTTACTGATTTCCATAGATTTGTGCTTTCTTGAAGAATAACTTAGTGGATACCATGCTAAATCCTTCAAGGAAGAAAATAGTTAGAGTAGATACCATGTCTAACTCGTTACTCAGGGAAATCAATAGCTTTAGGAGAAGATATCATTCCCTTGTGGCTGGTAAGCATTAAGTATCATGTTATGATGGTAGCATTGGCATTGTGAATCTTAATTGAGTATGATTAGCAATGGATACCGAAGCCCTACCTTATCTCCTATTATATTTCTTCAATATTTTTATCTTTTCTTTTATTAGATCCTATTAATATTTTTATTTCTTTTTACTCATCTTAATTATTTAGGAAATCTTTTAAGCATAATTTACCAATCCTTGTGGGAATGATCTCGTATTTGCCTACTGTACTATCGTTTTGATCTTGTGCACTTGCGAGTAAAACGTACAAATATTTATCTATTTATTTAGGTAGATATTTGCACAACAGTTGGTGACAGGACTTGATTTGATGATCCATTTACTATGTCATACTCTGCATCCATATTGGCAGCTCCCTATAGAATTGATCATCCTCCATCTTCTGCAGCTTCTTCATGATTGGCAGGAACAAATCTCTGTTGATGCCGCTAATGCTGAGGAGCCTAACGCCGTGGGGCTAGGTGCCTTGGACCTTGATGCCATGGAGCCTGATACTGGGGAGCTTGATGCCATGGAGCCTGATGCTGGGCCAGAGGTCTAGTGCTGAAATTAGCTTGTCTTGACACCTCTTTCTTGACCTTTGATCTCTGAGATTTGAGAAGAGAACACTGGAGTCAGATGTGCCTGCTTAAGCCTCAGTGATGGCATATAGGGGGTTGTTTAATGGTGGGGGGCTTTTGAGTGACCGGAATATCTCCACCAATTACGTCCTTTCCTTTGTCCACAACTGTGAGTAGAGGCTCGGGGACTGTGGGCTTGACAAAAACAGTCCTAGAAGTAGAGGAAATGTTAGAAGGAGGAGCTACATACCCGAGTCTGGTCTTGTTTGTTAGGCTCTTCTGGATTGACAGCATATGGGTTAGCTTCTCATCAATGACCCTTTCCAACTTTAGCTGTGTTTCCAGTAGCTTCTCCTCTGGATCCTGTAACGAAATCTTCTCAGTCTGTAAACTATTAACGAAATCTTCTCAGTCTGTAAACTGTTAAGCACATGAATGTGCTGCTTACGAGTCTCTCTCAACTTCTCGAACACTACATAGAGGATTTTATAGGCCTCTTTGAGTTCTTCCCCGTCTTCATCAGTGCGCTTAGAGTAGTAAGAATCCTCCTCTTCTTCTTGTGGAGCCACAAAGGCTAGAAGCTAATCTTGAGCAGGAGATTCTTCTTCTTCGGACTCAACTGAGAGTCGCATTGTAGGCCTTCCCTTTTCCCTGCTTGAGGTTTCCGCAGACAGCCCATATATGCCCAAAGCCTGAGCATTCGAAACATTTGGGGCCTCTTGGGTCTTTCTTCTCAGCTTCTTCAGGTTCAGACTCTTTGGGGGCCTTCTTCAGTCTTTCGGAGAATTTCTTCTTGAATTTATCATTCTTCATCAATCTTTCGAAATTCTTGGCCAGCATTGCCACTGCATCTTCTTCTTTCTCAGAGTCCTCTTTAGATGAGACTTTGGCTTTCTTTTTAGATGCCTTGAGGGCAATACTCTTCACCTTCTTGACTGGGGGCAGTGAAAGCTCATAGGTTTGAAGAGATCCCACCAACTCTTCAATCTTCATCTCTTCTAAATCTTTGCTTTCTTCAATGGTAGTCACCTTGATTCTAAAACGCACAGGCAAAGATCTTAGAATTTTACAGATGAGTTTTACATCTGAGATGGACTTCCCAAGACTCACCATCTAGTTCCTTAGGTCGCTCATCTTAGAGTAAAACTCTCTGAATGTCTCATCTTCATGCATCTTAATCTCTTCAAATCTAGAAATAAACATTTGAAGTTTAACAGATGTAACAAGTTTTGTGCCTTCATATGTTGTTTCTAAGATTTGCCAAGCTTCTTGAGCAGTTCCACAGTTTGAAATTTTAGTAAATTCAGATGGTGAAAGGGCTTGACATAGAGCATGAAGGGCTTTGTCATTGGCAAGTCGTGCGTTCTTTTCAGTTACAAACTCAATATCCACTGGCTCAGTCCAACCAATTTCAACAGTTTTCCAACAATCAATGGATTTTAAAAAGAAATGCATACGAGCTTTCTAATAGCCATAGTTCGTGCCATCAAAGGTAGGAACGGTCATCAGATTTTGAGACATGGTAAAATAAAATAGAAGTCAAAAGGATAACACTCAAAAAATAATTCTAAGTAGAGTGTACCAAGCTCTGATACCTAAGATAAACTTCAACACGAGCACAACAACAACACTATAACAATGGCTTGAGAGCAAACTGATCAGCATAATAACTCCTAAATTATACTCTCTAAGCACTAAGGAATTTAATACCGAATTCTTATAAATTACAAGAGGCCTCTATATATAGGCTAACAAAGACCTAAATCGAGTCTGGAATGATTTTCTCTAGGCGGCGTCTGGACTGTAGTTGAGAGCATCCGGATGGACAACTGTGCAACCGGCTTTCCAAAACCGTTGATATTCTTTCTTGAATAGGGCCACCTCCGGATGGTGTTGCCCTAGCGTCTAGACAGTTGCACTTCAGCTGCATGCAATTTCCATAATAAGGACTAGCGTTTGGACAATGCTGCCCTGACGTCCGGACGGTTGCAATTCTTCTCCACGTCTTGCCTTATCAAGGATAGCGTCCGGACGGTGTAGACCTGTCGTCCGGATGATTCCAGCTTGAAAATAAATAATGACTTCTAAATTATCAAGTGTGTGTTCGTGTGTAACAAAATATCTTAAATGAGAAAAATAAAATAGACAAGATATTTGTTGACAAAGTGGAAACTCTGTGAAGAGAAAAACCACTCCGGGGTAGCCAAACCCAGGATATCCACTATACCGAAGACAAAGCTAGTTACAAGACACTCATACTCACATACCTCTGATGTAGTAGTCATACCTTTAACTCTGACACGAAGCCCATCGGGAATGCTTCCCAACCAAGTCTCCTACTTGAAGGGGTCTTCAATGGAATCCTTTATCTTAGGGCCGACCCCTAAGATAGACTTCTCACAAAACAAAGAGCACACATCGGCAATGGCTAGAGAGCTAGTGGATCTTCAATTCTCCCTAAACACCCTCTTTAAGCACTATAGAATTCTATACTGAATTCTTACAAATTACAAGCCTAGAGACATCTATTTATAGGCTAACAAAAAACCTAATTCTGCTCAAAATCGAACTTTGGCGAGTAGCGTCCGGACGGCTTGGCCGAGCGTCTGGACGGTCTTCACTGTCATTGCTTTCTGCATTCGTAAAGGAAACCTAGAATATTCTGGAACGCTGGGTAGAGTCTGGACATGTTGCCACGTCATCCAGACGTTTGGCAGAAAATTCCCAAATAGTGTCGACTAAATCCAACTCTGTTTTGATCTCGGAGTAGCTTGATCTAGCGTCTGAACGGTGTTGTTTGGTCATCTGGACAGTTGCAACACTGAAGCTTCTAGACACTGCAGAGCGTCCAGACACATTCAAAGGCCCGTCCAGACGGTTGCATAGGAATCGACTGTTCTGACTTGGAAATTGCATGGAATCTTCATGGACATCTTCTAAAAAACTTGTGACTGGCACATGGCATGAAATGAGACACTGTCCATATTACATGAAGACTCTAAATAGAACTAATAATCCTGTTAAAAAGCAACCTTTACATAAAGTGTTTTTGTCAACCGGAATGTTGCCAATATAAAATACTAACAAACTCCCCCTTTGGCCATTCTGTGACAAAAATCACTTGCCCGGTTTGAAAATACATTCCCGGTCCAAAATAAAAAATACTCCCCCTTTTTGTCTCAAAGGGACAAAAGGTAAATAGAGTTTTTAGAGAAAAACCATAACCAAACATTTCCAAAGAAACAAACAAAGGAAGATAACAAGGTTAGGGCTTCAGCAAGAATTCAGAACACACATGTATCTAAACTTGAGACAGTCAGATAGCTCGTAAAAAATACGCAAACATATAAAGAGAAGTCAAGTAATCAATGAGCATAAATTTCCCTGCAGAAAGAAATTTTTCAATAGTCAACTTAACTCATGCAATGCGTGTATGTGAAGACTTTCTCAATAAGGTATGATCTTCGCTGATATGATTTAAAGCCACTGAATTTTCTAAATAAGAGAGAAATTCATAGTTAGATCAGTCAAAAGTCAAACCTTATCTTTCTAGGGCCTAGTCACCCTCATCTGATACTCTCCCCATAAGAAGCAACACTATAATTCTTTCTACTTGCACCATGAAGGACAAGATTAATAGCTAAGTCAGCATAAAAGCAGTGAATTTATTCATATAATAATAAGCTCAGAAGTATAACTGCTTGTATCTTTTTGGTGCTGCAACTTATAGAGAAAGCCAGAATTTTTGGGGTCTAGGTTTAACTAGCGAGTTAGTCAATTTGACCATCTTAGCAAAAAAAAAACTCTCTCAGAAGAATTTTCAGAAGCAGAACATCAAAGATAAAAAAATAAAATAAAAAATGTACCTTTGATGGAGATCAAGGCATCGCTTCAAAGGATCTCGTTCAAGTACCAATTGGGCCGGTTACGAGAGCACGAGCAAAGAAGTTCAAGGATGTGCTCAACGGACTCATCCAAGAGTTATGGGCTCAAGCAAATTCGTGGAGGCCCATTGAGCATGATCCACGTGGGCAACAAAGAATTGACAACCTTGATTCAAGTTCTAGAAGGATCCAGTTAAGGCTAAGAATTGGCAAGAAAACAATCGCAGGAAATCTAAACCAAATTGATGCGGAATAAATTGATGGTGGACTGACATGGAAATATGTTGGACCACAAAGATAATTGATGGTGAACCGGCATGGAAATATGAAGAGTACCATATTTAGAACGATTTCATGCCTTATTCAAGTTAGATGTTTAAGTATATTTTGATTTGATATTTCTAAGTTTTCCATAATGGGTTTGTTGCCCAAATAATTGCTTGGACCGCAAGAGATTGTGTAGGGATAAAGAGCTTGCTAGTCTTTTGTAAAGCCTATTTAAGCATGTGGTTGTAAAGAAAAAGACAGACATTGATTATTCATAAAATTTGTGAGGTTTATTCTCTTTGGTTCTTTGAAGAACTACTCGAACTTATCGGGATTTTCCGTGGCGTTCATCTCGACTTATCAAACGGAGTTTCCACCACTGTTTGTGGCGTCTTCCTTATACCGAGGTTCTTGTTTGTCATAAACAACGGGTCGAGGTCTTCCATTCGAATCTGT
Organism: Alnus glutinosa; assembly: GCF_958979055.1. Taxonomy (NCBI): domain Eukaryota; kingdom Viridiplantae; phylum Streptophyta; class Magnoliopsida; order Fagales; family Betulaceae; genus Alnus; species Alnus glutinosa. The sequence continues at coordinate 30,434,087 of NC_084886.1, forward strand.
TCATAGAACGATCTTGGGTTCCCTTTCGTTGTTGGGTCTCGTTATTCTTGACGGGGTTCACATCATTTGGTATCAAAGCACGGTTTCTAGTTCAGGTTTGCATATCCCTTCACATCAATATTTTGAAATTTTATTTCGTTATTCTTAAAAGCTAGTTGCTAATCATCAAAAAAAAAAAAAAAAAAAATCGTGTCAAAATTCAGATTTGTGATTTTCGCGAATCTTTGCTTTAATTTTTCAGATCTGAAATTTTCAGATTTGAATTCCATTCTTAATTGATTATGCGAATCTTTGCTTTAATTTTTTAGATTTGAAATTTTCAGATTTGAATTCCATTCTTAATTGATTACGCGAATCTTTGCTTTAATTTTCAGATCAATGATTTCAAGATTTGGATTTTCTTTCCATATCTGCAACTTCCATCTTTGAATTACATGTCGTTATCAATTGTCCTTTTGTCTATTTCCATGTCCTTGTTGAAATCTGATCAATAATTTCAAGATTTGGATTTTTCTTTTCATATCTACAATTTCCAGATTTGATTTACACGTCGCTTTCAATTGTCCTTTGTATAGTTCCATGTCCTTGTTGAAATCTGATCAATCGTTTTTGGCAATTACAATTATTATTGTTGCTTGTGACTAAAAAAAAAAGTCCAAAAAAAAAAAAAAAATTCACTATTCTGTGCTTCCAAAATTCCTAATTGTCATATTCCTTCTATTTCTAATCTGAAAATTTCCATATTCCTTGTGTTCAAATCTGAAATTCCTTGTGTTCAAATCTGGGTGAATTGTTGCTGGAAATTTTGAGTTGTTTGTTTAGTTTCAAAAGAACTAAGAGAGAATTATCGAGTGGAAAAAGGCAAGAGTGGTGAGAACATCAGAGGGTAAAAAAGCCATATATTTTGAGTGAAACACAAGTGGAGAGTGATCCACCTTCTTGAGTGTAAACACGTAAGGGAGTGATTCGTGAGGTTCTTTTCTCTTTCTAACCTTTGTTTTGCAATCATGTCTCACGATAGTGGTAAGAGTATTGCCGAAGATGATGCAAAATTGGCTGATCTGAAAATGTTTATGGAGGCCATGATGAGTGAGATGAGGCGTGTGATGAAGATGGAGATGGAGCAGGTTCACGAATGGATAGATCAGATGGAGAATAGACGTGGGGAGCAACCACAAAACGGTCGTAATTTTCGTAGAAGGGAAAGAGTTCCACCGAGGGAGGAGGATGAAGAGCGTTATGGGTCTGGTTTTGACGAAGAAGAAGATCGGGGTTCCATTGTTAACAATAGGAGACCTGGAGGAAGATTTAGAGAAGCTATGAATCGTGAAGATAACAACTTGGGTGGTATTAAGATGAAGATTCCGTCCTTTCAAGGTAGATCTGTAACGCCCAGTAATTTCAAGCTCTTAAGAAATCATTGATATTGTTGAGGAGACAATATCCACATGTTTTTATAAGCAAACCTAAAGTTGTTTTGAAAAAATTAAAAGATCAAAACCTAAAAACCCTTAAAAACCTAAAAGTAACATTTAAGCTTTAAACTTTGATTAAACCGAAAATAGGTCAAACAGACTCAGATTTAGATAATTCAAAAACCATTGTGCTTACAAAAGAAAGATCTACCATGTGGCAAAAGTTAGTAAAAAGTCCACCAGTTGACTTTTTGACCCGAGCCTAAATAACCCAACTGTCGATATTAAACGAAAAACTGTCAAGAAAAATATCTCCATGCTTCTAGAAACATTTATGTATAAAAAACAAGAGTAATGATGAAAGGATAGGATATCTCAACAAGAAAGAAAAAAATCAATAAAGCAAGTGTGAACGCAGAAAGTGGATAAAAGATATTTTGGCTTTATAGACAGAAACTTTGACTTGATTGAAACTAAGTCAAAACGAACTCGAAATAGGACGAACCAAAAAGATAAAATGTTTGTCATGAAGTCCTCTATCTACCCTTAAAATTTCACGTCAATCGGAGTAGGATTGACCATCGAAATAATTCTCAGAGTAGGCTGCCCTCTAGTTGGACGAAAATTCTAAAATCTAAATTTGCAAGACATTATCCAATAAGCTAATTCTTTTATTACATTTTGGGCCTAAATACCCCTGCTTTCCTCCTATAAATAAGCATACAAGGCCCCTTTGTTTTTCCACACAAATCCTAGACAACTTTCAAGAAAGCTTTTGCTTTGGTTTTCTCTCCCTTTTTCTCTCCTTCTACCACACAACCACTTTGGTATTCTTGAAGTTATTTTTCTCTCCAAATCAAATTGGTGAGTAAATCTTGACACCTCTTCCTTACTATTTGATTTCATTTGTATTTATTACTACGGAGTTGGATTAACAACCCCCGTATTTATTTACTTGTTTATTTATTGCGTTACTGCGGAGTTGGTTTAACAACCCCGTATTTATTTTATCATTTATTGCGTTACTACGGAGTGGTTTAATCCCCCGTATTTATTTTATAATTTTTTGTATTCCTACAAAGTGTCTTTGCCGCTAATTTCCCTATTCCTTCATATATTTATTTTATCATTTATTGTATTCCTACAAAGTGGCTATGCCGCTAATTTCTCTATCCCTTTGCATATTTATTTTATAATTGATTGTATTCCTACAAAGTGGCTATGCCGCTAATTTCCATATTCCTTCTTATATTTATTTTATCATTTATTGTATTCCTACAAAGTGGCTATGCCGCTAATTTTCCTATCCCTTTACATAAAAGTATTATCCTGTTAGGATTCATGTTTAAGTGATATGTTATCATGAGCATTATGTTGTGTTTCCGTGCTTAAACATGAAACGTTGTAATATTTTCTCATGAATTGTTGTGGGATTCATGTTGAAGTAATTACCTTTTAATTGATAACTAAAAACGATGAGTAAAGTGATGTAAAAATATACACATTTTTAATATTGGAAAAAGGACTGATGTATATATCATCTTCTTTGTATAATTGTTACAGAAAAGGAGCTAAGAAACTACACCAAGGAGAGTAAGTATGGATGATGTACTTACTGAGGAATGATTCTATGTTTCATTAGGACTGTGTGGTGTGTTTATTGCATGTGGTTGTTCATGCATTGCATGTTGTGTCCAATTAATATAACGGCTGATGAGATAGCCATCAACAAGCTGATGTAGTAGCAAGTGGAAGGAAGGCTAGTCAGTGGATCCAGGGGGTTCATAGTGACCCAGGGGTGTCCGAAGTCCTAATATATATAACTAATGCTGGGACTGGTAGGATTCCAGTGCAAACAGGTAAGACTTTAAGTGTGAGGCAAAGGACATGAACGGGTTTGGATACCTAAGAACGAGAGGTCTGAAGTAAGATGATCATAAAACACAAACTAAATGGTTACTACGATGCATATTCATACAACTCTTGCATTTATATTATTTATGAACTGTTATTAATCTGATGGTAACTTAGTTATGAAAATGGATGACTCACTTGTTTTCTATGTAAATATGATAACGTCATATTTGCATAGTTAATGATGCAGATCTGGAGAATGAAGGCATGGACCCATATGCCAGTTTTGATGGTTTTTGAAACCATCAACGAACTATCATGTGCTAGCTTAGAAATTACTAGTTGCGCTTATATGTGTTTTGTTTTATGGCATGTTAATATTTATAACAATGTCATGTTCGACATGTTTTATGTTATATGCTTATGTGCCGCCTGTGGCACTAATTTTGATGCACCTAGTGTGCATATGGCATGTAAAGATAAACCTAAGTAACTTTTAATAAACATATCGAGGTATTTCAGTCAGCTCTAATGTGTTATGCTATCAATTCTTAAGTCTTTAGAAGAAAAAAATATATTCCGCTGCGAGAGTTTATCTCTGATGTAGTAATGTCACGTGGAAACCGGAGGTTTCTGCTTACCAATTTGCAGGCTCAAATTCGGGGCGTTACAGTATGGTATCAGAGCAGTTCGCTCAGGTGACCATCGGAATTGACCTACCTAGAAACTAGGGCATAACCAAGAGCTACTTTTAATAAACGATTTTATAAACCACATAAAAGACTTTGTTTGAAGAATGTAATGTTAAGTTAGAAATAACAGTAAATGAATAATTATAGAACTGTAGAAGCATCAGTTTTGTTTAAATATGCTATGTACCCTAAGTAAAATAAAAACTTTTGTGTGTAATATCTTTGTAAGAATTAGAGAATGGTAGGCTTATGAAGCTAATCAATATGTATCTATGTGATTAAATGTATTGTGTAGTATTTAAGTTAATTATTATTTTGGTGATTAACTTGATTGCGATGACATAGAATTATGACTCCTTGACAGGTACCATCTTTTTGTTTGGTATCCTTGCATGTACTCTTTTTGATTCAGGAGCTATACATTCATTCATTTCTGAAGCATACATTAAATTACGTCATGTTAGCACACGACCTTTAGTACAAAGTCTTACGGTTGAAACTCCTGGAGGAAAGGAAGTCGTATGCGATAAAATGGTAGAGAACTGTCCAATCATTATAAAAGGAAGGAACCTACCCATCAATCTATCAGTGTTTAAATCTCTAGGATATGATGTAATCCTAGGCATGGACTGGTTATCAAAGTATTATGTGAGTATAAACTATAGAGAGAAGGTAGTTGTTTTTCAATTACCAGGTGTTGAAAGATTTAAATTCAACTGATCTTCTACGTGAGCCACTCCACCGCTACTTTCCGCAATACAAGCTACAAGGAATATACGACAAGGAGCATCAGCGTTCTTAGCTTATGTAACTGCAAAACCAGAAGCTGAGCGTACATTGGAAAATATTCCAGTGGCGTGCGATTACCCAGACGTGTTTGCTGAGGTTGTGACAGGATTGCCACCTGATCGTGATGGAGATCAAGGCACCGCTTCGAAGGATCTCGTTCAACTACCAATTGGGCCGGTTACGAGAGCACGAGCAAAGAAGTTCAATGATGTGCTCATGGACTCATCCAAGAGTTATGGGCTCAAGCAAATTCGTGGAGGTCCATTGAGCATGATCCACGTGGGCAACAAAGAATCGTCACCTTGATTCAAGTTCTAGAAGGATCTGGTCAAGGCTAAGAATTGGCAAGAATCGTAGGAAATCTAAACCAAATTGATGCGAAATAAATTGATGGTGGACTGACATGGAAATATGTTGGACCACAAAGATAATTGATGGTGAACCGGCATGGAAATATGAAGAGTACCATATTTAGAACGATTTCATGCTTTATTTAAGTTAGATATTTAAGTATATTTTGATTTGATATTTTTAAGTTTTCCATAATGGTTTTGTTGCCCAAATAATTGCTTGGACCGCAAGAGATTGCGTAGGGATAAAGAGCTTGCTAGTCTTTTGTAAAGCCTATTTAAGCATGTGGTTGTAAAGAAAAAGGAGACATTGATGATTCATAAAACTTGTGAGGTTTTATTCTCTTTGGTTCTTTGAAGAATTACTCGAACTTATTGGGATTTCCCATGGCGTTCATCTCGACTTATCAAACGGAATTTCCACCACCGTTTGTAGCGTCTTCCTTATACCGAGGTTCTTGTTTGTCATAAACAACGGGTCGTGGTTTTTCCATTCGAATCTGTCCTTAGAACGGTCTTGGGTTCCCTTTCGTTGTTGGGTCTCGTTATTCTTGACAGGGTTCACATCATTTGGTATCAGAGCTCAGTTTCTAGTTCAGGTTTGCATATCCCTTTACATCACTATTTTGAAATTTTATTTCATTATTCTTAAAAGCCAGTTGCTAATCATCAAAAAAAAAAAAAAAAATCGTGTCAAAATTCAGATTTGTGATTTCGCGAATCTTTGCTTTAATTTTTCAGATTTGAAATTTTCAGATTTAAATTCCATTCTTAATTGATTACGCGAATCTTTGCTTTAATTTTTCAGATTTGAAATTTTCAAATTCCAAGATTTGGATTTTTCTTTCCATATCTACAATTTCCAAATTTGATTTACACGTCGCTTTCAATTGTCCTTTGTCTAGTTTCATGTGCTTGTTGAAATCTGATCAATCGTTTTTGGCAATTACAATTATTATTGCTGCTTGTGACTAGAAAAAAAAAAAAAAGAAAAGTTGCGGACAAAAAAAAAAAAAAAAAAAAATCCGGACAAAGTCCCAAAAAAAAAAAAAAAAATTCATTATTCTGTGCTTCCAAAATTCCAAACTGTCATATTCCTTCTATTTCTAAACTGAAAATTTCCATATTCCTTGTGTTCAAATCTGAAATTCCTTGAGTAGTTCTGGGTGAATTGTTGCTGGAAATTTTGAGTTGTTTGTTTAGTTTCAAAAGAACTAAGAGAGAATTATCGAGTGGAAAAAGGCAAGAGTGGTGAGAACATCAGAGGGTAAAAGCCATATTATTTTGAGTGAAACACGAGTGGAGAGTGATCCACCTTCTTGAGTGTAAACACGTAAGGGAGTGATTTGTGAGGATCTTTTTTTCTTTCTAACCTTTGTTTTGCAGCAATCATGTCTCACGATAGTGGTAAGAGCATTGTCGAAGGTGATACAAAATTGGCCGATTCGAAAATGTTTATGGAGGCCATGATGAGTGAGATGAGGCGAGTGATGAAGATGGAGATGGAGCAGGTTTACGAACGGATAGATCAGATGGAGAATAGACGTGAGGAGCAACCACAAAACGGTCATAATTTTGGTAGAAGGGAAAGAGTTCCACCGAGGGAGGAGGATGAAGAGCGTTATGGGTCTGGTTTTGATGAAGAAGAAGATCGGGGTTCCATTGTTAACAATAGGAGACCTGGAGGAAGATTTAGAGAAGCTAGGAATCGTGAAGATAACAACTTGGGTGGTATTAAGATGAAGATTCCGTCCTTTCAAGGTAGATCTGATCCTGAGGCATATCTTGAATGGGAGAAGAAGATGGAGTTCGTATTTGATTGTCACAACTACTCCGAGACAAAGAAGGTAAAATTAGCTGTGATTGAATTTTCTGAATATGCTATTACTTGGTGGGATCAGCTTGTGATAAACAGGAGGCGGAATAGAGAACGCCCAATAGACACATGGGAGGAGATGAAAGTAGTGATGAGAAAACGGTTCGTTCCAAGTTACTGCTACCGAGAGTTGTACAAAAGGCTACAAGGTCTTAGACAAGGGAGTCGAAGCGTAGAGGATTACTACAAGGAGATGGAGATTGCTATGATCCGCGCTAATGTAGAGGAAGATCGGGAGGCTACAATGGCTAGATTTTTACTTGGCTTAAACTGGGAGATCCATGAAAAGGTAGAGATGCAGCATTATGTGGAATTGGAAGATATGGTGCATATGGCTATCAAAGTGGAACAACAACTCAAGAGAGGGAGTGGGACACGTGCAGGCCATAACTCTAGTTCTACCTCTTGGAAATTGAGTCAAGCGAAGCCGCTGGACAAGTCACAAACGCCCAAACCCGAGCCCAAGTCCGTGACCACCAGCCACGTTCCTCAAGGTAAAACCGAAGCCTCTACCTCTAGGAATCGTGATATTAAGTGTTTTAGATGTCAAGGCAGGGGCCACATAGCAAGTCAATGTCCAAACAAGCAAGCCATGGTGTTGCAAGCCAATGGAGAAATTGTGACCGATAATGAAGATTCCGACACCGACAACATGCCGCCATTGGAAGATGTTTCCGATGAGGAGTATTTAGCCCCTGACGCATTGACATTGGTGGCGAGAAGAGCATTGAGCTTGCAAGCAAAAGGAGTTGATGAGGTACAGCGGGAGAACATCTTTCATACAAGGTGCTACGTTAAAGACAAGGTATGTAGTGTGATTATTGATGGTGGTAGTTGTACTAATGTTGCAAGCACAATTATGGTGGAGAAATTGGGATTATCCATGATAAAACATCCTAGACCGTACAAGTTGCAGTGGCTAAATGATAGTGGTGAGATAAGGGTGAACAAGCAAGTGTTAGTTACATTTCGAATCGGTAAATATGAAGATGAAGTGTTGTGTGATGTAGTACCGATGCAGGCGGGACACTTATTGCTAGGGCGTCCATGGCAATTCGATAGGCAAGTGAAGCATGATGGCTTTACGAACAAGTACTCTTTTGTACTTAATCAACGATCAATCACTCTTGTACCATTGACACCGCAGCAAGTATACGAGAATCAAGTGAGATTACAAAAGGAGAGTGATCAAAAGAAAGAGAGTGAGCAAAAGAAAAAGAGTGAAAAACAGAGAGAGGCCGAGAAAAATGAGAGAGAGAAAGAAAATCAAAGTTCGGCCCTTGAGAGAAAATCAGAGAGAAAACAAAAGAATTTTTATGCAAAAGTGAGTGAGATCAAGCGAGCAATGTTTTCAAAACAGCCGATGATTGTACTTTTGTACAAAGAGGCACTTTTAAACAATAACGAACTTGACCTTGCTTTGCCTAGTTCTATTGTTTCTCTTTTGTAGGAGTACGAGGATGTCTTCCCCGAGGAAACACCACATGGGTTACCTCCAATCCGAGGGATTGAACATCAAATTGATTTAGTTCCCGGTGCAACCATCCCAAACCGACCAGCTTATAGGAGCAATCCCGAGGAGACAAAGGAGCTTCAACGGCAGGTAAGTGAATTGTTGGAGAAAGGGCACGTGAGGGAGAGCATGAGCCCATGTGCGGTTCCGGTCTTACTTGTACCTAAGAAGGATGGGACGTGGAGAATGTGCGTTGATTGCTGAGCCATCAACAATATAACGGTAAAGTATCGTCATCCTATCCCACGATTAGATGATATGTTAGATGAGCTGCATGGTTCTTGCATATTTTCTAAGATTGATTTAAAAAGTGGTTATCATCAAATTAGGATGAAAGAAGGAGATGAATGGAAAACCGCCTTTAAAACAAAATATGGTTTGTATGAATGGTTAGTTATGCCTTTTGGTTGACTAATGCTCCGAGCACCTTTATGAGACTTATGAACCATGTTTTGCGTGCATTTATAGGCAGATTTGTTGTTGTCTATTTTGATGATATACTCATTTATAGCAAGAACATAGACGATCATGTAGTACATTTGAAATCCGTTTTAGTCTTTTAGATGTGCTAAGAAAAGAAAAGTTGTTTGCTAATTTAAAGAAGTGTACTTTTTACACCGATAAGCTTGTGTTTTTGGGATTTGTTGTTAGTGCACAAGGTATACAGGTTGATGAAGAGAAGGTACGTGCAATCCAAGATTGGCCGAGCCCCACAAGTGTAGGTAATGTTCGTAGTTTTCATGGACTTGCTAGTTTCTACCGGCGGTTCGTGAAGGACTTCAGTAGCTTAGCCGCACCGCTTACCGAAGTGATCAAGAAGAACGTTGGATTTCGGTGGGGAGAAGAACAAGAGAAAGCATTTCAATTAATCAAAAAGAAAGCTGACTTTGTGAAGCAGAGTCATGAGAAAGCAAGACTCAACATTGAGCGAAGAACGGAACAATATGCCACACAAGCCAACAAGGGATGTCGCAACCTGGTTTTTGAACCCGGAGATTGGGTTTGGCTGCATATGAAAAAAGAAAGTTTCCCTGCGAAAAGACGTTCCAAATTGCTCCCAAGAGGAGATGGCCCTTTCCAAGTCCTCGAGCGTATCAATGACAACGCTTACAAGCTAGATTTACCTGGTGAATACAATGTAAGTACCACTTTTAATGTTACTGATTTGAGTCTTTTTGATGTAGGTGATGATTTGAGGGCAAATCCTTTTCAAGAGGAGGGGAATGATGGAGATCAAGGTACCGCTTCGAAGGATCTCGTTCAACTACCAATTGGGCCGGTTACGAGAGCACGAGCAAAGAAGTTCAATGATGTGCTCAATGGACTCATCCAAGAGTTATGGGCTCAAGCATTTTCGTGGAGGTCCATTGAGCATGATCCATGTGGGCAACAAAGAATCGTCACCTTGATTCAAGTTCTAGAAGGATCTGGTCAAGGCTAAGAATTGGCAAGAATCGCAGGAAATCTAAACCAAATTGATGCGAAATAAATTGATGGTGGACTGACATGGAAATATGTTGGACCACAAAGATAATTGATGGTGAACCGGCATGGAAATATGAAGAGTACCATATTTAGAACGATTTCATGCTTTATTTAAGTTAGATATTTAAGTATATTTTGATTTGATATTTCTAAGTTTTCCATAATGGGTTTGTTGCCCAAATAATTGCTTGGACCGCAAGAGATTGCGTAGGGATAAAGAGCTTGCTAGTCTTTTGTAAAGCCTATTTAAGCATGTGGTTGTAAAGAAAAAGGAGACATTGATGATTCATAAAACTTGTGAGGTTTTATTCTCTTTGGTTCTTTGAAGAACTACTCGAACTTATCGGGATTTCCCGTGGCGTTCATCTCGACTTATCAAACGGAATTTCCACCACCGTTTGTGGCGTCTTCCTTATACTGAGGTTCTTGTTTGTCATAAACAACAGGTCGAGGTTTTTCCATTCGAATCTGTCCTTAGAACGGTCTTGGGTTCCCTTTCGTTGTTGGGTCTCGTTATTCTTGACGGGGTTCACATCAGATCGTGAGATTGAATTTACCATCGATTTGATCCCGGGAACTTAGCCCATTCACAAAGCACCTTATCGTATGGCGCCCGCCGAGTTGAAAGAGCTAAAGAAACAACTCCAAGAACTTTTGGACAGAGGATTCATATGCCCAAGCGTATCACCGTGGGGAGCACCAGTATTGTTTGTCAAGAAGAAAGATGGGACTATGCGACTCTGCATAAACTACCGGGAGCTAAACCGCGTTACCATAAAGAATAAATATCCTCTGCAAAGGATTGACGACTTGTTTGACCAATTGAAGGAAGCCAAGGTATTCTCGAAAATCGACATTCGATCGGGATACCATCAACTTAAGGTAAAGGAAGAAGATGTGCAAAAGACGGCGATTCGAACATGGTATGGTCATTACGAATTCCGAGTCATGCCTTTTGGGGTGACTAACGCACCGTCGGTATTTATGGATCTAATGAATCGTGTTTTCCATATGTACCTCGATTTGTTCGTAGTTGTTTTTATTGATGATATTTTAATTTACTCGACTAATCATCAAGAGCACGAAGAGCATTTGTAAATGTTCTAAGGGAAAAGCAGTTATTTTCCAAACTCAAGAAGTGCGAATTTTGGATGGAGAAAGTTTCATTCTTAGGGCACGTTATCTCAAAAGATGGAATAACAGTTGATCCTAGCAAAATTGAGGCTGTCGTCAACTGGGAGCGGCCAACCAACGTCCATGAAATCCGCAGCTTTCTTGGATTGGCAGGTTACTACCGAAGATTTGTATAAGGTTTTTCCAATCTTTCCGGCCCTTTGATCGCCCTCACTAAGAAGAATGCTCATTTTCAATGGAACGATAAGTGCGAAGCAAGCTATCAAGAGCTAAAAAAAAGAGGTTAGTAACTGCACCTATCCTTGTACTGCTAAGAGAGTCTGAGAAATTCATAGCTTTTAGTGATGCCTCTCTTAAAGGACTAGGGTGCGTACTCATGCAGCAAGATAAAGTTATAGCTTACGCCTCTAGACAGTTGAAGGACCACGAGAGAAACTATCCTACTCATGACCTTGAACTAGCTGCTGTAGTTTTTGCTTTAAAAATTTGGAGACATCATCTTTTTCGTGAGAAGGTAGAAATTTATACTGATCATCAAAATCTAAAATATATCTTCTCGCAAAAAGAACTAAATATGAGGCAGCGTAGGTGGTTAGAATTGTTAAAAGACTACGACTGCTATATTCTATACCATCCAGGGAAAGCAAATGTAGTCGCAGACGCTTTGAGTAGGAAATCGCAGGGTGCATCAACGAACTCAACGCCTACCCCTAATCAACTCGCCAAGCAATTGGGAATGATCCAGCTGAACGTGGTGCCAAGCGTGAAGGATGCCGTCCTAGCAACCTATTTATCCGTCCATCAACTGCTTATAGGTATTCCTAAAGGTATCACCAATGAAGGGAGTCATGCGGTTTGGTAAAAAGGGAAAGCTAAGTCAAAGGTATGTCGGTCCCTTTTTAGTGACGGAGGTTGTAGGTCCGGTCGCCTATAGAGTTGAATTACCATCTAACCTAGCCGGTGTACATGACGTATTCCACGTTACCACGCTACGAAAATACGTGCACGACCCGTTACAGGTGATAGACTTTGAACCCTTACAAGTTCAAGCAGATTTGAAATATGAAGAGAAGCCGGTGCAGATCTTGGATCGAAAAGTACAACAACTGAGGACAAATACCCGTACCTATTCCCATGAGCCACTTTGAAGTAGGTATGTTTAATACTTTTGTGATTTATGACGTAGTATTTATAATTAAATAACTTTTATGGTAGTAATTGTGTTTAAAATAGTTTGCGAGTAGTAGCTGTGAATACAATAGTCGGTATGTCGAGCCCATAAATAGATCATGGTACTATATAAAACCAAATACCCAGGTAAAGATAGTATGATTTGAAAAACATTATTTTCTTACACCCTTTTTGATAATTGTCAAATATCATGGAGTTAACATAAAGTTGAAAACTCTGTACATCAAACCATACCTCAAGATCAACCAGAGAGAGAGTTACCTCAGTCCTCCACTAAGCCATGTCTCAGTGACTTTGAAGATGATTAAGGTAAGTAAAATCTTTGCTTGAAATTTTTTCTTACTTAGTGTAAATTTTTTTCTTTTGGCATAACTTAGTTTACAAATTTCGGGGACGAAATTCCGATAAGGTGGGTAGGATGTAACGCTCAGTAATTTTAAGCTCTTAAGAAATCATTGATATTGTTGAGGAGACAATATCCACATGTTTTTATAAGCAAACCTAAAGTTGTTTTGAAAAAATTAAAAGATCAAAACCTAAAAACCCTTAAAAACCTAAAAGTAACATTTAAGCTTTAAACTTTGATTAAACCGAAAATAGGTCAAACAGACTCAGATTTAGATAATTCAAAAACTATTGTGCTTACAAAAGAAAGATCTACCATGTGGCAAAAGTTAGTAAAAAGTCCACCAGTTGACTTTTTGACCCGAGCCTAAATAACCCAACTGTCGATATTAAACGAAAAACTGTCAAGAAAAATATCTCCATGCTTCTAGAAACATTTATGTATAAAAAACAAGAGTAATGATGAAAGGATAGGATATCTCAACAAGAAAGAAAAAAATCAATAAAGCAAGTGTGAACGCAGAAAGTGGATAAAAGATATTTTGGCTTTATAGACAGAAACTTTGACTTGATTGAAACTAAGTCAAAACGAACTCGAAATAGGACGAACCAAAAAGATAAAATGTTTGTCATGAAGTCCTCTATCTACCCTTAAAATTTCACGTCAATCGGAGTAGGATTGACCATCGAAATAATTCTCAGAGTAGGCTGCCCTCTAGTTGGACGAAAATTCTAAAATCTAAATTTGCAAGACATTATCCAATAAGCTAATTCTTTTATTACATTTTGGGCCTAAATACCCCTGCTTTCCTCCTATAAATAAGCATACAAGGCCCCTTTGTTTTTCCACACAAATCCTAGACAACTTTCAAGAAAGCTTTTGCTTTTTTCTCTCCAAATCAAATTGGTGAGTAAATCTTGACACCTCTTCCTTACTATTTGATTTCATTTGTATTTATTACTACGGAGTTGGTTTAACAACCCCCGTATTTATTTACTTGTTTATTTATTACGTTACTACGGAGTGGTTTAATCCCCCGTATTTATTTTATAATTTATTGTATTCCTACAAAGTGGCTATGCCGCTAATTTCCCTATTCCTTCGTATATTTATTTTATCATTTATTGTATTCCTACAAAGTGGCTATGCCGCTAATTTCTCTATCCCTTTGCATATTTATTTTATAATTTATTGTATTCCTACAAAGTGGCTATGCCGCTAATTTCCCTATTCCTTCGTATATTTATTTTATCATTTACTGCATTCCTACAAGGTGGCTATGCCGCTAATTTCCCTATTCCTTCGTATATTTATTTTATCATTTACTGTATTCCTACAAGGTGGCTATGCCGCTAATTTCTCTATCCCTTTGCATATTTATTTTATAATTTATTGTATTCCTACAAAGTGGCTATGCCGCTAATTTCCCTATTCCTTCGTATATTTATTTTATCATTTATTGTATTCCTACAAAGTGGCTATGCCGCTAATTTCCCTATCCCTTTACATAAAAGTTTTATCCTGTTAGGATTCATGTTTAAGTGATATGTTATCAAAAGCATTATGTTGTGTTTCGGTGCTTAAACATGAAACGTTGTAATATTTTCTCATGAATCGTTGTGGGATTCATGTTGAAGTAATTACCTTTTAATTGATAACTAAAAATGATGAGTATAGTGATGTAAAAATATACACATTTTTAATATTGGAAAAAGGACTGATGTATATATCATCTTCTTTGTATAATTGAAACTACACCAAGGAGAGTAAGTATGGATGTACTTACTGAGGAATTATTCTATGTTTCATTAGGACTGTGTGGTGTGTTTATTGCATGTGGCTATGCATGTTGTGTCCAATTAATATAACGGCTGATGAGATAGCCATCAACAAGCTGATGTAGTAGCAAGTAGAAGGAAGGCTAGTTAGTGGGACACGTGCAGGCCATAACTCTAGTTCTACCTCTTGGAAATCGAGTCATGCCAAGCCGCTGGACAAGTCACAATCGTCCAAACCCGAGCCCAAGTCCGCGACTACCAGCCACGTTCCTCAAGGTAAAACCAAAGCCTCAACCTCTAGGAATCGTGATATTAAATGTTTTAGATGTCAAGGCTGGGGCCACATAGCAAGTCAATGTCCAAACAAGCAAGCCATGGTGTTGCAAGCCAATGGAGAAATTGTGACCGATAATGAAGATTTCGACACCGACAACATGCCGCCATTGGAGGATGTTTCCAATGAGGAGTATTTTGCCCCTGACGCATTGACATTGGTGGCGAGGAGAGCGTTGAGCTTGCAAGCAAAAGAAGTTGATGAAGTACAGCGGGAGAACATCTTTCACACTAGGTGCTACGTTAAAGACAAAGTA
This sequence comes from Alnus glutinosa, assembly GCF_958979055.1. Classification (NCBI taxonomy): domain Eukaryota; kingdom Viridiplantae; phylum Streptophyta; class Magnoliopsida; order Fagales; family Betulaceae; genus Alnus; species Alnus glutinosa. Next base: position 30,449,100 of record NC_084886.1, read on the forward strand.
TGTAGTGTGATTATTGATGGTGGTAGTTGTACTAATGTTGGAAGCACAATTATGGTGGAGAAATTGGGATTACCCATGATAAAGCATCCTAGACCGTACAAGTTGCAATGGCTAAATGATAGTGGTGAGATAAGGGTGAACAAGCAAGTGTTAGTTGCATTTCGACTCGGTAAATATGAAGATGAAGTGTTGTGTGATGTAGTACCGATGCAGGCGGGACACTTATTGCTAAGGCGTCCATGGCAGTTCGATAGGCAAGTGAAGCATGATGGCTTTACGAACAAGTACTCTTTTGTACTTAATCAATGATCAATCACTCTTGTACCATTGACACCGCAGCAAGTATACGGATAAAGTGAGATTACAAAAGGAGAGTGAATAAAAGAAAGAGAGTGAGCAAAGGAAAAGGAGTGAAAAACAGAGAGAGGCCGAGAAAAATGAGAGAGAAAAAGAAAATCAAAGTTCGGCCTCTGAGAGAAAACAAAAGAATTTCTATGCAAAAGTGAGTGAGATCAAGTGGGCAATGTTTTCAAAACAGTCGATGATTGTACTTTTGTACAAAGAGGCACTTTTAAACACTAACGAACTTGACCTTGCTTTGCCTAGTTCTATTGTTTCTCTTTTGCAGGAGTACGAGGATGTCTTCCCCGAGGAAATACCACATGGGTTACCTCCAATCCGAGGGATTGAACATCAAATTGATTTTGTTCCCGGTGCAACCATCCCAAATTGACCAGCTTATAGGAGCAATCCTGGGGAGACAAAGGAGCTTCAACGGCAGGTAAGTGAATTGTTGGAGAAAGGGCACGTGAGGGAGAGCATGAGCCCATGTGCGGTTCCGGTCTTACTTGTACCTAAGAAGGATGGGACGTGGAGAATGTGCGTTGATTGCCAAGCGATCAACAACATAACGGTAAAGTATCGTCATCCTATCCCATGCTTAGATGATATGTTAGATGAGCTGCATGGTTCTTGCATATTTTCTAAGATTGATTTAAAAAGAGGTTATCATCAAATTAGGATGAAAGGAGATGAATGGAAAACCGCCTTTAAAACAAAATATGGTTTGTATGAATGGTTTAGTTATGCCTTTTGGTTTGACTAACGCTCCGAGTACCTTTATGAGACTTATGAACCATGTTTTGTGTGCATTTATAGGCAGATTTGTTGTTGTCTATTTTGATGATATACTCATTTATAGCAAGAACATAGACGATCATGTAGTACATTTGAAATCCGTTTTAGATGTGCTAAGGAAAGAAAAGTTGTTTGCTAATTTAAAGAAGTGCACTTTTTACACCGATAAGCTTGAATTTTTGGGATTTGTTGTTAGTGCACAAGGTATACAGGTTGATGAGGAGATGGTACGAGCAATCCAAGATTGGCTGAGCCCCACAAGTGTAGGTAATGTTCGTAGTTTTCATGGACTTGCTAGTTTCTACCAGCGGTTCGTGAAGGACTTCAGTAGCTTAGCCGCACCGCTTACCTAAGTGATCAAGAAGAACGTTGGATTTCGGTGGGGAGAAGAACAAGAGAAAGCCTTTCAATTAATCAAAGAGAAGCTGACTAACGCACCTTTGTTGTCTTTACCTAACTTTTCTAAAACGTTTGAAATTGAATGTGATGCTTCAGGTATGTATAGGCGACGTTCTTATGCAAGAAGGACGACCAATCACTTACTTCAGCAAGAAACTCAGCAGGGCAGCCTTAAACTACCCAACTTATGAAAAGGAGTTGTATGCATTGGTTCGGGCTTTAGAGACGTGGCAGCACTATCTATGGCCTAAGGAGTTCGTGATTCACACCGATCATGAGTCCTTGAAACACTTGAAGGGCCAACACAAGCTAAACAAAAGGCATGCACGATGGGTGGAATTCATAGAGACGTTTCCATACGTCATTTGATACAAGCAAGGTAAGGAGAAGTCGCTGATGCACTTTCTCGCAGGTATGCCTTACTCTCCATACTTGATGCAAAATTGCTTGGTTTTGAACACATTAAAGAATTATATGCTGAAGACCACGAATTTTGTGAGGAATATAGAGCTTGTGAGAAAATTGCCTCTGGTAAGTTCTTTAGGCTTGATGGATTCCTATTTCGAGAAAATAAGCTATGCGTGCCTAATTGTTCAATGAGGGAGTTATTAGTGCAGGAATCACATGGTGGGTGATTAATGGGACATTTTGGAGTTGCAAAGACTTTAGCTATTTTGCAGGAGCACTTCTATTGGCCTCACATGAAACGAGATGTCGAACGGATTTGTGGTAGATGTGTCACATGTAGGCAAGCTAAATCCAAAGTGCAGCCCAACGGTTTGTATACTCCTTTACCAATTCCTAGTGAGCCTTGGATTGATATTTCAATGGATTTTGTGTTAGGATTGCCTAGGACTAAACGTGGAAGAGATTCAATTTTTGTGGTCGTGGATAGATTTTCTAAAATGGCACATTTTATTCCATGTCACAAAACGGATGACGCTTCGCAAGTTGCTGATTTGTTCTTTAGAGAGATTGTGAGATTACATGGCATGCCTAGGACAATTGTTTCGGATAGAGATGCTAAGTTCTTGAGCTATTTTTGGAAGACTTTGTGGTGTAAGCTAGGCACCAAGCTATTGTTTTCCACTACTTGTCATCCACAAACTGATGGTCAAACTGAAGTAGTAAATAGGACTTTGTCTACTCTATTGAGGGCAATCATTAGAAAGAACATCAAAACATGGGAAGAATGTTTACCACATGTTGAGTTTGCATATAATAGAGCTGTTCATTCTGCTACCAAATTTTCGCCATTTGAAATTGTGTATGGGTTTTTAATCCTTTAACTCCATTGGATTTATCTCCTTTACCTTTGACAGAGCACGTTAATTTAGATGGCAAAAAGAAAGCTGACTTTGTGAAGCAGATTCATGAGAAAGCAAGACTCAACATTGAGCGAAGAACGGAACTATATGCCACACAAGCCAACAAGGGACGTCAGAACCTGGTTTTTGAACCCGGAGATTGGGTTTGGCTGCATATGAGAAAAGAAATATTCCCAGCGAAAAGACGTTCCAAATTGCTCTCAAGAGGAGATGGCCCTTTCCAAGTCCTCGAGCGTATCAATGACAACGCTTACAAGCTAGATTTACCTGGTGAGTACAATGTAAGTACCACTTTTAATGTTACTGATTTGAGTCCTTTTGATGTAGGTGATGATTTGAGGGCAAATCCTTTTCAAGGCACCGCTTCGAAGGATCTCGTTCAAGTACCAATTGGGCCGGTTACGAGAGCACGAGCAAAGAAGTTCAAGGATGTGCTCAACGGACTCATCAAAGAGTTATGGGCTCAAGCAAATTCGTGGAGGCCCATTGAGCATGATCCACGTGGGCAACAAAGAATTGTCACCTTGATTCAAGTTCTAGAAGGATCCGGTCAAGGCTAAGAATTGGCAAGAAAACAATCGCAGAAAATCTAAACCAAATTGATGCGGAATAAATTGATGGTGGATTGACATGGAAATATGTTGGACCACAAAGATAATTGATGGTGAACCGACATAGAAATATGAAGAGTACCATATTTAGAACGATTTCATGCCTTATTCAAGTTAGATGTTTAAGTATATTTTGATTTGATATTTCTAAGTTTTCCATAATGGGTTTGTTGCCCAAATAATTGCTTGGACCGCAAGAGATTGCGTAGGGATAAAGAAAAAGACAGACATTGATTATTCATAAAACTTGTGAGGTTTATTCTCTTTGGTTCTTTGAAGAACTACTCGAACTTATTGGGATTTCCCGTGGCGTTCATATCGACTTATCAAACGGAGTTTCCACCACCGTTTGTGGCGTCTTCCTTATACCGAGGTTCTTGTTTGTCATAAACAATGAATCTGTTCATAGAACGATCTTGGGTTCCCTTTCGTTGTTGGGTCTCGTTATTCTTGACGGGGTTCACATCAACCTTACCGCCTTGGATAGTGCACATTTTCATCGCATGAAGAAAGAAACTATCTAATACAGATACAACAGGAAAACTTAGCACAAATCAGACTTGAAATCTCAATAATATGTAGGCATATTCTATCAAAGCACAAATAACTGAGATAGCAGATAAAGATCCATGAGATAGCTGAAAGACTAAGAAGAAAAACCTTGCACCTTACCCCCACCCCCTTTTTTTTTTTTTTTTTTTTTTGGTGAAAAAAAAAACAAATCAACTTGCAGAAAAGGAAAAGAAAAGACAATTAGTCCAAGCATGTAGGGTAAGGGCAAACCTGACCTTAGGGAGAGAGGTTTACCTATACCAAGACAGAAAAGCAGTTGCCCGACGTGTTTTGTCTGTCATCCCTATAAAATACCTGCAGAAATTTCTCAAGACAAAAAGAGAAACTATATATGGATAGACAAAATGGTTCCATAACAAATATGCAAAGTATGCACATGATATGACAATATAAAAGATGCAATACAAAGGATATGACAATATAAAAGATGCACTGCAAGTGTACCTGACATGCCTAGGATTGTGGTTCCTAGGATTTAGGAACTACAATCCTAGGCATGTGTGACCTCACCTACTAGGTGGGTCCGCTCCCCCATGGGAAGTGAGTGTGCCAATCTTGTCCTCCATCCTTTGGCTGTAGTTCTATATATTTGATCAAGTTCCGCATAAAGCTGCCAGTAATGGGCAATTCTTCATAGGATGGATCCCTTTTAGGCGTTTGCGGCTTTTCCTCATGATGCTGAGATTTGTTCTTCTTTGGCAACCAGGCCTATTTTACAGGAACAAACCTCTGCTGTTGTCGCTAATGCCTTGGAGCAGGATACCTTGCATGAGGTCCCGACTTTCTAGGCGGGTCCTTCTGAGGCTGAGGACCCCTGACATGACTATGAACTACACATTGGTGACATACGGGAGTTTTGTGAACTAGTGGAGCATACCTTGATAGTTTTCCTTTGAGCTTGTTGCTTCCTAAGAGCTTTGGTGCTAGTAGAATCTTTCTTTGGCAACTCCTTCACTTTAGTCCTCTGAACAAGTACGTGTGTTTTAGTATTTTATGTTGGCAACATTCTGGATGATAAAACCACTTTTTGTAACGGTTGCCTTTTAAACAAGTTTATCAGTTTTTATTCAAAGTCTTTAAGTTATATGGACAGTGTTCGTTTCAAGCCATGTGACTGGTCACAAAGTTCTAGAAGATGTCCATGAAGACTCCATGCATTTTTTTTGAAGTCAGATCAACCGGTTCCTGTGCAACCGTCCGGACAGGCCATTGAAGGTGTCCGAACGCCCCTCAGTATCTAGGAGCTTCAGCTTTGAAGACATCCGGACATCATAGCAACATCGTCAGGACGCTAGCCACCCTCATCTAATACCCTCCCCCTAAGATGCAGCATCTAATTGTTTTTACTTGTACCATGAAGGTCAAGGTAAAAATTTTTACTTGCACCATGAAGAACAAGATATAAAGCTAATTCAGCACAGAAGCAGTGAATATAAGCATATAACAAGGAATTCAGAGGAATAACTGCTTGTTTCTTGTTAGTGCTGCAACTAAGAGAGAATGCTAGAATTTTTAGGCTCTAGGTTTAACTAGCATGTTGGTCAATTTGACAATCTTATCAAAAACATCTCTCTCATTAGAATTTCTAGAAACAAGAAGTCAGAGAGGAAAGAATGTACCTTAGGAGAGCCTTGGACAGTGTACAATATCATCACATGAGGAAAGCAACTATCAAGCATAAAAAGTGTAAAGACCAAGAAAATAAATAAGGAGTTTAGCATTTAATAAATTATATTTATTAAGTAGATGAGACTAATAATTATATTCTAGGTGATAATATTTATACTATGTAAATAAAAAGAGTTTTAAGATAAAATAATGGAAGTTGGAATAATAAAATATTATTAATGAGTTTCTAGGATTAAGTAAAAATAAGTCTAGTTAGCATGGAAAAATAAACAAAGTGTTTATTTTTATCATATGGGCTTGTAAATGATAGCCCAAGAAAGGAGAAAAAGGATGATGTCTTTTAGGCCCAAACCAGGAATTTTCACTAAAGCCCTTAAAAATCACTTAGTTTGAGGGCATTTTTGAAATTTTCACCTAAACCCATATCCTCTCCTCATGACTCACGGCCACACACACTCTCTCCTTCAGATTTTTCTTTCTTTTTCTCACCTAAACTCACACACGCATCACTCTCGGTTTCCCCCACTCAACAAAAAAAATTTCCACCATTTTTCTCCCTTCTCTCTTGCTCTTCTCTCTTCTCTCATCAACCCTTGAACCTTGGGAGCCATGGCACATGTGGGGCTTTGATTTCTTGTTGGAAGCATTGCACAAAGGGGGTCTTTCAAGAGCAAAACCGTAAGTTCTCCATCCCTTTCATTTTTCTCTTCTCTTCTCCTCTCCACATGGGTTTGTGGTTGCTTGGAAAGAGTTTTTGAGCTCAAAACATTACCCATAGAGGGCTGTAATTTTCGGAATCTCCAGCCCTCTCTCTTACACTCTTTCATATGTAAATCATAAGTTTGGCTTGGGCTTTGCTTCAAATCAAGTCTTTCATTGTTTTTGAGCTTTGGGTAACGATTTTTGGGTGTTAGGACCTTCAATCTACCGATTATTTTGAGGTAATTTCGTAATCCCTAATTTTTGTCTAAGTTAGGTCAATTTTGGGTGTTAGACTAAATTGTTAAAATTAGCTTGAGGCTTTTGTGTATAATGAATTCCTATACACTATTTAAGCCATGGGTTGTTGGATTAAAGGATTTGAAACTCCAATTTTGTTAATTGTTGAAGTATATGCATAAACTCTAAATTTGATGAGTTGAGTTAAAATTGGGGCTTTTAGATGTTTAAGCCCTAGATTATTAATTAGTTGATTAATTGCATTTAGGGTGTTAATTGATCCTATGTTATGTATGTGCTTCATAAAAAAATAGATATTTATGGGGTTAGGTCCTAAAGTTAGTAATTTGTATAAATTGAAAATTTTAATTGTAAACCTAAGAATATTTCTATGTATAGGTTTAGTCAATTAATGGGTAATAAAGTAAACCCTATAATTTTATGGGTTAGTAATTGTAGATAATAAAATGTTGAATGGAACCTTAAAACTTTATGAGCTCAACTTTTAAACATGTATAAAGGGAATCATGAGTTTATGGCTATGAGTTGGGGCTTTGATGGGTATACTATGGTGGCTATTTCTCATTGGGTTCAATTATAAGAAGAGTCTAAAAGAAGAAAGTGAGACAAATAGTGAAGTGAAAGGAATAAATGAAAGTGAAGTGCACTAAGTGAAATAAATAGATTCACAAAATTACAATAAGAGTTAATAAAGTAATTTGTTGAATAAGGATTAAAGTCCTATAGTCTAATCACTTAAGTATTTATATCATAAAAGAATAAAAAGTTGAATAGGAGAGTTGAAAATAAAGATGTCAAGGGATTTATAGTTTAATCCAATTAGGTTTTATAACCTAAACTACTTGAATGGTTAGAAACTAGTAAATGTAAAGTATTTAAGTGTATCATTGAATTAGGTTTAAGCTTGCTAAGCATTGTATATATATATATATATATACATACATATACATGTACATGAGTCAAGTACGCGTTGTTAACCTAGCAAATAAGTAACGAGCTATAAAAAGGATTAACAATAATAGTAGCTAATAAAAATAGTAAATACATCTTATAATTAATAAACAAGGTAAAGTATAAACCTAGAACCAATGGTAAACCTAATAATAGCTTGAGGTACCTAGCTAGAGTTAGAAGCGTGTGATGCGACGTGTGAGCACGCGGGTAGTTTATGTGTCATAAAGTATAGAGCTCAATAACTTAGTCTAATATCATAAATGTTTGCAGGCACGTAAGGTGGAGACTTCAATTGTTCTCCAACGGTGAGTTCAACGTATTTAGAACGTGTGGGATATTCGAGTCATGAGCCCAGTGCAGCCAAGGTGAGTATTCTACTCACTGAGAAACCCTAGGAATTTAGATTTACATTTTGACAATATTTGGTTGTATTTATTGTTATGGAATTTGTTGGTGAAAATATATGTGAATGAGTTGTGATATATTTGGATTGAGAATTGTGATGATAAATGGATGTTGAAATTGTAATGTATTTATAGTTATGGAAGTGTTAGTAAAAATATATGTGAATGGGTTGTGATATATTTGGATTAAGAATTGTGATAATAAATGGATGTTGTTGAAATTGGAATGTATTGATGGTTATGGAATTGTTTGTAAAAAATATATGTGAATGAGTTATGATATATTTGGATTGAGAATTGTGATGATAAAAATATATGTGAATGAGTTATGATATATTTGGATTGAGAATTGTGATGATAAATGGATGTTGTTGGAATTGGAATGTATTGATGGTTATGGAATTGTTGATAAAAATGAAGGTGGTATGTGTTGAAAGAAAGATGTTTGGGAATACACATGTGATGATATGTATATAGTGTGAATGCTTTGGTATTATGAGAACCCGGTAGTTGATAGATGGTAAGTCCAATGTTGTAGTATCTGGAACAGTGGTAGGCCATAGTGTAGCAGCTCTTGGCTGAGATGAGTGGTAGGCCAGAGGGTACCAGCTCTTGGCTGAGATGTGTGTGGTAAGCCTAGCATTGAAGTGTTAGCACTAGTGAGATATGTGGTAAGCCTAGCATTGAAGTGCTAGTTCACGTGAGATGTGTGCCCTACGGGTCGTAGCTTTACGGGCGGTGTTGATGGTAAGCCTTGCATTGAAGTGCTAGTACTAGTGAGATATGTGGTAAGCCTAGCATTGAAGTGCTAGTTCACGTGAGATGTGTGCCCTGCGGGTCGTAGCTTTACGGGCGAATTTGATGGTAAGCCTAGCATTGAAGTGCTAGTACTAGTGAGATATGTGGTAAGCCTAGCATTGAAGTGCTAGCTCACGTGAGATGTGTGCCCTACGGATCGTAGCTTGGGCGTTGGCGATGGCAAGTCAAGCATTGAAGTGCTAGCACTCGTGAGATGTGTAGAATATTGTTTATGGTATGCATGGAATATTGTTAGTAGAAACTATAATAATATACGTGTGTGACGAATGTTGTGACTGTACTTAATGATGCGTTGTTGAGTGGACTTAATGATTTGAGAATAATATTGTTGAATCTTGTATGTATGTATTGATGGAAATCAAGGCACCGCTTTGAAGTATCTCGTTCAAGTACCAATTGGGCCGGTTACGAGAGCACGAGCAAAGAAGTTTAAGGATGTGCTCAACGGACTCATCCAAGAGTTATGGGCTCAAGCAAATTTGTGGAGGCCCATTGAGCATGATCCATGTGGCCAACAAAGAATTGTCACCTTGATTCAAGTTCTAGAAGAATCCGGTCAAGGCCAAGAATTGGCAAGAAAACAATCGCAGAAAATCTAAACCAAATTGACGCGGAATAATTGATGGTGGGCTGATATGGAAATACGTTGGACCACAAAGATAATTGATGGTGAACCGGCATGGAAACATGAAGAGTGCCATATTTAGAATGATTTCATGCCTTATTTAAGTTAGATATTTAAGTATATTTTGATTTGTTCACTTTTTTTAGATTAGGACTTTATTTTCTTTCCTTGCTAGGAATTGATTTGTTTTATTTATTAGGATTAGAACTACTTTCTCCGCAAGTAATTTTCTTGTATAAATAGGTATACCTACCATGTAATCGAGGAGACATTGATGATTCATAAAACTTGTGAGGTTTTATTCTCTTTGGTTCTTTGAAGAACTACTCGAACTTATCGGGATTTCCCGTGGCGTTCATCTCAACTTATCAAACGGAATTTCCACCACCGTTTGTGGCGTCTTCCTTATACCGAGGTTCTTGTTTGTCATAAACAACGGGTCGAGGTTTTTCCATTCGAATCTGTCCTTAGAACGGTCTTGGGTTCCCTATCGTTGTTGGGTCTCGTTATTCTTGACGGGGTTCACATCATGTATGTTTGTGTGCATTGTTTACTCCGTAGTGAGTCTTATACTACTGAGGTGGTGAACTCATACTTTCACCTGTACAGATGTGGTTAACTGATGGAGATCAAGGGACCGCTTTGAAGGATCTCGTTCAAGTACCAATTGGGCCGGTTACGAGAGCACGAGCAAAGAAGTTCAAGGATGTGCTCAACGGACTCATCCAAGAGTTATGGGCTCAAGCAAATTTGGGGAGGCCCATTGAGCATGATCCACGTGGGCAACAAAGAATTGTCACCTTGATTCAAGTTCTAGAAGGATCCGGTCAAGGCTAAGAACTGCTGAGATTGTTCGTTAATTTAGAAGGATCGGATTACAAGACTTATTTTCTTTACCTACCTAAGATCTTTATTTATTTTCTTTCCTTGCTAGGAATTGATTTGGACTTTATTTTCTTTCCTTGCTAGGAATTGATTTGTTTACTTATTAGGATTAGAACTACTTTCTCCGCAAGTAATTTTCTTGTATAAATAGGTGTACCTACCATGTAATGGAGGAGACATTGATTATTCATAAAACTTGTGAGGTTTATTCTCTTTGGTTCTTTGAAGAACTGCTCGAACTTATCGGGATTTCCCGTGGCGTTCATCTCGACTTATCAAACGGAGTTTCCACCACCGTTTGTGGCGTCTTCCTTATACCGAGGTTCTTGTTTGTCATAAACAACGGGTCGAGGTCTTCCATTCAAATCTGTTCATAGAACGATCTTGGGTTCCCTTTCGTTGTTGGGTCTCGTTATTCTTGACAGGGTTCACATCATTAACCTTACAACCGTACAGAGTTTGACGCTTTGATTGCAAGTCCAGTGGATCTAATGAAATGACTTCGTAGCATAGTACTTGGGATGTTATGACCGAAGCACGACGCGACAGTTATAATGGTTGGACCATGTGTTGTTCGCCTTTTGGTAGACTTTGTTTATGGCTCGTGTCGCCTGTGACACGTGTATTTATGAGCCAGTCTTTTAGTATGTATTTAATAGCTATGTAAAAGCCTTAAACAGATAGACAGATTAATAACTCTTTTGTTGTGATTAACTGTTGTTTATAGATGTACCTTTCGCTATGTTGATAATATTATTATATGTTATCCGCTGCGTAGATGTAACTCTGATTATCAAGTACATGTTATGGAATGTGTACCGTATGTTGGCTGAGTGACATGAAGTCGTGCCACTGTGATGACTCATTATATGTTTTTTTTTTTTTAAAAAAAGGGTCGTCACAAAAAGTGAGCTAGAAAACTTTGCATATGTCAGACTTATGTTCTCAACCACATATGTAAGCATAATTCATCAAAGCACAATGAACCAATAAAATAGAATAAGAGGCATGAGATAGCTGACAAAATTTTAAAAAGAACCACCCTGCTAGAAAACTCCCCAAAATATATATATATATATATATATGTTTTGTTAAAAACATCTTGCCTTCAGAGGACTAGACACAGAGAAGCCTAATCCTAGCATGGAAATACACGTCACAAACATCAATGGATTTTCGAAAGGACTCAAACCTGCTACCATCCAGAGGTTTGGTAAGAATGTCTGCCAATTGGTTATCAGTGGGAATGAAAGAGAGAGAAACTACCTCAGATTCCACAAGATCACGCAAGAAGTGATGTCTGATGTCGATGTGCTTGGTCCGAGAGTGCTAAACAGGATTCTTGGAAATATTTATAGTACTAGTATTATCACAGTTGATAATCATGGTATCCTGAGTGAATCCATAGTCACATAACAACTTCTTCATCCACAACAATTGGGTACAACAGCTTCCCGCAGCAATATACTTAGCCTCAGCAGTGGAGAGAGAAATCGAGTATTGTTTCCTACTCATCCAGGCTACAAGATTATTTTCTACATAGAAGCATCCTCCTGAGGTGCTCTTCCTATCATCAGCATTTCCAGCCCAGTCTGCATCAGAGTATCTCGCAACAACAAAATTTGTTTCCCTAGAATACCATATGACATAGAAAAGAGTATCATTTACATACCTGATGATACACTTGACTGCAATGAGGTGAGATTCTTTAGGATTTTCCTGAAAACGAGCACAAACTCCCACATTGAAGGCAATATCTGGTCGGCTGGCTGTGAGGTATAGGAGGCTCCCTATCATACTCCTGTATAGAGTTGGATGAACTGGTTTCCCTGCATGGTCATTGCTTATCTTGACACTTCCCATCTAGACGGAAACGTTTAACCATATCTTTAGCATACTTGGATTGAGAGATGAAAATGTGTTCAGAAGTTTGTTTGACTTGAAGACCAAGAAAGTAATTCAACTCACCATCATGCTCATCTCAAATTTTTGCTTCATCTACTCAGAAAATTCATGGGCTAGGAAATCTAGAGTAGTTGATGGAGATCAAGGCACCGCTTTGAAGGATCTCGTTCAAGTACCAATTGGGCCGGTTACGAGAGCACGAGCAAAGAAGTTCAAGGATGTGCTCAACGGACTCATCCAAGAGTTATGGGCTCAAGCAAATTCGGGGAGGCCCATTGAGCATGATCCACGTGGCCAACAAAGAATTGTCACCTTGATTTAAGTTCTAGAAGAATCCGGTCAAGGCCAAGATTTGGCAAGAAAACAATCGCACAAAATCTAAACCAAATTGATGCGGAATAATTGATGGTGGGCTATATGGAAATACGTTGGACCACAAAGACAATTGATGGTGAACCGGCATGGAAATATGAAGAGTACCATATTTAGAATGATTTCAAGCCTTATTTAAGTTAGATATTTAAGTATATTTTGATTTGTTTACTTTTTGGATTTGGACTTTATTTTCTTTCCTTGCTAGGAATTGATTTGTTTACTTATTAGGATTAGAACAACTTTCTCCGCAAGTAATTTTCTTGTATAAATAGGTGTACCTACCATGTAATAGAGACATTGATGATTCATAAAACTTGTGAGGTTTTATTCTCTTTGGTTCTTTGAAGAACTACTCGAACTTATCGGGATTTCCCGTGGCGTTCATCTCGACTTATCAAACGGAATTTCCACCACCGTTTGTGGCGTCTTCCTTATACCGAGGTTCTTGTTTGTCATAAACAACGGGTCGAGGTTTTTCCATTCGAATCTGTCCTTAGAACGGTCTTGGGTTCCCTTTCGTTGTTGGGTCTCGTTATTCTTGACAGGGTTTACATCATTTGGTATCAGAGCACACTCTCCAAAGAATCATGGGCAGAACTTAACCGGTGGAAAGATCAATTTTTCCAGCAATGGAGAGATGAAATTGCAGCACGTCAGGTACGATTCTCATCTGTTTCATTAGAAAACCCACCCGAACAACTGCCAAAACCCACAACCCTACCACAAATCAACCCGGCAGAACCATCACTGCCCAAAACCACAGCCCCACCACCATGCAAAGACCCCGAACCCATCACTGCACGACTACAAGACCAACCACCACCATCATCCTTAGAAAAACCACTCAAACAACAACCCACAAAAGCCACCCTACCACCACCATCACCCCTTGAAAATTTTCCAGAAAAACAACCACTGCCTATACCCACAGTCGTAGCAACACCTCCGAAATTCCCACCATGTTCATCAATCACCCAGCCACTCCATCACCCAAGGTACCCACCCCCGAAACCTCAAAACCCAGCCACCCTCTTCACGATTCCCTCAACCCAACGTTTCCCATACCTCAAGATCACCCATGGTCAGCCACAAACCAAAAGGATCAAACCGAAAAAACAATCCCAACCAGGGAAACCCAATTTTTTTCACATAGATTGGTTCAAAAGGAAGAAACGGGCCAGATACAAAATGAGCAACAGAGGACCGAAGAAGAAGAGACAGGTGTTGAGGGCCAAAATCCAGGGGTTCACAATTCCGACGATTTGGCGTTTAGCAAGAAAGAGGCTCGGGGAGCCGACCCAAACTGGGCCGTGGCCTAGAGCATCGTTCCCTGGCCGGCGGCAAGACCTAGAAGCTGGAACGATGGAGGGAGGTCTGGCGAAGCAAGCTTCTTCACCGGGCTATTTCTCCGGTCACCGGCGGCCACCCAGACGCCCCCCTGACGGTGATGACGCGAGGGTCGGTGATTTCGGCGTGAACCACGGCAGCCCAGAATCTTCCATCGAGCACAGGGGCGAGCCTCCATGTGATTCTGTGACGGATGCAGAGGCACCGGCCGATGATCGACAGTTTCCTGTGAGCGAGGTGGACAGAGGAGCACACTCAGGTTTGATTGGTGGAGGAAGAATGAATATGGGATTCGAGATTTTCGGACTTTCGGTTGAAGGAGACTGGAATCGGAAATCTGCTGCTGGAAAAAAAAATTGAAGAATGCTGTGGCAATACCCGAGAGTTCCAGATTTTGCATTGAAAGAGAAGTAAACCGGGAATCTGTTGTTAGAGGAAAATGGAAAGGAACTGTAGCTGAGACAAAAGGGGCGCGTTGCAGTTCCTTGCAAAGAAGAAGCTGGATCCTTAAACAAAGAAGAAGAGGACCACGAAAAAAAAGAAAAAGAGATGGCCCTTTCCAAGTCCTCGAGCGTGGTGATTTGAGGACAAATCCTTTTCAAGAGGAAGGGAATGATGGAAATCAAGGCACCGCTTTGAAGTATCTCGTTCAAGTACCAATTGGGCCGGTTACGAGAGCACGAGCAAAGAAGTTTAAGGATGTGCTCAACGGACTCATCCAAGAGTTATGAGCTCAAGCAAATTTGTGGAGGCCCATTGAGCATGATCCACGTGGCCAACAAAGAATTGTCACCTTGATTTAAGTTCTAGAAGAATCCGGTCAAGGCCAAGAATTGGCAAGAAAACAATCGCAGAAAATCTAAACCAAATTGATGCGGAATAATTGATGGTGGGCTATATGGAAATACGTTGGACCACAAAGACAATTGATGGTGAACCGGCATGGAAATATGAAGAGTACCATATTTAGAATGATTTCAAGCCTTATTTAAGTTAGATATTTAAGTATATTTTGATTTGTTTACTTTTTGGATTTGGACTTTATTTTCTTTCCTTGCTAGGAATTGATTTGTTTACTTATTAGGATTAGAACTACTTTCTCCGCAAGTAATTTTCTTGTATAAATAGGTGTACCTACCATATAATAGAGACATTGATGATTCATAAAACTTGTGAGGTTTTATTCTCTTTGGTTCTTTGAAGAACTACTCGAACTTATCGGGATTTCCCGTGGCGTTCATCTCGACTTATCAAATGGAATTTCCACCACCGTTTGTGGCGTCTTCCTTATACCGAGGTTCTTGTTTGTCATAAACAACGGGTCGAGGTTTTTCCATTCGAATCTGTCCTTAGAACGGTCTTGGGTTCCCTTTCGTTGTTGGGTCTCGTTATTCTTGACAGGGTTCACATCAGTAGCTCCAAATATAATGTCATCAACATAGATTTGAGCAATGATCTTGTGTGTACCTTGATTTCTGATGAACAAGGTCTGATCAGCCCATCCCCTTATAAACCCCTTGGCCAAAAGATATGTAGTGAGACAACTCATACCATGCTCGAGGAGCCTGCTTAAGACCATATAAAGCTTTCTTTAGCTTGTAGATATGATGATGGGGATGATGAGGATCTTGAAATTCTTTTAGCTGTTCTACATAAAATTCTTCTTGAAGAATGCCGTTTAGAAAAGCACTCTTTACATCCATCTGATAAAGCTTAAATCCAAGATGGCAAGCAATGGAGAGAAGAATTCTTATGGATTCTAACCTGGCAACCAGAGCAAAGGTTTCATCAAAGTTTATTCCCTCAATTTGAGTGTAGCCCTGGGCAACAAGGTGTGCTTTATTGCTCACCACTGGACCATGCTCATCTGACTTGTTCTTGAAAACCCACTTGGTGCCAATGATATTATGATCAGGAGGTCGGGGAACCAGAGTCCAAACATTATTTCTGGTAAACTAATGAAGCTCATCATGTATGGCAGAAACCCAGCTTCCATCTTGTAGGGCTTCATCAACTTTCTTAGGCTCTGTCTATGCAAGGTAGCAGCTGTAGGAAACTTGATTAGCTACTTCACTTGACGGCTGGATGACTCTGTTTCTTAGTCGACGCCTTTCTTCAACAGTCCCAAGAAGCCGCTGGGGGGATGATTGAGCTTCACCCATGACCGCTTAGGAGGATTTGTGGGATTATCCTCATCTTCAGAAGCACTGGCAGTAGTATCAGAAGTTGCAAGCATAGGAAGAGATTCAGTTGGAGACAGAACTGGAGAAGTCTTAATCACGTCAGCTAATAAAATAGGCAGTTCAGTCAAAATGGGCCGATTTTCCTCCCCCTTGCTTGGTGCCTCAACTTCTTCATCATCAATTATAACATTGATAGATTCCATCATAGCCTTTGTTCTTTTATTGAAAACCCTGTAAGTACGACTATTTGTGGAATATCGCAAGAATATACCTTCATCACTTTTGGGATCCAATTTCCCAAGATTCTCCCTATCACGAAGAATATAGAATTTACTTCCAAAAGTTCTGAAGTACTTAACTGTGGGCTTCTTACCTCGCCAAATCTCATAGGGAGTCTTGTTTGTTTCAGGCCTCAGGTAGACTCTGTTGATAATATGGCATGCAGTATTGACAGCTTCACCCCAAAAATGTTGAGATTTTTTGAGTGGATCATTAGACGGGCTATCTCTTGAATCACCCTATTCATCACTGCTGAAGAGTGATAGGAGAAGAAAATTCCTGCTTGATTCCATACGAAAGGAAGAATTCTTCAAACTTGGCATTCTCAAATTCCTTCCATGATCACTGCAGATCCTCATAATCTGGTAGTTTTGCTCAATTTGAATTTCCATGAATAAATGTTGAGTTGCATCAAAAGCACCATATTTTTCCCGAAGAAGAATAGCCCATGTATATCGAGAAAAATCATCTACTACCACCAATATATACTTTCTCCCACCTAGACTAGCAGTTCTAGTGGGACCCATGAGATCCATATGCAGCAATTCTAAATTTCTGGAAGTAAGAATACTTGAGGTCTTCTAATGAGTTGCTCGAGTCTACTTCCCTAGCTGGCAAGGACCACAGACTCCTTTCCCAGTCTTCTCCATTTTAGGCAGATCTTTGACAATGTTTTTGCTAGCAATCTTCAACAAATCTATGAAATTCAAATGCCCCAACCTTTGATGCCACAGTTCACTGTCATCTATCGTTACCTTATTGCAGATAATTTGAGGATCTGAAGTGAGACCATGAAGGCCATAATAGTTGCCATCAGTCCTTTCTCCCCCCATAAGCCATTTGCTACTGCTGTCAAAGATATTGCATTACTTTTTGGAGAATTGAACCACCAAATTATTGTCACAGAATTGGCTGATGCTGAGAAGATTTGCCTTGAGCCCTTCCACATACAAAGCTTCCTGAGATGCTCAAAATCCTGGAATGTCGATGATCCCTTTTCCAATAACCTTGGATTGGCTTCCATCTCCATAGGTGATTCTTCCTCCTTTGCCCATCTGAACTTCTTTCAGGAGAGTCTTATCACCTATCATGTGTTTAGAACAGCCACTATCCAAATACCACAAACAATTATTAAGAATTTTTATGGCATTATGAGAAACTAGACACAAATTATCCTCCTTTTTAACCCAGACTTGTTTGGAAGTTTTCTTCTTATCATTAGCCAAGACAGATCTTTTTTCATTAGGAGTGAGGCTTCCTAACTTCTCACTAATAAGTTTTTAACTTGATCACTTAAATTCTTGACTTGGTTCTCAAAACCTGGTTCACCTTCTCTAGGTACATGCGATCTATCCCAAGGTTTTTGAGAATGAATCTGGAAGCAATTAGGGCGAATATGTAGAGATAGAATTACAGTTTTCATGACTAACCCCTTTATCCCCAAAAGTAAATTGAGTATGATCATGAGACATGCTAGGTTTAACAAACATAGTTCTATGAATAGACATACCATGAGAAATAGAAGCAACTTTATCAATACTCAAGTCAGAATTAAAAGATTTGTCCAAACGTAATTTAGAATTCATTAGATCATCTTCTAAAAACTTAATTTTTCCAATAAACACATCCTTTTTAATTTCAAAATCTTTAAGTCTTTATAGGTGATCAATGCTAGATTTTTTAAAATCTTCAAATTGTTTAAACAATTTGACACACAACCTTTGGAATTCATCTTTTTCCATCAAATCAAAATTGACAGACATGATATAAGCAATAGAAGTCAAATAGAATAACACTCAAGAATTTAATCTTTTCAGAGTGTACCAAGCTCTAATACCAAGTGAAAAATAGATGACTTCTATTTTAACCGTGTGTATGTGCACAATGTGTTAACAAAATAATGTAAGCGTAGAATTTAAATGACACAAGAATTTTGTTAACGAAGTGGAAACTCAATCAAGAGAAAAACCACTCTGAGGCAGCCAAACCCAGGATATCCACTATTCAGAAGACAAAGCTAGTAGATAGACAGTAACACTCACATACCCGATGCAGCGATCGTATTTAGTACTTTGACGTGTAACCCAGCACGAACGCCTCCCAACCAAGTCTCCTACTTGAAGATGATGTGAACCCCGTCAAGAATAACGAGACCCAACAACGAAAGGGAACCCAAGACCGTTCTAAGGACAGATTCGAATGGAAAAACCTCGACCCGTTGTTTATGACAAACAAGAACCTCGGTATAAGGAAGACGCCACAAACGGTGGTGAAAATTCCGTTTGATAAGTCGAGATGAACGCCACGGGAAATCCCGATGGAGATCAAGGCACCGCTTTGAAGGATCTCGTTCAAGTACCAATTGGGCCGGTTACGAGAGCACGAGCAAAGAAGTTCAAGGATGTGCTCAACGGACTCATCCAAGAGTTATGGGCTCAAGCAAATTCGGGGAGGCCCATTGAGCATGATCCACGTGGGCAACAAAGAATTGTCACCTTGATTCAAGTTCTAGAAGGATCCGGTCAAGACTAAGAACTGCTGAGATTGTTCGTTAATTTAGAAGGATCGGATTGCAAGACTTATTTTCTTTACCTACCTAAGATCTTTATTTATTTTCTTTCCTTGCTAGGAATTGATTTGTTTACTTATTAGGATTTGAACTACTTTCTCCGCAAGTAATTTTCTTGTATAAATAGGTGTACCTACCATGTAATCGAGGAGACATTGATGATTCATAAAACTTGTGAGGTTTTATTCTCTTTGGTTCTTTGAAGAACTACTCGAACTTATCGGGATTTCCCGTGGCGTTCATCTCGACTTATCAAACGGAATTTCCACCACCGTTTGTGGCGTCTTCCTTATACCGAGGTTCTTGTTTGTCATAAACAACGGGTCGAGGTTTTTCCATTCGAATCTGTCCTTAGAACGGTCTTGGGTTCCCTTTCGTTGTTGGGTCTCGTTATTCTTGACGGGGTTCACATCATTTCCGTTTGATGAGTCGAGATGAATGCCACGGGAAATCCCGATAAGTTCGAGTAGTTCTTCAAAGAACCAAAGAGAATAAACTTCACAAGTTTTATGAATCATCAAATCAATGTCTGTCTTTTTCTTTACAACCACATGCTTAAATAGGCTTTACAAAAGACTAGCAAGCTCTCTATCCCTACGCAATCTCTTGCGGTCCAAGCAATTATTTGGGCAACAAACCCATTATGGAAAACTTAGAAATATCAAATCAAAATATACTTAAATATCTAACTTAAATAGGGCATGAAATCGTTCTAACCATGGTACTCTTCATATTTCCATGTCAGTCCACCATCAATTTATTCCGCATCAATTTGGTTTAGATTTCCTGCGATTGTTTTCTTGCCAATTCTTAGCTTTGACCGGATCCTTCTAGAACTTGAATCAAGGTGACAATTCTTTGTTGCCCACGTGGATCATGCTCAATGGGCCTCCACGAATTTGCTTGAGCCCATAACTCTTGGATGAGTCCGTTGAGCACATCCTTGAACTTCTTTGCTCGTGCTCTAGTAACCGGCCCAATTGGTTCTTGAACGAGATCCTTCGAAGCGGTGCCTTGATCTCCATCATTCCCCTCCTCTTGAAAAGGATTTGCCCTCAAATCATCACCTACATCAAAAGGACTCAAATCAGTAACATTAAAAGTGGTACTTACATTGTACTCACCAGGTAAATCTAGCTTGTAAGCGTTGTCGTTGATACGCTCGAGGACTTGGAAAGGGCCATCTCCTTTTGGGAGCAATTTGGAACATCTTTTCGCCGGGAATTTTTCTTTTCTCATATGCAAGCAAACCCAATCTTCGGATTCAAAGACCAGGTTGCGACGTCCCTTGTTGGCTTGTGTGGCATATTGTTCCGTTCTTCGCTCAATGTTAAGTCTTGCTTTCTCATGAATCTGCTTCACAAAGTCAGCTTTCTCTTTGATTAATTGAAATGCTTTCTCTTGTTCTTCTCCCCACCGAAATCCAACGTTCTTCTTGATCACTTCGGTAAGCGGTGCAGCTAAGCTACTGAAGTCCTTCACGAACCGCCGATAGAAAACTAGCAAGTCCATGAAAACTACGAACATTACCTACACTTGTGGGGCTCGGCCAATCTTGGATTGCTCGTACCTTCTCCTCATCAACCTGTATACCTTGTGCACTAACAACAAATCCCAAAAATACAAGCTTATCGGTGTAAAAAGTGCACTTCTTTAAATTAGCAAACAACTTTTCTTTCCTTAGCACATCTAAAATGGATTTCAAATGTACTACATTATCGTCTATGTTCTTGCTATAAATGAGTATATCATCAAAATAGAAAATAACAAATCTGCCCATAAATGCACGTAAAACATGGTTCATAAGTCTCATAAAGGTGCTCGGAGCATTTGTCAAACCAAAAGGCATAACTAACCATTCATACAAACCATATTTTGTTTTAAAGGAGGTTTTCCATTCATCTCCTTCTTTTATCCTAATTTGATGATAACCACTTTTTAAATCAATCTTAGAAAATATGCAAAAACCATGCAGCTCATCTAACATATCATTTAAGCGTGGGATAGGATGACGATACTTTACCGTTATGTTGTTGATGGCTCGGCAATCAACGCACATTCTCCACGTCCCATCCTTCTTAGGTACAAGTAAGACCGGAACCGCACATGGGCTCATGCTCTCCCTCACGTGCCCTTTCTCCAACAATTCACTTACCTGCCGTTGAAGCTCCTTTGTCTCCCCAGGATTGCTCCTATAAGCTGGTCGGTTTGGGATGGTTGCACAGGGAACAAAATCAATTTGATGTTCAATCCCTCGGATTGGAGGTAACCCATGTGATATTTCCTCGGGGAAGACATCCTTGTACTCCTGCAAAAGAGAAACAATAGAACTAGGCAAAGCAAGGTCAAGTTCGTTAGTATTTAAAAGTGCCTCTTTGTACAAAAGTACAATCATCGACTGTTTTGAAAACATTGCCCGCTTGATCTCACTCACTTTTGCATAGAAATTCTTTTGTTTTCTCTCAAGGGCCGAACTTTGATTTTCTTTTTCTCTCTCATTTTTCTCGGCCTCTCTCTGTTTTTCACTTCTTTTCCTTTGCGCACTCTCTTTCTTTTGTTCACTCTCCTTTTGAAATCTCACTTGATCCTCGTATACTTGCTGCGGTGTCAATGGTACGAGAGTGATTGATCGTTGATTAAGTACAAAAGAGTACTTGTTCGTAAAGCCATCATGATTCACTTGCCTATCGAACTGCCATGGACGCCCTAGCAATAAGTGTCCCGCCTGCATTGGTACTACATCACACAACACTTCATCTTCATATTTACCGATTCGAAATGCAACTAACACTTGCTTGTTCACCCTTATCTCACCACTATCATTTAGCCATTGCAACTTGTACGGTCTAGGATGCTTTATCATGGGCAATCCCAATTTTCTCCAGCACAATTGTGCTTGCAACATTAGTACAACTACCACCATCAATAATCACACTACATACTTTGTCTTTAACGTAGCACCTAGTGTGAAAGATGTTCTCCCGCTGTACTTCATCAACTCCTTTTGCTTGCAAGCTCAATGCTCTCCTCGCCACCAATGTCAATGCGTCAGGGGCTAAATACTCCTCATCGGAAACATCCTCCAATGGCGGCATGTTGTCGGTGTCGGAATGATGGGCCCCATGGTAGGCCGAATCTTAAAGATCCCTTACAAGTTCCAGATGGGCCAATCACAAAGTCAAGGGCGAAGAAGATCAAGGAGGCAATGCAAGGATTGGTGCAATCCACTTGGGCCGAGTTTGCAAATTTATCGAGCAAGACTCCAACATTCAAGATGGGTTTGAAAGAAGAAGAACCAACTTTAATTCATGTGATACAAGCAACAGATGGGGACGGCATAGCCTAGTGGTTTCTTGCAAACTCTTTATTTCACTAAGTATAGGCATATGAGCCTATTTTTATGTTCTATGGTTGTGGGCCTTTAGGCCTATTTGTTTTATTAAGTGGACTTCTTTTATTAGCTATAGAAGTGTAGTTTAGGATATTTTGGGCTTGAAGATGTTCAGCCCATGTCTTTTAATTGATGTAGGCCTTAGTAGGGTTAGGGTTTTATGGAGAGATTTTAAAAAGACTTTGTAGCCGCATATGTTAGACAAGTTGATTGTGAATGAAGTTTTATTCTTCATAGAAAACTTTTCAGTTTTCTCTACTTGTTCTTGATTGAACTAAGAACTTATCAAAGGCAAACCCTTTGTGGCGTTCTAACCAAATTTAGGTTCTTGAAACAAGATTTCAACGGGTCTAGATTCTTTGGACTTGATTCTTGGCTTTCTTGGGTAGATTTCAATTTGTTTGTGGGTTCAAAGGGGATTTCATCCTGCGGGTTCACATCATTTGGTATCAGAGCTCAGGCTCCAAATCAGGTCTTGTTTATCCTTCTTATTTATCCTTTTCCTTTTCCTTTTCTTTTTCTTCTTTTCCCTTTTTTTTTAGTTCTTGCATTTGGGTCTACAACTCCTTTCTTCATTCTTATTAATTTCGTGTGTTCTGTTCGGAAAAAAAAAAAAAAAAAAAAAAAAAAAAAAAATTGTGTTAGAATTCAGATCTGTGATTTTCACAATTGGTTACTCGTGTAAGTGATTCAGGAATTCAGATTTGTGAATTCTTTAATTAATTACACCAGTCTATGCTTTAATTTTTTTCAAATCTGAAATTGTCAGATTTGAATTCCATTCTTGATTGCTTTTGCAAATCTTTGCTTAAATTTTTCAGATTTGAATCCTTGCTTTAACTTCCATATCTGTAATTTTTCAAATTTTTTTTTTTTAAAAAAAAAAAAAAAAAAAAAAATAACAAATAAAAAAAAAAAAAAAAAAAAAAAAAAAAAAAAAAAAAAAGAAGAAGAAGAAGAAGAAGAAAGAAATTTCAAAAAAAAAAAAGAAAAAAAAAAGAAAAAGAAAAAAAAAAAAAAAAAAGCTATTTGATATACTTTGCAATCCGAAAATTGAAGTGATTTGGTGTTGATTGATCTTTATCTTTAAAGGGATCGAGTGTATCATCTTTAGTATCTTGTGTCCTAATTGTTCTTTCCTCGTACAAATTCTTTTAGATCCGTGTCATTTTATTCCTTTCTTGTTTCTGGAATCTATTGCTGGTTGGAATAATACAAGGTGATGTCTTGATTTAGTTCAACTAGTTCTTAAAGAACTTGAAAGGGAAAACAGGTGAGGTGAAAGACTAAAAGAGTGGATACACGAGTGGAGTGACAATATTTGAGTGTAAACACGTAAGGGAGTGTGTGAGGTTTTTACCACTAACATATTTTTTGTTTTGTAGTGCATTAAAAATGTCTCATAAGAGTGATTCAACACCTAAGGAGGAGGTGGATAATTCATTCTTTGTATTGCGGGCCATGCAACAACAGTTTGAACAGTTGAATTTGGTGTTGGAGGAGGTGAAGAATAGGATGGATCAGCAGGAGATAGTCATTAGAAATCTGCAAGGTGGGCGAGATAGGAGGAGACGTGCGCCTAGCATTGAAAATGAGTTTGAAAACGAAGGAGATGATGATGATGAGGAAGACATAGCATCTGAAGTTGGAAGGGGCGGAGTTGACAGACCTAGAGGAGGTAGGCGTGGAAGAGGACATGGGAGAAATCCAAGGGGTCGAGATGAGGTAGATAGGAACCTTGGGAGCATCAAAATGAAAATACCATCTTTCCAAGGTAGGACTGACCCTGAAGCCTATTTAGAGTGGGAGAAGAAAATAGAGTTGATTTTTGATTGTCACAATTATTCAGAAGAGAAGAAGGTGAAGTTGGCGGTAATTGAGTTCACTGATTATGCAATTATTTGGTGGGATCAATTAATGACCAATAGGAGGAGGAATCATGAGAGACCTATAGAAACATGGGGTGAGTTGAAAGCTCTCATGAGGCGAAGATTTGTACCTAGCCACTACTATAGAGACCTCTACCAAAAATTACAAAACCTTACACAAGGGTCAAGAAGTGTAGAAGATTACCATAAGGAGATGGAGGTGTCTATGATTCGGGCCAATGTAGAGGAGGATCGGGAGGCCACAATGGCCAGATTTTTAAGTGGTTTGAATAGGGACATAGCCAATGTAGTTGAGTTGCAACATTATGTGGAGGTAGAAGATATGGTGCACATGGCTATGAAGGTGGAGAGGCAATTAAAGAGAAAGGGGGCAGCAAGGTATACTTCAGTTTCTAGCACTCCTTGGAAACCACAATGGGATAGAAATGCTCAAGCTATAGTAAAGGGAAAGACCGAACCACCTAAGGGAAAAGATGAGGGAACTAGCAAGAACAAACCCAAGGTTGATTTCCGACCTTCAAGGAATAGAGATATTAAATGTTTTAAGTGTTTGGGTTCAGGGCACATTGCGTCTCAATGTCCAAACAAGCGAGTGATGGTTCTGCGAGACAATGGGGAGGTGATGACTGATAGTGAAGATGATAGTGATGAGATGCCCGAGTTGGTTAATGCTAGTGATGATGATGGAGTGGAATACCCCGTAGAAGGTGAGTCTCTTGTTGCCAGGCGTGCTCTCAATACGCAAATTAAGATAGACGATATGGAGCAACAGAGAGAGAACATATTTCATACCAGATGTTATGTAAACAACAAGGTGTGTAGTATGATTATAGACGGGGGAAGTTGCACCAATGTAGCTAGTACCACCCTAGTTGAAAAGCTGAGCTTACCTTTATTGAAGCACCCTAGACCTTATAAGTTGCAATGGTTGAATGAATGTGGGGAGGTCAAGGTCAATAAGCAAGTTTTGGTGGCTTTTACCATTGGAAGGTATAGTGATGAGGTGCTTTGTGATGTAGTTCCTATGCATGCTGGCCATATTTTGTTGGGGAGGCCATGGCAGTATGATAGGAGGGTGATTCATGATGGGTTTACAAACAAGTACAACTTTGTGAAGGATGGAAAAACATTCAAGCTTGCTCCTTTAACCCCAAAACAGGTCTTTGAGGACCAACTGAAGCTGAAAAGTGAGATTGAGCAAAAAAAAAAGAGTGAAAAGGAAAATAGAGAGGTGCTTGAGAATAAAGAAAAGAGAGTGGAGCCACGAGAGAAAAAAGAAAGAGGACTTGTAGAGAGAAAAGGGAAGGCAAATATTAGTTTTTATGCAAAGGAGAGTGAGGTTAAGAGGGCCTTCTTAGCAGATCAGCCTATGATTTTTCTTGTTTACAAAGAATCTTATCTTAATCTTGATGAAACTAACCAATCTCTTCCTAGTTTGGCTCTTTCTTTGTTGCAGGAGTTTGATGATGTATTTCCGGAGGAGATGCCGAGTGGGTTGCCACCCATTAGAGGCATTGAGCACCAAATTGATTTCATACCCGGAGCAGTTATTCCAAACCGACCAGCCTATAGGAGTAATCCAGAGGAGACCAAGGAGCTTCAAAGGCAAGTTGAAGATTTGTTGAGCAAGGGGTACGTGAGGGAGAGCATGAGCCCATGTGCAGTACCAGTGCTACTAGTGCCAAAGAAGGATGGGACTTGGAGGATGTGCATTGATTGCAGAGCGGTCAACAATATTACGGTAAAGTACCGTCATCCCATTCCTAGATTAGATGATATGCTTGATGAATTGCATGGCTCATGTATTTTCAGTAAAATAGATCTTAAAAGTGGATATCATCAAATTAGAATGAAAGAGGGAGATGAATGGAAAACAGCTTTTAAGACTAAACATGGACTTTATGAATGGTTGGTTATGCCATTTGGACTTACAAATGCGCCTAGTACTTTCATGAGATTAATGAACCATGTCTTACGTGCGTTCATAGGCAAATTTGTAGTCGTGTACTTTGATGATATCTTAGTGTATAGCACGAACTTAGATGAACATATTGAGCATTTAAGATGTGTGTTAGATGTGTTGAGATGTGAAAAGTTGTATGCTAATTTTAAGAAATGTACCTTTTGCATGGAAAAAGTTGTTTTTCTTGGTTATGTTGTTAGTACAAAAGGTATTGAGGTGGATGAAGAAAAAGTAAAGGCTATCAAGGAGTGGCCAACGCCTAAAAGCATCACTGAGGTAAGAAGCTTTCATGGTTTAGCTAGCTTTTATAGGCGTTTTGTTAAAGATTTTAGCACCATTGTTGCACCACTCACTGAAATAATTAAAAAGAACGTTGGATTTCATTGGGGGAGTGATCAAGCAAATGCATTTGCTACTATCAAAGAAAGGTTGTGTTCTACACCTGTGTTAGCATTACCTGATTTTAACAAAACTTTTGAGATTGAATGTGATGCCTCAGGAATAGGAATTGGAGCCGTTTTAATGCAGGATAGGCGGCCCATAGCCTTCTTCAGTGAGAAGCTAAGTGGGGCAGCCTTGAATTACCCCACTTATGACAAAGAACTTTATGCTCTTGTTCGCGCTCTAGAGACGTGGCAGCACTACCTTTGGCCTAAGGAATTTGTGATCCACACCGATCATGAATCATTAAAGCATCTCAAGAGTCAAGGTAAATTAAATAAGCGACATGCTAGATGGATTGAATACATTGAGACCTTTCCCTATGTCATCCGTTACAAGCAAGGTAAGGAGAACATTGTTGCTGATGCTTTATCACGAAGGTATGTACTTCTTACTTCTCTGAGTGCTAAAATGCTTGGGTTTGAATATGTGAAAGACATGTATGTCAATGACGCTGATTTTTCTGATGTGTCTATAGCGTGTGATAAAGCGGCATTTGGTAAGTTTTACAAGCATGATGGTTATTTGTTTAAAGAAAGCAAATTGTGTGTGCCAAATTGTTCAATGCGTGAATTATTGGTACGTGAGGCACATGGTGGGGGATTAATGGGACATTTTGGTGTGAGGAAAACCTTAGAAATTTTACATGAACATTTCTTTTGGCCTAGGATGAGAAGAGACGTCACCCGAATATGTGATAGGTGCATTACATGTCGCAAGGCCAAATCTAAGGTTTTACCACACGGGTTGTATACACCCTTACCCGTTCCCAGTGAGCCATGGGTAGACATATCTATGGACTTTGTTTTGGGGTTGCCTAGGACAAAAAAAGGTAGTGATTCTATTTTTGTGATAGTGGACAGATTTAGTAAAATGGCACATTTCATTCCATGCCATAAAACAGATGATGCTACCAACATAGCTGATTTGTTTTTCAAGGAAATAGTGCGACTTCATGGTGTCCCTAGAAGTATTGTTTCTGATAGGGATGTTAAATTCCTTAGCTACTTTTGGAAGGTTTTGTGGGGAAAATTAGGTACCAAACTTTTATTTTCCACTACTTGTCATCCACAGACTGACGGACAGACTGAAGTAGTCAACAGGACTTTAACTCAACTCTTACGCACTGTCATTCAAAAGAATTTGAAAACTTGGGAGGACTGTTTACCATTTATAGAGTTTGCATATAATAGGACTATGCATACTACTACTTCTTATTCTCCCTTTGAAATTGTTTATGGTTTTAATCCACTTACTCCTTTAGATTTGATGCCTTTACCTATTGATGACAGGAGTAGTTTGGATGGACACAGGAAGGCCGAATTGGTGAAGTCAATTCATGAGAGGGTACAACTTCAAATTGCGCAGAAGAATGAAAAGTTTGCTTCCCAAGCCAATAAAGGGCGAAGGCGTGTCATCTTTGAACCAGGCGATTGGGTTTGGGTTCACATGCGCAAAGAACGATTCCCAGCCCATAGAAGGACTAAATTGCATCCTCGCGGCGATGGACCTTTCCAAATCCTTGAGAAAATTAATGATAATGCTTATAAAGTGGATCTTCCCGGTGAGTATAATGTCTCTGCTACTTTCAATGTTTCTGATCTTTCTCCCTATGATGCAGGTGACGATTCGAGGTCGAATCCTTTTGAGGAGAGGGGGAATGATGGGCCCCATGGTAGGCCGAATCTTAAAGATCCCTTACAAGTTCCAGATGGGCCAATCACAAAGTCAAGGGCGAAGAAGATCAAGGAGGCAATGCAAGGATTGGTGCAATCCACTTGGGCCGAGTTTGCAAATTTATCGAGCAAGACTCCAACATTCAAGATGGGTTTGAAAGAAGAAGAACCAACTTTAATTCATGTGATACAAGCAACAGATGGGGACGGCATAGCCTAGTGGTTTCTTGCAAACTCTTTATTTCACTAAGTATAGGCATATGAGCCTATTTTTATGTTCTATGGTTGTGGGCCTTTAGGCCTATTTGTTTTATTAAGTGGACTTCTTTTATTAGCTATAGAAGTGTAGTTTAGGATATTTTGGGCTTGAAGATGTTCAGCCCATGTCTTTTAATTGATGTAGGCCTTAGTAGGGTTAGGGTTTTATGGAGAGATTTTAAAAAGACTTTGTAGCCGCATATGTTAGACAAGTTGATTGTGAATGAAGTTTTATTCTTCATAGAAAACTTTTCAGTTTTCTCTACTTGTTCTTGATTGAACTAAGAACTTATCAAAGGCAAACCCTTTGTGGCGTTCTAACCAAATTTAGGTTCTTGAAACAAGATTTCAACGGGTCTAGATTCTTTGGACTTGATTCTTGGCTTTCTTGGGTAGATTTCAATTTGTTTGTGGGTTCAAAGGGGATTTCATCCTGCGGGTTCACATCACGGAATCTTCATTATCGGTCACAATTTCTCCATTGGCTTGCAACACCATGGCTTGCTTGTTTGGACATTGACTTGCTACGTGGCCCCTGCCTTGACATTTAAAACATTTAATATCACGATTCCTAGAGGTTGAGGCTTCGGTTTTACCTTGAGGAACATGGCTAGTGGTCGCGAACTTGGGCTCGGGTTTGGGCGTTTGTGACTTGTCCAGCAGCTAATAGCAAGTTGATCCCACCAAGTAATAGCATATTCAGAAAATTCAATCACATCTAATTTTACCTTCTTTGTCTCGGAGTAGTTGTGGCAATCAAACACGAACTCCATCTTCTTCTCCCACTCAAGATATGCCTCAGGATCAGATCTACCTTGAAAGGACGGAATCTTCATCTTAATACCACCCAAGTTGTTATCTTCACGATTCCTAGCTTCTCTAAATCTTCCTCCGGGTCTCCTATTGTTAACAATGGAACTCCGATCTTCTTCTTCATCAAAACCAGACCCATAACGCTCTTCATCCTCCTCCCTCGGTGGAACTCTTTCCCTTCTACGAAAATTATGACCGTTTTGTGGTTGCTCCTCACGTCTATTCTCCATCTGATCTATCCGTTCGTGAACCTGCTCCATCTCCATCTTCATCACACGCCTCATCTCACTCATCATGGCCTCCATAAACATTTTCGGATCAGCCAATTTTGCATCATCTTCGGCAATACTCTTACCACTATCGTGAGACATGATTGCTGTAAAACAAAGGTTAGAAAGAAAAAAAGAACCTCACGAATCACTCCCTTACGTGTTTACCCTCTGATGTATTCTCACCACTCTTTGCCTTTTTCCACTCGATAATTCTCTCTTAGTTCTTTTGAAACTAAACAAACAACTCAAAATTTCCAGCAACAATTCACCCAGAACTACTCAAGGAATTTCAGATTTGAACACAAGGAATATGGAAATTTTCAGATTAGAAATAGAAGGAATATGACAGTTTTGAATTTTGGAAGCACAGAATAGTGAATTTTTTTTTTCTTTGTCTGGAATTTTTTTTTTTTTTTTGTCCGGAATTTTTTTTTTTTCTAGTCACAAGCAGCAATAATAATTGTAATTGCCAAAAACGATTGATCAGATTTCAACAAGGACATGGAAATAGACAAAAGAACATTTGATAACGACATGTAATTCAAAGATGGGAAGTTGAGATATGGAAAGAAAATCCAACTCTAGAAATTATTGATCTAAAAATTAAAGCAAAGATTCGCGTAATCAATTAAGAATGGAATTCAATTCTGAAAAATTAAAGCAAAGATTCGCGTAATCAATTAAAGAATGGAATTCAAATCTGAAAATTTCAGATCTGAAAAATTAAAGCAAAGATTCGCGAAAATCACAAATCTAAATTTTGACAAACATTTTTTTTTTTTTTTTTTTTTTTTTTTTTTTTTTTTTTATGATCAGCAACTAGCTTTTAAGAATAATGAAATAAAATTTCGAAATAGTGATGTGAAGGGATATGCAAACCTGAACTAGAAACCGTGCTCTGATACCAAATGATGTGAACCCCGTCAAGAATAACGAGACCCAACAACGAAAGGGAACCCAAGATCGTTCTATGAATAGATTCGAATGGAAGACCTCGACCCGTTGTTTATGACAAACAAGAACCTCAGTATAAGGAAGACGCCACAAACGGTGGTGGAAACTCCGTTTGATAAGTCGAGATGAACGCCACGGGAAATCCCGATAAGTTCGAGTAGTTCTTCAAAGAACCAAAGAGAATAAACTTCACATGTTTTATGAATCATCAATGTCTGTCTTTTTCTTTACAACCACATGCTTAAATAGGCTTTAAAAAAGACTAGCAAGCTCTTTATCCCTATGCAATCTCTTGCGGTCCAAGCAAATTATTTGGGCAATAAACCCATTATGGAAAACTTAGAAATATCAAATCAAAATATACTTAAATATCTAACTTAAATAGGGCATGAAATCGTTCTAACCATGGTACTCTTCATATTTCCATGTCAGTCCACCATCAATTTATTCTGCATCAATTTGGTTTAGATTTCCTGCGATTGTTTTCTTGCCAATTCTTACCCTTGACCGGATCCTTCTAGAACTTGAATCAAGGTGACAATTCTTTGTTGCCAACGTGGATCATGCTCAATGGGCCTCCACGAATTTGCTTGAGCCCATAACTCTTGGATGAGTCCGTTGAGCACATCCTTGAACTTCTTTGCTCGTGCTCTCGTAACCGGCCCAATTGGTACTTGAACGAGATCCTTCGAAGAGGTGCCTTGATCTTCATCAATTGGAGATGGCTCGAGTGATGATTCATTCTAAAAATCTTGCTCAACATTTTTGGGGAGAAGCTGTCAACACTGCCTGTCATATCATCAATAGAGTCTACCTAAGGCTAGAGACTAGCAAGACACCTTACGAGATATGGCGAGGTAAGAAACCCACTATTAAATACTTTCAGATTTTTGGGGGTAAATGCTATATTCTATGAGACAGTGAAAATCTGGGAAAGTTTGATCCCAATAATGATGAAGGCATATTTTTGGGATACTCCACCAACAGTCATGCCTACATGGTCTACAACATCAGAACATAAACTGTAATGGAGTCCATTAATGTAGTCATTGATGATGAAATTGGGGCACAAAGCAAGGGGGAGATTCCTTATTCCGCCCTAGAAGCACTACCTTCTCCCATAGATGATGTGAGGAAGCCTTCCTCTTCAGCAGTTGATTTTGTATCTATTCCTCCTGTCTCTCCGGCAGCATCAGATGTTCCTTCTGACTCACTGATGCTGTGCTTTCTAAGGAAACTTATCCTACTGATCAGGAACCAGAACCGATAAATCCTCGGAAAGAGCCTGCCACTTGCTGTCAAGCTCAAACATCCTTCCAGGCAGCTTCTTGTGAATCTTAATGAAGGCAGGCGATTGAGAAACAGAATAATCAACCCCTCAAATGAGGTTGCTAATCAAGTGACTTACTGTAACGCCCTGCTTAAACAAAAATCGTAAATGAAAATTTTTCGATTTTCACGTGACATTACTAATTCATCAGAGTTAAATATTGGCAGCGGAATATATATTTTTTTTTCTTTACAATGACACATCAGAGCTGACTAAATAACTTCAATATAAAATAATAACCTTTCGTTTTGATACAATAATTACATTCAAAAATGATAACATACGTGCCACAGGTGGCACTAATATTACACAACCATATATTATCTAATACAAACTAAAGGTCTCTTCCTTAATCAACCTAGGAGCTGCTCCTTTCGTTCCTGCAAAAACTCGCTTGTGATAGTGGTTAACACCACAATCTCATGCTGTGGTCGAGTGAGTCAATGGTCCTTAACCACATAGTGACACACTGATTTATCTAACAATATACAATGCATCCAAATGATGACAATTATATCCACATACAATCATGCTCGTTCTTTTACTTTAACTTTTTACTACTCAAAGTCATATCACATTATTAGTGCCACATGTTACCACTAATTACTGAACCATATCTCCTTTATTGGAGCCGTACCTCCTTTATCGACGGTGAGCCTTGTGCTCGCCAATCTACTTCGGGGCCTTGTGCTCCCACTGTGGGTCTTGTGCCCGCCAGCTTTGTTATTATTATTTACTTATTGTATCTCACTATTACTCCTTCAACCTTTGGTTTATCCGTCGATCTTATCAGTGTATTGATGCCTTGGTACCTAAACTTTCAGTTTATCCGTTGGTCTAGTCAATTGCTTGACGCCTTGCTACCTAAACCTCAATTTATCCATTGGTCTCCTCAATTCACTGACGCCTTGTTACCTAAACCTCTAGTCTTTTTATTAACAAATTCATATCATACCACTGTATATTCATGCAAACAACATCATATACATAATTTCAACCAAATCATGATAAACATATTAAATTCCAAACATCACGCATATAATTAAATAAAATAGCAATCACTATATTGCCAAAGACTAAACCACACGTATCATCCTCAGTGAGTAAGAAATACTCACAGTAATTCTTCTGGCTTCAAGAAAGCATTCACAGATATAATCACTGCAATATATACATATATAATACAAGCAAATAGTGAATTAGCATGATTTACTAAAAATGCATCTTAACACTATTCCTATTTCTGACTTTTAAATCTTAAGTAATTTCCTATTTTTGCTTAACCATTATCAAAGCATATAAAATTAGTCCGGTTACATTTTATTACTAATCTTTTATGCGGACCTTACCATGGTATTTATTGAAGCCTGTAAACATCTTTTTATTATTCAAACAATTCTCATAATAACATAATATTCTTTTTATTACTTTTGATCTCTACACAATATAATGTCGTTTGGACATTATAACGGCATATAAAATGGATTAATTATAATGCCACAGCATTTATAAATAATAACCAAAATACCAATTTTAGTTAAAATGGCATTATAAAAGCTTTAACATTAAAAAGCATATATATATATACAAAATAAACATAATAGCTTACCAAATATAAATAATGAACTTTATATTTCAAAACAACTGAATAGAATAATAACCTTGTTTTATTCTTGTAAAATATGGGCAGAATAACGGCATTAGTATCAATAACGCCTAAAACACTTTAAATTATTTGGGTGGCGTAACGACGTTTTTGTAAAATAGTGACTTTTTACTTGGGCATTATAACAGCGTGATTTATTACTTAAATATGCCGCTTTTAATACCCTGTTAAAACACAACTTAAAAAAAAGTTAGATACTTCAAATAATAAAAAATGTAAAATCACAAAATAAAGTTTATTTAAAAACTTAAATATCATTTCCCTTTATTATCCTTTATATATATATATAATTCAGGCGGGTCATATATATACATATATCTAACATATCAAACATATATATGTATATACAGTATATTCACGCAGGTCCCCCATAGTATATCCTTTTTATCAAAAACTCACACACACCTCTTTCTTTATTTCATCTTTTCTTTTCTTACCTTTTTCCTTCTTTATCCTAGTTGACCGAGAGAAGACTCTTACTTTTTCTTATTCTTTTACTTCCTAGAGACAAAAAGGAATGACTTAAAGGCATAATTCTAGAGGGTTCCATACCTTCTTTTTGTTTCTTCTCCACTGAATGTAAAACAGGGACCGATTCTTGTTCTCTAGTTCTAAGGTGCTTCCTTCTTCTCCTCTTCTCTACAGCAGCCGAACACATGGAAAAAGGCAGTGTGTAAATCTCCAAGCAAGACCACCAAATCAAGAGAAAAACAACCGAATAAGAAGAAGAGAGGAACAGTCGATTTGAAGAGAATAGAGGAAGAGAAAATCAACTTACTGATTTGGTTCCAAGGAGCTTGAGAGTGAGAGATGGTTCTGATCAAAGTTTGAAGGAGATTAGAGGGCTTTTCAAAGGCTGAAGGTCGCCACTGGTTCGGTCTAGAGGAAGAGAAAGAGTGCTGGTTTGTGTTTGGGTTGCTAGAAACCAAGACCCACCGAGATGAAGCAAGAAAGAGAGTTTACTTCTACTCTTCCTTTTTCCTTTTGAAAAATTGAAATGACTTCTAAAAGTAAAGTGTGTGCAACAAGTGTCAACAAAAATTAAAGCACAGCGGAAAGTAAATGACACAAAGATTTTTGTTGACGAAGTGAAAACTCAGTTAAGAGAAAAACCACTCCGGGGCAGCCAAACCCAGGAATTTCACTATTCAGAAGACAAAGCTAGATACAAGACAGTAACACTCACATGTACCGATGCAGTGGTTGTACCTTGATCTCTGACGTGTAACCCAACACGAACGCTTCACAACCAGGTTCACCTACCTGAAGGGGTCTTCAATGGAACTCCTTACCTTAGAGCCGACCTCTAAGATAGACTTCGGTTTACAGCACAACACACTTGAAAAACGGCTTCATAGGAGATATCACGTCTCTGAGCTCTAATGGAATTCACACCAAATTCTTGCAGCTCTAAGTGCCCAGAGGCCCCTATTTGTAGGCTGGGGGTCAGAATAGGCGTCAGGCAAAATATGCCTGGGAGCCGTCCGGACGGTGAACCATGGTCGTCCGGACGGACAACTGTGCGACAGGATTTTCTTCTGACTCGTAGGCAGAATCTTCTGACATCACTCTGAAAGTGGAATCCCTGTTTACCGCATCATTACACATAAGTGATTTTGTCCAAACACAGAATAAGGCCAAAATACTAACACCTTTGCAGAACGGAAAGGGTGAGAGGGAGAGCTTTCTACTTTCACTTCTTTGCTTTAACTGAACTAAAGGAGGGACAGAGAGAGCTTGAAATGCAGAAAGAGAAGAAGGAAGAAAAAGGCCGTTAGGCGTGAATTGAAGAGAGGGGCTGCACTCAATATATAGGAGTCTTGATCAATTGAGATCAATCGAGTAAAAATTGATCCATGGCTGATGATGGAGATCAAGGCATCGCTTCGAAGGACCTCGTTCAAGTACCAATTGGGCCGGTTACGAGAGCACGAGCAAAGAAGTTCAAGGGTGTACTCAACGGACTCATCCAAGAGTTATGGGTTCAAGCAAATTCGTGGAGGCCCATTGAGCATGATCCACGTGGGCAACAAAGAATTGTCACCTTGATTCAAGTTCTAGAAGGATCCGGTCAAGGCTAAGAATTGGCAAGAAATATTTTGGGGTCTATTCTAGAAGGATCGGATTGTCTATTCTAGAAAATGGCTATTCTAGGTGCCATTTTCTTTCCTTTTATGTTGTCTTTTGTTTCCTTCTATATGACTCTAGGCGCCCAGCTCTTCTTTCCTATTTTAGCGTCTCTTCTTTTTAGGCAAGTAGGGATTTATTTTAGCTTTGATTAGGAGGGTGGGTGTCCAGCCTTTATTGCCTTATATGTCTTGTGTGTTTTAGGAAGGAAAGGATTTATTTCCTTACCCATTTTTGGCTTTAATTAGGTTTTCTATGTTAGGGTTTTTTTCTTGTAATGTTCAGCCCTTTAAATACGTGCATAAGCAATGGAAAACGCAGACATTGATTATTCATAAAACTTGTGAGGTTTATTCTCTTTGGTTCTTTGAAGAACTACTCGAACTTATCGGGATTTCCCGTGGCGTTCATCTCAACTTATCAAACGGAGTTTCCACCACCGTTTGTGGCGTCTTCCTTATACCGAGGTTCTTGTTTGTCTTAAACAACGGGTCGAGGTCTTCCATTCGAATCTGTTCATAGAACGATCTTGGGTTCCCTTTCGTTGTTGGGTCTCGTTATTCTTGACGGGGTTCACATCATTTGGTATCAGAGCACGGTTTCTAGTTCAGGTTTGCATATCCCTTCACATCACTATTTCAAAATTTTATTTCATTATTCTTAAAAGCTAGTTGCTGATCATAAAAAAAAAAAAAGGGAAAACTACACTTTACCCCCCTAAAGTATACACCATTTTGCAATTCTGGCACCAATGTTTAGATTGCTTCAATTGCACCCAAGAAAGTTGCAAAAATTTGCAATTCACCTCCTTCCGTCCGAAACTGCCGTTTGAAGTGACGGAACTCAAACCACGTGCGTGGCACGTGCATTTTTTGGACGAAACTTGACCAAGATGCCCTCCTTTCTATTTAAAACACAACGTTTTTTTAACCCTTGAACTCGTCATCTTCTTCCTTTTTCTTTTCACGCAAATCTCTTGATCTTCTCCTGGTGCCTCCAGCTGAACCAGCTTACACGAAAGCAGCTTGCGGGCATTGGCTTGGATGAGAAGGCGGCGTCCCTGCGTGATGTTCTGGTACCCTCCATAACCGTTCTAATAATGGGTTGTGGATTAATTTATAAACAATGTATAACTGTTTATATAGTTGGTGAGTCTTATGCAGAAGGCTTTCTCATTATCTTTTTGGAAGCTTGGAATAAAGCTTTGTTTAAGAACATGAAAACATAGGTGAATAGTAATATGAATAAAGGAACTGAAAGTATGTTTGCTGAAAAAACATGCAAGGATCGGGTCCTCCATTCCATATATGTTGAGGTGTGTATTAGTTACAAGGAAATAAAATAAGAGGAACAAGTACAAGGTGCAGAAAGTAGTACAAGTTACAGAAAGAAAAAATACAAGACCAAGAAATCTGAAAATGAGAGAAGATGGAAGACTTGTAGCCTGTAGGCTTGTCTGCACTGATATGTTTCGTGTGGCCAGCTTGGCATGGTGTCTGAGGCTGGTTTTGCAGCCTTTTCAACGTCCAAATTGTTTTTTAATTTAATAAACAGAGTCATGAAAATGGAAGGTGCAGCATTTTCACGTATAATCATTACGGGGCAAGAAAATACCCTCACGTTTTTGCCAAAGCTTTCATGGCTGCTTAAAACCAATGAAACAATGAAGACCCAGAAAGCCAAGATAACATAGTTGAAGAAAACTAGCTATGAATGCTATGGAAAAGGCCAAATATGAGGGACAGATATCAAGAAACATCAACTTAATTATTTAGAAATTTATATATGGGGAAAAAGTGGACTTTGAGACATTGACACGAAGAAGTCCCCAACTCTTTTTATGTGTGTACGTTTCATATACTAGGAATCTACGACCAAAGATTTGGGTAATGCTTAGGGACATTAGCTTTGGTCACGGCTATATGTGGAATTACCTCTAGTGTTGTGCATGAATGGCAGGCTGGCAACTGTTGAAACATTTGCTAGCCCACACGGCAAGCATCAGGTAGTGAGGTAATTCTGCGTAGAGCAGTGGCAATGCATATGTTTCAACAGCTGCTGTTCATGCACAACAAAGGAGTAGAGATCATAATATTTCCATCAACATGGCTCTGAGTTATCTTTCTTCATCATTGTTGTTGAAAAAAGAGTTGGTATTGCTGTCGGTGAAACAGTAAGTATATCTATTTATTTTGTACAAAACAAAAGTAGAGCCTATGTGCTTTTGCTCACCATCACCATCGCTCAACACTTGTGGGTCCCCAATAATGGGTTGTGCCTTGTTTCAGTGGCACATGTCGATAGTTTTCTTCACAAACTATTTCCAGTCTCACAAAAAACAAAGAGATAAAAACAATAGAACTTAGACCAGGACTAGATTGAAGGCTTGAATGCTGCAGTAAGTGGCCTCTGTTTTGGTTGGGTAAAACAGGGGTGAACAGAGGAATTTTAATGGGCCGGGAAGCTGAGCAACGTGGGTATAGAATTGAGGATGGGTGAGGTGGCAAGAATATGAGTAACTTTCTGTATATCACAGGAGGGGATAAGACGTTTCTCTAATTGAGTTTGAACAGAAATGGGTTTGAAGAAAGGATGGTAATGAGCAGCAAAGGGTTTCCTACGCTTTCCTTCATTTTCCCAAGAAAACACTAACAAAGCATATAATTAACCAAAATAGACTCGAAAGAAAAGGCGAAGAGAAGATAAGATTACTCGTGAGTGCAGAAAAGGAAGGAAGGTCTATATAGATGCCGTGGAACATTCAACTTGAACTTGTCGGAGGGTCTATATAGATGCCTCAACCACCCTTTCTCTTCCCCACCAGTTCCACTCGTAATGAGTAGAGAGAAAGAAAGAGAAGATATTTTTCTTCTTTTTTTGAAGTAGAAAGAGAGAGAAGATCTGATGCAGAAGAATAGAAGGAACGAGCTTCTTCTACCGAAGAATGAAGGATTCTAAAGACCTTCCCTTGAATATATAATACAGCTTCTATTGAACCATATCATGATACCATTCAACACGTTTTCAATTTACCCACTGCCCATCATGATTGTAAGTCTAACCACCAACCGGTTAAGTGTAACTGCCAACTCTGTGCAGACTTGACGGTGGTGAGTTTGCATGGATGTTGCAGTTGGACGAAGAAGACGACGATGTACGTGGAGTTTATTTTTTTTTTTTTTTTTTTTTTTTTACCAAAACGATGCATTTTTGTAATAAATGAGGTCATTTTTGTCAACTTATGTCTAAAAATGTCATGTGTCGTGCACATAGGTGCATTTCCGTCTCATCAGACGGAGCAATTGGACGGAAGAAGGTGGATTGTAAATTTTTGCAACTTTCTTGGGTGCAATTGAAGCAATCTAAACATTAGTACCAAAATTGCAAATTGGTGTAAACTTCAGGGGGGTAAATTGTAGTTTTCCCAAAAAAAAAAAAAAAAAAAATCGTGTTTCAAAATTCAGATTTGTGATTTTCGCGAATCTTTGCTTTAATTTTTCAGATTTGAATTCCATTCTTAATTGATTACGCGAATCTTTGCTTTAATTTTTCAGATTTGAAATTTTCAGATTTGAATTCCATTCTTAATTGATTACGCGAATCTTTGCTTTAATTTTCAGATCAATAATTTCAAGATTTGGATTTTCT
The DNA here is from genome assembly GCF_958979055.1 of Alnus glutinosa. Lineage (NCBI taxonomy): Eukaryota > Viridiplantae > Streptophyta > Magnoliopsida > Fagales > Betulaceae > Alnus > Alnus glutinosa. The sequence continues at coordinate 30,488,510 of NC_084886.1, forward strand.
TTCCATATCTGCAACTTCCATCTTTGAATTACATGTCGTTATCAATTGTTCTTTTGTCTATTTCCATGTCCTTGTTGAAATCTTATCAATAATTTCAAGATTTGGATTTTTCTTTCCATATCTACAATTTCCAGATTTGATTTACACGTCGCTTTCAATTGTCCTTTGTATAGTTCCATGTCCTTGTTGAAATCTGATCAATCGTTTTTGGCAATTACAATTATTATTGCTGCTTGTGACTAGGAAAAAAAAAAAGTTCCGGACAAAAAAAAAAAAAAAAAAAATTCGGCCAAAGAAAAAAAAAAAAAGTCCAAAAAAAAAATCACTATTCTGGGCTTCCAAAATTCCAAACTGTCATATTCCTTCTATTTCTAATCTGAAAATTTCCATATTCCTTGTGTTCAAATCTGAAATTCCTTGAGTAGTTCTGGGTGAATAGTTGCTGGAAATTTTGAGTTGTTTGTTTAGTTTCAAAAGAACTAAGAGAGAATTATCGAGTGGAAAAAGACAAGAGTGGTGAGAACATCAGAGGGTAAAAGCCATATTATTTTGAGTGAAACACGAGTGGAGAGTGATCCACCTTCTTGAGTGTAAACACGTAAGGGTGTGATTCGTGAGGTTCTTTTTTTCTTTCTAACCTTTGTTTTGCAGCAATCATGTCTCACGATAGTGGTAAGAGTGTTGCCGAAGATGATGCAAAATTGGCTGATCCGAAAATGTTTATGGAGGCCATGATGAGTGAGACAAGGCGTGTGATGAAGATGGAGATGGAGATGGAGCAGGTTTACGAACGGATAAATCAAATGGAGAATAGACGTGAGGAGCAACCACAAAACGGTCGTAATTGTCGTAGAAGGGAAAGAGTTCCACCGAGGGAGGAGGATGAAGAGCGTTATGGGTCTAGTTTTGATGAAGAAGAAGATCGGGGTTCCATTGTTAACAATAGGAGACCTGGAGGAAGATTTAGAGAAGCTAGGAATCGTGAAGATAACAACTTGGGTGGTATTAAGATGAAGATTCCGTCCTTTCAAGGTAGATCTGATCCTGAGGCATATCTTGAGTGGGAGAAGAAGATTGAGTTCGTGTTTGATTGCCACAACTACTCCGAGACAAAGAAGGTAAAATTAGCCGTGATTGAATTTTCTGAATATGCTATTACTTGGTGGGATCAACTTGTGATAAACAGGAGGCGGAATAGAGAACGCCCATTAGACACATGGGAGGAGATGAAAGTAGTGATGAGAAAGCGGTTCGTTCCAAGTTACTACTATCGAAGTTGTACAAAAGGCTACAAGGTCTTAGACAAGGGAGTCGAAGCGTAGAGGACTACTACAAGGAGATGGAGATTGCTATGATCCGTGCTAATGTAGAGGAGGATCGGGAGGCTACAATGGTTAGATTTTTACTTGGCTTAAACCGGGAGATCCATGATAAGGTAGAGATGCAGCATTATGTGGAATTGGAAGATATGGTGCATATGGCTATCAAAGTGGAACAACAACTCAAGAGAGGGAGTGGGACACATGCAGGCCATAACTCTAGTTCTACCTCTTAGAAATCGAGTCATGCCAAGCTGCTGGACAAGTCACAAACACCCAAACCCGAGCCCAAGTCCGCGACCACCAGCCACGTTCCTCAAGGTAAAACCGAAGCCTTAACCTCTAGGAATCGTGATATTAAATGTTTTAGATGTCAAGGCAGGGGCCACATAGCAAGTCAATGTCCAAACAAGCAAGCCATGGTGTTGCAAGCCAGTGGAGAAATTGTGACCGATAATGAAGATTCCGACACCGACAACATGCCGCCATTGGAGGATGTTTCCGATGAGGAGTATTTAGCCCCTGACGCATTGACATTGGTGGCGAGGAGAGCATTGTTGAGCTTGCAAGCAAACGGAGTTGATGAAGTACAGCGGGAGAACATCTTTCACACTGGGTGCTACGTTAAAGACAAGGTATGTAGTGTGATTATTGATGGTGGTAGTTGTACTAACGTTGCAAGCACAATTATGGTGGAGAAATTGGGATTGCCCATGATAAAACATCCTAGACCGTACAAGTTGCAATGGCTAAATGATAGTGGTGAGATAAGTACAACTATGAAGATGAAGATGAAGTGTTGTGTGATGTAGTTCCGATGCAGGCGGGACACTTATTGCTAGGGCGTCCATGGCAGATCGATAGGCAAGTGAAGCATGATGGCTTTACGAACAAGTACTCTTTTGTACTTAATCAACGATCAATCACTCTTGTACCATTGACACCGCAGCAAGTATACGAGGATCAAGTGAAATCAAAAGGAGAGTGATCAAAAGAAAGAGAGTGAGCAAAAGAAAAAGAGTGAAAAACAGAGAGAGGCCGAGAAAAATGAGAGAGAGAAAGAAAATCAAAGTTCGGCCCTTGAGAGAAAATCAGAGAGAAACCAAAAGAATTCTATGCAAAAGTGAGTGAGATCAAGCGGGCAATATTTTCAAAACAGTCGATGATTGTACTTTTGTACAAAGAGGCACTTTTAAACACTAACGAACTTGACCTTGCTTTGCCTAGTTCTATTGTTTCTCTTTTGCAAGAGTACGAGGATGTCTTCCCCGAGGAAATACGACATGGGTTACCTCCAATCCGAGGGATTGAACATCAAATTGATTTTGTTCCCGGTGCAACCATCCCAAACCGACCAGCTTATAGGAGCAATCCTGGGGAGACAAAGGAGCTTCAACAGCAGGTAAGTGAATTGTTGGAGAAAGGGCACATGAGGGAGAGCATGAGCCCATGTACGGTTCCGGTCTTACTTGTACCTAAGAAGGATAGAACGTGGAGAATGTGCGTTGATTGCCGAGCCATCAACAACATAACGGTAAAGTATCGTCATCCTATCCCATGCTTAGATGATATGTTAGATGAGCTGCATGGTTCTTGCATATTTTCTAAGATTGATTTAAAAAGTTGTTATCATCAAATTAGGATGAAAGAAGGAGATGAATGGAAAAACGCCTTTAAAACAAAATATGGTTTGTATGAATGGTTAGTTATGCCTTTTGGTTTGACTAATGCTCCGAGCACCTTTATGAGACTTACGAACCATGTTTTGCGTGCATTTATAGGCAGATTTATTGTTGTCTATTTTGATGATATACTCATTTATAGCAAGAACATAGACGTTCATGTAGTACATTTGAAATCCGTTTTAGATGTGCTAAGGAAAGAAAAGTTGTTTGCTAATTTAAAGAAGTGCACTTTTTACACCGATAAGCTTGTATTTTTGGGATATGTTGTTAGTGCACAAGGTATACAGGTTGTTGAGGACAAGGTACGAGCAATCCAAGATTGGCCGAGCCCCACAAGTGTAGGTAATGTTTGTAGTTTTCATGGACTTGCTAGTTTCTACTGGCGGTTCATGAAGGACTTCAGTAGCTTAGCGGCACCGCTTACCGAAGTGATCAAGAAGAACGTTGGATTTCGGTGGGGAGAAGAACAAGAGAAAGCATTTCAATTAATCAAAAAGAAAGCTGACTTTGTGAAGCAGAGTCATGAGAAAGCAAGACTCAACATTGAGCGAAGAACGGAACAATATGCCACACAAGCCAACAAGGGACGTCGCAACCTGGTTTTTGAACCCGGAGATTGGGTTTGGCTGCATATGAGAAAAGAAAGATTCTCGGCGAAAAGACGTTTGAAATTGCTCCCAAGAGGAGACGGTCATTTCCAAGTCCTCGAGCGTATCAATGACAACGCTTACAAGCTAGATTTACCTGGTGAGTACAATGTAAGTGCCACTTTTAATGTTATTGATTTGAGTCCTTTTGATGTAGGTGATGATTTGAGGGCAAATCCTTTTCAAGGTGAGGGGAATGATGGAGATCAAGGCACCGCTTCGAAGGACCTCGTTCAAGTGCCAATTGGGCCAGTTACGAGAGCACGAGCAAAGAAGTTCAAGGGTGTACTCAACGGACTCAACCAAGAGTTATGGGTTCAAGCAAATTCGTGGAGGCCCATTGAGCATGATCCACGTGGGCAACAAAGAATTGTCACCTTGATTCAAGTTCTAGAAGGATCCGGTCATGGCTAAGAATTGGCAAGAAATATTTTGGGGTCTATTCTAGAAGGATCGGATTGCATGGCTATTCTAGGCGCCATTTTCTTTCCTTTTATGTTGTCTTTTGTTTCCTTCTATATGACTCTAGGCGCCCCAACTCTTCTTTCCTATTTTAGCGTCTCTTAATTTCTAGGTAGGGGTGTAAACGAGCTGAGCTACTCGTCAGCTTACCCGAAATCGACTCGAATAAGCTCGACTCGTGCTCGAATCGATTATTAAATGAGCTATTCGTGAACACGAAAATCAAACTCGATTATTAAACAATGCAAACTCGTATAAACTCGACTCGACTAAAGCCCGTGAACCTGCTTGTATAAGGATCAAATTGTTTATTAAGGCTCAACTCGTATATATATATATATATTATGTAAGCATAAATTAAGTAACAAATAACAATAGTTATTAGTCAGTATATATTAATTGGTTATATGTATATAAAATAGTAAAAGTGAATAATATCAATAATTAATTGTTAGTCATATGATATAATAACAATCCAGATACTTAATCATATTATTCATGTAATATAATAATATTCTAATTTATAGGACTATATGATCATATAATAATATAACATTGTACCATATAACATGTAAATATAAAATATGCAATCATTTTATTATATGTTATGAGTATTATCATTAAATTTTTAATAATCATTACATATGGATTGTTAAATCATGTTAATATGTTAAATATACTATCATATGATAATACTTAGATCATATGATCATATAATATATTTGAAAGCAGATTAAAGGTAATGTATGATTTCTTATTTAATGATTTATGCACATTAATTTGTGTTATTATTTAACCTCCCTTGACATTTTTACCAAGTACATATAACTTGTGTAACTAATGCAAGGGAGTTAAAATTAACTTATTTTTTTTTACTGTGTTCCAGTAGGTTTTATTTGGGAGCATACAAATGAATTAAACATTATTATTATACTTTCCAATCATACTTGTAATGTAATTTCTTTTATTTCTGTTTGTATTTGTTTAAATGTAATTTTATTTTATCTCTTTAGTTGTAAATTTGTAATTCAGAATTGTAATTTCTTATATTTTTGTTTGTATTTGTTTAAATGTAATTTTATTTTATTTCCATAGTTGTAATTGTATTCAGATTTTAGATTCATTTGCAATTTGCCTTCATGTAAAATCCTGATACGTGCAAGTTGCACATTATTTGAATTTTTGTGGTTTATTTTTTATTTTTTTCATGCTAAAGTCAATAAATTTGAATTGTGATACATTCCGAGCTCAGCTGAGTACTCGAGCTTGGGATCTACCAAAATGACCGAGCTCGAGCTCGAGCTCGGACAATATTTTGTCCTACACGAGCCGATCTTGCACAAGATTTTTCAGCTCGTGTCGAGCTTGAGCTTTACTGTTACTTAAACGAGCCGAGCTCGAACAGGCAATACCCGCTCAGGATCGGCTCGTTTACACCCCTATTTCTAGGGTTCCATTTGGCAACCCATTAACCAACAACACTAACCCATAAGGTGACCTTAGGGGTTAGATCCAAAATTTACTAATTTAAACACTTGGATAATACTAGGGTTTATGGATTTTTACCTTGAATACTCAACAAAGTAAAACCCAAAGCTTGGAGATGATCAAGGACACTCCAAAATACACAATAACTTAAGAAAATTGAGAGATTAGACTCAACCCCTCAAAAATCAACACAAAATCTAAAGGAACTTTAATTTCGGATTTACCTTAAACCAGTCGATGAAAAGATAGATTCTACCCCGAGGATCACGTTTCCGAAGTCGGATTTGAATTTGGAAGCTTCAATATACTAGGATCTAGGGTTTTGTCTCAGAACCCTAGGAGAGAGAAAGAGCTGGCATGAGAGAGAAGGAGAATTTAAGAGAAAATGAGCTGAAATGAGCTCATTTGTGTTTTAAAACGCGGCATGTCCAGACATGTAAGTAGTCGTCCGGACTGATGTGAACCCCGTCAAGAATAACGAGACCCAACAACGAAAGGGAACCCAAGACCGTTCTAAGGACAGATTCGAATGGAAAAAAAACCTCGACCCGTTGTTTATGACAAACAAGAACCTCGGTATAAGGAAGACGCCACAAACAGTGGTGGAAATTCCGTTTGATAAGTCGAGATGAACGCCACGGGAAATCCCGATAAGTTCGAGTAGTTCTTCAAAGAACCAAAGAGAATAAAATCTCACAAGTTTTATGAATCATCAATGTCTCCTCGATTACATGGTAGGTACACCTATTTATACAAGAAAATTACTTGCGGAGAAAGTAGTTCTAATCCTAATAAGTAAACAAATCAATTCCTAGCAAGGAAAGAAAATAAATAAAGATCTTAGGTAGGTAAAGAAAATAAGTCTTGCAATCCGATCCTTCTAAATTAACGAACAATCTCAACAGTTCTTAGCCTTGACCGGATCCTTCTAGAACTTGAATCAAGGTGACAATTCTTTGTTGCCCACGTGGATCATGCTCAATGGGCCTCCTCGAATTTGCTTGAGCCCATAACTCTTGGATGAGTCCGTTGAGCACATCCTTGAACTTCTTTGCTCGTGCTCTCGTAACCGGCCCAATTGGTACTTGAACGAGATCCTTCAAAGCGGTGCCTTGATCTCCATCATTCCCCTCCTCTTGAAAAGGATTTGCCCTCAAATCATCACCTACATCAAAAGGACTCAAATCAGTAACATTAAAAGTGGTACTGACATTGTACTCACCAGGTAAATATAGCTTGTAAACGTTGTCATTGATACGCTCGAGGACTTGAAAAGGGCCATCTCCTCTTTGGAGCAATTTGGAACGTCTTTTCACCGGGAATCTTTCTTTTCTCATATGCAGCCAAACCCAATCTCCGGGTTCAAAAACCAGGTTGCGACGTCCCTTGTTGGCTTGTGTGGCATATTGTTCCATTCTTCGCTCAATGTTGAGTCTTGCTTTCTCATGAATCTGCTTCACAAAGTCAGCTTTCTTTTTGCCATCTAAATTAATGTGCTCCGTCAAAGGTAAAGGAGACAAATCCAATGGAGTTAAAGGATTAAACCCATACACAATTTCAAATGGCGAAAATTTGGTAGCAGAATGAACAGCTCTATTATATGCAAACTCAACATGTGGTAAACATTCTTCCCATGTTTTGATGTTCTTTCTAATGATTGTCCTTAATAGAGTAGACAAAGTCCTATTTACTACTTCAGTTTGACCATCAGTTTGTGGATGACAAGTAGTGGAAAACAATAGCTTAGTACCTAGCTTACACCACAAAGTCTTCCAAAAATAGCTCAAGAACTTAGCATCTCTATCCGAAACAATTGTCCTAGGCATGCCATGTAATCTCACAATCTATCTAAAGATCAAATCAGCAACATGTGAAGCATCATCCGTTTTGTGACATGGAATAAAATGTGCCATTTTAGAAAATCTATCCACGACCACAAAAACTAAATCTCTTCCATGTTTAGTCCTAGGCAATCCTAACACAAAATCCATTGAAATATCAATCCAAGGCTCACTAGGAATTGGTAAAGGAGTATACAAACCGTTGGGCTGCACTTTGGATTTAGCTTGCCTACATGTGACACATCTAGCACAAATCCATTCGACATCTTGTTTCATGTGAGGCCAATAGAAGTGTTCCTGCAAAATAGCCAAAGTCTTTGCAACTCCAAAATGTCCCATTAATCCCCCACCATGTGATTCCTGCACTAATAACTCCCTCATAGAACAATTAGGCACGCATAGCTTATTTTCTCGAAATAGGAATCCATCAAGTCTAAAGAACTTACCAGAGGCGATTTTCTCACAAGCTCGATATTCCTCACAAAATTCGTGGTCTTCAGCATATAATTCTTTAATGTGTTCAAAACCAAGTAATTTTGCATCAAGTGTGGAGAGTAAGGCATACCTGCGAGAAAGTGCATCGGCGACTACATTCTCCTTACCTTGCTTGTACCGAATGACGTATGGAAACGTCTGTATGAACTCCACCCATCGCGCATGTCTTTTGTTTAGCTTGTGTTGGCCCTTCAAGTGTTTCAAGGACTCATGATCGGTGTGAATCACGAACTCCTTAGGCCATAGATAGTGTTGCCACGTCTCTAAAGCCCGAACCAATGCATACAACTCCTTATTTTGGGTAGTTTAAGGCTGCCCCGCTGAGTTTCTCGCTGAAGTAAGCAATTGGTCGTCCTTCTTGCATAAGAACGGCACCTATACCAATACCTGAAGCATCACATTCAATTTCAAACGTTTTTGAAAAGTTAGGTAAAGACAACAAAGGTGCATTAGTCAGCTTCTCTTTGATTAATTGAAATGCTTTCTCTTGTTCTTCTCCCCACCGAAATCCAACGTTCTTCTTGATCACTTCGGTAAGCGGTGCGGCTAAGCTACTGAAGTCTCTCACGAATCGCCGGTAGAAACTAGCAAGTCCATGAAAACTACGAACATTACCAACACTTGTGGGGCTCGGCCAATCTTGGATTGCACGTACCTTCTCTTCATCAACCTGTATACCTTGTGCACTAACAACAAATCCCAAAAATACAAGCTTATCGGTGTAAAAAGTGCACTTCTTTAAATTAGCAAACAACTTTTCTTTCCTTAGCACATCTAAAACGGATTTCAAATGTACTACATGATCGTCTATGTTCTTGCTATAAATGAGTATATCATCAAAATAGACAACAACAAATCTGCCTATAAATGCACGCAAAACATGGTTCATAAGTCTCATAAAGGTGCTCGGAGCATTAGTCAAACTAAAAGGCATAACTAACCATTCATACAAACCATATTTTGTTTTAAAGGCAGTTTTCCATTCATCTCCTTCTTTTATCCTAATTTGATGATAACCACTTTTTAAATCAATCTTAGAAAATATGCAAGAACCATGCAGCTCATCTAACATATCATCTAAGCGTGGGATAGGATGACGATACTTTACCGTTATGTTGTTGATGGCTTGGCAATCAACGCACATTCTCCACGTCCCATCCTTCTTAGGTACAAGTAAGACCGGAACCGCACATGGGCTCATGCTCTCCCTCACGTGCCCTTTCTCCAACAATTCACTTACCTGCCGTTGAAGCTCCTTTGTCTCCTCGGGATTGCTCCTATATGCTGGTCAGTTTGGGATGGTTGCACCGGGAACTAAATCAATTTGATGTTCAATCCCTCGGATTGGAGGTAACCCATGTGGTGTTTCCTCGGGGAAGACATCCTCGTACTCCTGCAAAAGAGAAACAATAGAACAAGGTCAAGTTTGTTATTGTTTAAAAGTGCCTCTTTGTACAAAAGTACAATCATCGGCTGTTTTGAAAACATTGCCCGCTTGATCTCACTCACTTTTGCATAAAAATTCTTTTGTTTTCTCTCTGATTTTCTCTCAAGGGCCGAACTTTGATTTTCTTTCTCTCTCTCATTTTTCTCGGCCTCTCTCTGTTTTTCACTCTTTTTCTTTTGCTCACTCTCTTTCTTTTGATCACTCTCCTTTTGTAATCTCACTTGATCCTCGTATACTTGCTGCGGTGTCAATGGTACAAGAGTGATTGATCGTTGATTAAGTACAAAAAGCCATCATGCTTCACTTGCCTATCGAATTGCCATGGACGTCCTAGCAATAAGTGTCCCGCCTACATCGGTACTACATCACACAACACTTCATCTTCATATTTATCGATTCGAAATGCAACTAACACTTGCTTGTTCACCCTTATCTCACCACTATCATTTAGCCATTGCAACTTGTACGGTCTAGGATGTTTTATCTTGGGCAATCCCAATTTCTCCACCATAATTGTGCTTGCAACATTAGTACAACTACCACCATCAATAATCACACTACATACCTTGTCTTTAACGTAGCACCTTGTGTGAAAGATGTTCTCCCGCTGTACTTCATCAACTCCTTTTGCTTGCAAGCTCAATGCTCTTCTCGCCACCAATGTCAATGCGTCAGGGGCTAAATACTCCTCATCGGAAACATCCTCCAATGGCGGCATGTTGTCTGTGTCGAAATCTTCATTATCGGTCACAATTTCTCCATTGGCTTGCAACACCATGGCTTGCTTGTTTGGACATTGACTTGCTATGTGGCCCCTGCCTTGACATCTAAAACACTTAATATCACGATTCCTAGAGGTAGAGGCTTCGGTTTTACCTTGAGGAACGTGGCTGGTGGTCACGGACTTGGGCTCGGGTTTGGGCATTTGTGACTTGTCCAGCGGCTTGGCTTGACTCAATTTCCAAGAGGTAGAACTAGAGTTATGGCCTGCACGTGTCCCACTCCCTCTCTTGAGTTGTTGTTCCACTTTGATAGCCATATGCACCATATCTTCCAATTCCACATAATGCTGCATCTCTACCTTATCATGGATCTCCCGGTTTAAGCCAAGTAAAAATCTAGCCATTGTAGCCTCCCGATCTTCCTCTACATTAGCGCGGGTCATAGCAATCTCCATCTCCTTGTAGTAATCCTCTACGCTTCGACTCCATTGTCTAAGACCTTGTAGCCTTTTGTACAACTCTCGGTAGTAGTAACTTGGAACGAACCGTTTTCTCATCACTACTTTCATCTCCTCCCATGTGTCTATTGGGCGTTCTCTATTCCGCCTCATGTTTATCACAAGCTGATCCCACCAAGTAATAGCATATTCAGAAAATTCAATCACAGCTAATTTTACCTTCTTTGTCTCGGAGTAGTTGTGACAATTAAACACGAACTCCATCTTCTTCTCCCATTCAAGATATGCCTCAGGATCAGATCTACCTTGAAAGGACGGAATCTTCATCTTAATACCACCCAAGTTGTTATCTTCACGATTCTTAGCTTCTCTAAATCTTCCTCCAGGTCTCCTATTGTTAACAATGGAACCCCGATCTTCTTCTTCATCAAAACCAGACCCATAACGCTCTTCATCCTCCTCCCTCGGTGGAACTCTTTCCCTTCTACGAAAATTACGACCGTTTTGTGGTTGCTCCTCACGTCTATTCTCTATCTGATCTATCCGTTCGTAAACCTGCTCCATCTCCATCTTCATCACTCGCCTCATCTCACTCATCATGGCCTCCATAAACATTTTCGGATCGGTCAATTTTGTATCACCTTTGACAATGCTCTTACCACTATCGTGAGACATGATTGCTGCAAAACAAAGGTTAGAAAGAAAAAAAAGATCCTCACGAATCACTCCCTTACGTGTTTACACTCAAGAAGGTGGATCACTCTCCACTCGTATTTCACTCAAAATAATACGGCTTTTACCCTCTGATGTTCTCTCCACTCTTGCCTTTTTCCACTCGATAATTCTCTCTTATGCTCCGTTTGTTTCGGAGTAAAATGATTTCTGGAAAATGATTTCGGCATTTTCCGATGTTTGGTAGGGGCGAAAATAATAGTCAACCGTAAATTGATTTCGATTTGACCAAAATTAGTTAACAAATTTTGGAAAATGATTTACGCTTTTTATTTTCGTAAATCATTTTCCCCCAGCTCATTCGACCCTCGTTCGTTCCTCCCTTAAACCCGACACTCAGCTCTTTTTTACGAGAGCTTCGTCTTCTCCTCAAATACAAACAGGCGACACCTTCTCTCATCTTCTCCTTCACGCTCAACCACACAACTCCTCTCTCTCTCTCTGCTAGCATCTCAGGTAATCTCACATCTCTCTCTCTTTGTTGCGTTTGGTTTCATTTTCGTTTTGGGTTTCTAGCATCCACTTCCGTTTGGTTTCTGAGAAAACTCAAGGGAAGAACTCGATTGTGCATTTTCTCTCGCTTTCTCTCCCTTGTCTGAATTTATATTGTTTACATGTGATACTTGGGTTTTGGTTGATCTGGATCTGCTATGTGGGGACTGTTGGCATGGGGGGTGGGGATATTTGCTATTGGGTGGCCTAATTTCTTTGTATCTTTTCCCTGTGTGACGTTATTGTGCTCTATGTGATATTTGATGTGTTTACCCTCACTGGTTTTGACTTCTCCTGCTTGCATTTACTCTTTGTCATGGGTCACGATTGACAGAGGTTGGGACCCGTGTGTTTGGCTATTGTATGCACTCAAAGTATTTGTCAAAATGTTTCTATACAAGTTGTAATGTTTGTAGGGCTATTATGTTTTAAGGGTCTTACTGCATTGCTAACTAAAGTCAATTCATAGGTTTCGATTCCTTTATTTTGAGTTAAAAGTAGAGTTATCACTCAAACGAAGCTAAAATTTCAATATAGGATTTGGCTTTTATCTTGGGTGTTTTGGTTTTCATTGATCAGATTGCTTCCTGCAACATCCACCATGAATCTGTATCTGACATCATTCTTCTCCAACCTTTCAAGGGCTTTGTTAACGTAATCCATCTTCACAACTTCAATCATGGAACTCAGGCCCTTCTCTTTGCTGAACTCAAGCATCTCCTCTGTTTCCTTTATGCTCCCTACGAAGCTCCCTGTGATTGTCTTTCTCCCTATTAAAGTAGAAAAAACAGAGCACCCACAATTAGCAACCATAAATGCAATAGAAATTTTCAGTCTCTGTATGATTTCAGAGAGCAAGATTCCAGAAAAGAATTTTCCAAAAAACATATAGATCAGAAAGTAAGGTAGAAGGGAAAGGGTGGATGACATATAATCGAGCAAAAAACATTAATTTTACCAACAGAAATTGCACCCATTTCCCATTAACTTAGATCTATAAATAGAAAATAAGTTAACAACACCTAGCAGACACTTTTGCAAATAAAGGACAGTGTGGCATTCAGAAGTAATCAGCAAAGTACCCAGGAGAAAAACGTAAAAGAAAACAGAAATATACAACACATATGGATAAAAAGAAAAAAACAATCAGTAAACTTCTAAGCCCATCCAACACATTCCTTAAGAATCAAGTAAGAAAGAACAAAAATAACACAAGTTTAACAGGCCAACAATATAGGAGAAACAAAAAGACATACCCTGTGGCATGAAGTACATTAATTGCAATAATGTATCCAAGACAGAGACCACAAAAATTTATCATGCAGCACTAGTACCCACAATATATAACAAAAAACATATATTACTATAAACACTTGTCCAATACATTTACTTGATTCTCTGATCTCCAGTTACTATAAGAGTTTTATGATATCCACCTTATAGCAAAACAGCAAGAGCCAATAACAAGCAAAACAAAATTATACCTCAGCGACTTTATCCCACCACCTGAACTCAGCCTGCATCTTATTCCTAACAACATTGTACAGCATAGTGGGGTAGAATAGTGCGCGAGCCCAGTGTCAATGATATAGCCCAGTGAGAATTCATAAGCACAAGTTCACATCTATATTAGTTTTAAATTAAAATATTATCATGTTTGGATGGAATATCATACCTTAATAATTTTTTGTGTTGTTTGTAGATGGATGAAAAAATTCTTGGAACAGTTATGGCCGCAGTTGCATCTATCCTTGCTATTGGGGCTGTAATCTTAGAAGATATTAGATCTAAGAGATTATTACGTAGAGAACCTCATGTTAATCAAGAGTATGAAAGAGGCATTTATATGGATAGTATTCTTTATGGAGGCAAGCAAGATTGTATTGATCAGATAAGAATGAGTCCTACAGCTTTCTTTGGATTATGTAAAAGTCTTGCTGACAACAACCTCATACGTGAAACCGTTAACATGTCTATTAAGGAACAAGTGTTGATGTTTTTACACATTATTGGACATAATGTGAGGTTTCGAGTGGTTGGTGGAAGGTTCTATAGATCGATTTAGTCTGTTCATCGATATTTTAGGGTTGTCCTTAGAGGAGTCTTGAGGCTATATAAACATTTAATTAGAAAACCTGACAATTCTACGCCACCAGAAATAAGGAATAGCCAAAGGTTTTACCCATACTTTAAGGTACGTTTGAAAATTTGATTTTTTTTTTTTAAAAAAAAAAAATTCAAGTAATTTGTCAAACAAACGTAATTTTTTTTTCTTTTGTCATCATTAGGATTGTGTTGGAGCAATAGATGGAACTCATGTTCGGGCATCTGTTCCAATCGAAATCCAAGGAAGGTTTCATGGTTGAAAAGAGCGAACAACACAAAATGTGTTAGCTGGCATTACCTTTGACTTAAAATTCACGTATGTATTAGCTGGCTGGGAAGGAAGTGCACATGATTCCCGTGTTTTGAACGATGCACTCACTAGGCCAGAGGGATTCAAAATTCCTGAAGGTATATAGGGATAAAATTACGTTTTGTTCCGGTTGATTACCTTTTATTAATTAGTTATGATTTGATTTTTCTTGTAAACTTGTAGGTAAGTATTATCTTGGTGATGCTGGTTATGGAACTCGAAATGGAATTCTCTCCCCCTATCGTGGTGTTCGGTATCATTTGAAAGAATTTGGTGATCATTCACCTAAAAATGAAAAAGAATTATTTAATCTTCGTCATTCGTCCTTACGAACCACCATTGAACGAGGGTTTGGAATTTTGAAGAAACGTTTTCGTGTGTTGGATGCAGAACCTTTTTGGTCATTCCCGACACAAGTGGATGTAGTATTAGCATGTTGTGTTATTCACAATCACATTATGGGTGTTGATCCAAATGACTCAATTATGGAAGAGGTTGTTCGTGATGTTGGATCTCAAAATCAAAGTGGTAGAGTCTATCAAACACAAAGGGAAGCTCAAGAGGAAAGTAGAGAATGGACAATCAAAAGGGATGTAGTATGTCATGCGATGTGGGATGATTATAAAAATAGAAGAAATTTGTAGATTTCTTTTCTCTTGTATGGTTTACGTTATAATGTGAACAAAATTGAATTAGTCATGTTGAAAGACGGTTATGTTTCTATCTTTAATGATTTGATTATATAGCATGAGCAATTTTTAAATAAAAAAATTGAAATGTACGATGAGATGGCCGTAGTTGTTGGTAAGGATATGGCGACCGGGAGTTTCTCAAAGTCTTTTGCTGATATAGATGATTCAGAACATGTGGATTTGGATTTTGATGATGCGTCGTCAAAAGAAAAAGATGTTGCTTCTTCCAATTCTGCTTTAGCCAAAAGGTCACACAGGAAAAGATGCGTGCTGACAGTGAAGATACTTATAGTTCGATAGCTGAACAGTTGAAAGATGTTGCATTAGCAGTTAGATCTCTCAATAAGGGAGTCGATGCAGATTATCTTTATGAGGAAGTAATGAAGGTGGAAGGATATGATGAGTTTATGCTTGCATCTGCATTTGACCACTTGATAGGAGATGAGAATGTGGCAAGAGGATTTTTGGCAAAGAATGCTAAGCTTAAAAAGTTTTGGTTGGACAACTTCTTCAAAAATCATGGAGCTTAGAAATTGTTTAGTATTGATATGTAGTAAGATACTAATTAACTAGATAGAAATAACATATATGACTGAACTTGGATGGTTGTAGTACGTTAGCCTAAACTTTGCAATATTTATAGTTGAACTTGAATGGTAATATTTATTGTAACGCCCCGAATTTGAGCCTGCAAATTCGTAAGCAGAAACCTCCGGTTTCCACGTGACATTACTACATCAGAGATAAACTCTCGCAGCGGAATATATTTTTTCTTCTTCTAAAGCCTTAGGAATTGACAGCATAACACATTTAGAGCTGACTGAAATACCTCGGTACATTTATTAAAAGTTACTTATGTTATCTTTACAAGTCATATGCACATTAGGTGCATCAAAATTAGTGCCACAAACAGCACATAAGCTTATAACATAAAACATGCTAAACATGACACCGTTATACATATTTACATGCCATAAAACAAAACATAAGCACAACTAGTAATTTCTAAACTAGCACATAATCGCTCGTTGAATGGTTTCAAAAACCATCAAAACTGGCATATGGGTCCATGCCTTCATTCTCCAGATCTGCATCAGTAACTATGCAAATATGGCGTTATCATATTTGCATAGACAAACAAGTGAGTCATCTATTTTCATATCTACGTTACCATCAATCTAATAACAGTTCATATAGAATGCAAATGTAAGGGTTGTATGAATATGCATCGTAGTAACTATTTAGTTTGTGTTTTAGGATCATCTTACTTCAGACTTCTCGTTCTAGGTTATCTGAACCCGTTTACATCCTTTGCCTCACACTTAAAGTCTTACCTGTTTGCACTGGAATCCTACTGGTCCCAACATTAGTTATATATTAGGCCTTCGGATACCCCTGGGTCACTATGAACCCCCTGGATCCACTACTAGCCTTCCTTTCCCTTGCTACTACATCAACTTGTTGATGGCTATCTCATCAGCCGTTATATTAATTGGACACAACATGCAATGCATGAACAACCACATGCAATAAAACACACACCACACAGTCCTAATGAAACATAGAATCATTCCTCAGTAAGTACATCCATACTTACACTCTTCCCCGTGTAGTCCTTAGACTTCTTTTTCTGTATAAAAATCCATCCATACAATAATATACAAATCAATTATCTATCAAATAAATCATTGTTTATAGACCCTCATCTCTTTATATTTATTATTATCCATCACTTCATTATATTTGAGACGATCACTTACGATAATCGTAAAACCTTGGTTCATAATTTGATGATGAGGCTATATGACCAATACCACCAAATATGAACTTGAAGGATTAAAATATATCATAAGGACAATAAGAGTAAATACGATCAACTCATGAAGGTCGTAAGATCAGTCATGAGGACAGTGAAATTTAAATACGAAATATAAATACGATCAACTCATGAAAGTCATAAGATCAATCATGAGGACAATGAATTTAAATACGAAATATAAATACGATCAACTCATGAAAGTCATAAGATCAGTCATGAGGACAATGAATTTTAAATACGAAATATAAATACGATCAACTCATGAAAGTCATAAGATCAGTCATGAGGACAATGAAATATAAATACGAAATATAAATACGATCAACTCATGAAAGTCATAAGATCAGTCATGAGGACAATGAATGTAAAAGCAGTTTATACTACACTTTACTTTAATTCTTTTATCTCTTAAGCTTATTGGGTCTTTTAAACAATTCATAAAAAGTAATGAAATCAAATAGTAAGGAAGAAGTGTCAAGATTTACTTACCAATTTGATTTGGAGAGAAAAATAACTTCAAGAACACCGAAGTGGTTGTGTGGTAGAAGGAGAGAAAAAGGGAGAGAAAACCAAAGCACAAAGCTTTCAAGGAAGTTGTCTAGGATTTGTGTGGAAAACAAGGAGCCTTGCATGCTTATTTATAGGAGGAAGGTAGGGGTATTTAGGTCCAAAATGTAATAAAAGAATTAGCTTATTGGATAATGTCTTGTAAATTTGGAATTTAGAATTTTCGTCCAACTAGAGGGCAGCCTACTCCGAGAATTATTTCGATGGTCAAACCTACTCCGATTGACGTGAAATTTTGAGGGTAGATAGAGGACTTCATGACAAACATTTTCTCTTTTTGGTTCGTCTCATTTTGAGTTCGTTTTGACGTAGTTTTGGTCAAGTCAAAGTTTCTGTCTATAAAGCCAAAATATCTTTTATCCACTTTTAGCGTTCATACTTGCTTTATTGATTTTTCCTCCTTTTCATGATTACTTTTGAGATATCCTATCCTTTCATCATTACTCTTGTTTTTAATACATAAATGTTTCTAGAAGCATGGAGATATTATTCTTGACAGTTTTTCGTTATAAGAAAAATTCAAGCAGAGATGTTACTTACCTTAATCATCTTCAAAGTCACTAAGACATGGCTTAGTGGAGGACTGAGGTAACTCTCTCCCTAGTTGATCTTGAGGTATGGTTTGATGTACAGAGTTTTCAACTTTATGTTAACTCCATGATATTTGACAATTATCAAAAAGGGTGTAAGAAAATAATGTTTTTCAAATTATACTATCTTTACCTGGGTATTTGGTTTTATATAGTACCATGATCTATTTATGGCCTCGACATACCGACTATCGTATGTATTCACAGCTACTACTCGCAAACTATTTTAAACACAATTACTACCGTAAAAGTTATTTAATTATAAATACTACGTCATAAATCACGAAAGTATTAAACATACCTACTTCAAAGTGCTCATGGGAATAGGTACGGGTATTTGCTCCTTATCTCTTGTTCTAACTCCCAAGAAGCTTCTTCTACTTCATGGTTCTGCCATAGAACTTTTACTGGTGGTATTGTCTTTGTCCTCAGTTGTTGCACTTTCCGATCCAAGATCTGCACCGGTTTCTCTTCATATTTCAAATCTGCTTGAACTTGTAAGGGTTCAAAGTTTATCACGTGTAACAGGTCGTGCACGTATTTTCGTAGCGTGGAAACGTGGAATACGTCATGTACACCAGCTAGGTTAGATGGTAATTCAACTCTATAAGCGACCGGACCTACGACCTCTGTCACTAAGAAGGGACCAACATACCTCGGACTTAGCTTTCCCTTTTTACCAAACCGCATGACTCCTTTCATTGGTGATACCTTTAGGAATACCTATAAGCAGTTGATGGACGGATAAAAAGGTTGCTAGGACGGCATCCTTCACGCTTGGCACCACATCCAGCTGGATCATTCCCAATTGCTTGGCGAGTTGATTAGGGGTAGGCGTTGAGTTCGTTAATACACCCAGCGATTTCCTACTCAAAGCGTCTGCGACTACATTTGCTTTCCCTGGATGGTATAGAATATAGCAATCGTAGTCTTTTAACAATTCTAACCACCTACGCTGCCTCATATTCAATTCTTTTTGCGAGAAGATATATTTTAGACTTTGATGATCAGTATAAATTTCTACCTTCTCACGAAAAAGATAATGTCTCCAAATTTTCAAAGCAAAAACTACAGCAGCTAGTTCAAGGTCATGAGTAGGATAGTTTCTCTCGTGGTCCTTCAAATGTCTAGAGGCGTAAGCTATGACTTTATCTTGCTGCATGAGTACGCACCCTAGTCCTTTAAGAGAGGCATCACTAAAAACTACGAATTTCTCAGACTCTCTTGGCAGAACAAGGACAGGCGCAGTTACTAACCTCTTTTTCAGCTCTTGAAAGCTTGCTTCGCACTTATCATTCCATTGAAAATGAGCATTCTTTTTAGTGAGGGCGGTCAAAGGGCCGGAAAGATTGGAAAAACCTTCTACAAATCTTCGGTAGTAACCTGCCAATCCAAGAAAGCTGCGGATTTCATGGACGTTGGTTGGCCGCTCCCAGTTGACGACAGCCTCAATTTTGCTAGGATCAACTGTTATTCCATCTTTTGAGATAACGTGCCCTAAGAATGAAACTTTCTCCATCCAAAATTCGCACTTCTTGAGTTTGGCAAATAACTGCTTTTCCCTTAAAACATTTAGTACTGTTTTTAGATGCTCCCCGTGCTCTTGATGATTAGTCGAGTAAATTAAAATATCATCAATAAACACAACTACGAACAAATCGAGGTACATATGGAAAACACGATTCATTAGATCCATAAATACGGACGGTGCGTTAGTCACCACAAAAGGCATGACTCGGAATTCGTAATGACCATACCTCGTTCGAATCGCCGTCTTTTGCACATCTTCTTCCTTTACCTTAAGTTGATGGTATCCCGATCGAAGGTCGATTTTCGAGAATACCTTGGCTTCCTTCAATTGGTTGAACAAGTCGTCAATCCTTGGTAAAGGATATTTATTCTTTATGGTAACGCGGTTTAGCTCCCGGTAGTCTATGCATAGTCGCATAGTCCCATCTTTCTTCTTGACAAACAATACCGGTGCTCCCCACGGTGATACGCTTGGGCGTATGAATCCTCTGTCCAAAAGTTCTTGGAGTTGTTTCTTTAGCTCTTTCAACTCGGCGGGCGCCATGCGATAAGGTGCTTTGTGAATGGGTTGAGTTCCCGGGATCAAATCGATGATGGTAAACTCAATCTCACGATCAGGTGGCAATCCTGTCACAACCTCGGCAAACACGTCTGGGTAATTGCACGCCATTGGAATATCTTCCAATGTACGCTCAGCTTCTGATATGAACTCCACCAACAAATGTGATGAAACCCGATAGCAATGATGGTTTGAAACCCCAAGATCGTGTAGACAAGAATTGTTGAGGCTTGACCCGTCACCTAACTAGATGAGAAACCAAGACTACGAAGGATTGAAACGCCACACCAAGAATCTGAATCTCTTCAAGAATCAAGGTGATAAGTTTGGTTGTTTGAACGCCACAAGATTAACTTGATAAGCTCAAAAAGTTCTTTCAAGAACAAAGAGGAACACAAGACCTCACAATAATAATTTTCTGAAAACAAAATTCTATATCCCTTACAAAATTCGTTATGCCCATATATATACTTGGAACAACCCTCCAAGAATAGGAAAAGTCTTAATTATAGCTTTAAAAGCAACACAAGTGCCAACATAAACAAGTCCCAATATTTTTAGGTCTCTTTGGACTTCTAGAGGCAACCAAAATAACTAAATGACTAAATTCATAACCAGCCAAGACCAAGTTCATTCCCCTATTTAATATCCTTGAAACTCAACGAGTTCACACCCTTTAATGGTCAAACCAAGCTGGTCACGTTTTTGCATGCTAATTATCCTCTTCAACTGCTTTGATGACATGGACTAAGCCTTGATTATTATTTGAGCCCATCTTGGTCTTTTTAGAATCAGCCCAATTCTCTTGGATTAGCCCATTTAGTGCTTCCTTGAAACGTTTGGCTCTAAGTCTTGTAATTGGGCCACTAGGAAGTGACAAAGGGTCTTGCACAACTTCAGCCCCATTCCCATGTGTATGATCAGCATGTCCAGCTCCTTGGTTTCCATCAGCTTCTGGTTTTGCCGTCACATAAGCTAAGAACGCTGATGCTCCTTGTCGTATATTCCTTGTAGCTTGTATTGCGGAAAGTAGCGGTGGAGTAGCTCGCGTAGAAGATCCGTTGAATTTAAATCTTTCAACACCTAGCAATTGGAAAACGACTACCTTCTCTCTACAGTTTATACTCGCATAATACTTTGATAACCAGTCCATGCCTAGGATTACATCATATCCTAGAGATTTAAACACTGATAGATTGATGGGTAGGTTCCTTCCTTTTATATTGATTGGACAGTTCTCTACCATTTTATCGCATACGACTTTCTTTCCTCCAGGGGTTTCAACCGTAAGACTTTGTACTAAAGGTCGTGTGCTAACATGACATAATTTAATGTATGCTTCAGAAAGGAATGAATGTGTAGCTACTAAATCAAAAAGAGTACACGCAAGGATACCAAACAAAAAGATGGTACCTATCAAGGAGTCATAATTCTATGTCATCGCAATCAAGTTAATCACAGAAATAATAATTAACTTAAATACTACACAATACATTTAATCACATAGATACATATTGATTAGCTTCTTAAGCCTACCATTCTCTAATTCTTACAAAGAGGTTACACACAAAAGTTTTTATTTTACTTAGGGTACATAGCATATTTAAACAAAACTGATGCTTCTACAGTTCTATAATTTATTCATTTACTATTATTTCAAACTTAACATTACATTCTTCAAACGAAATCTTTTATGTGGTTTAAAAAATCATTTATTAAAAGAAGCTCTTGGTTATGCTCTAGTTTCTAGGTAGGTCAATTCCAATGGTCACCTGAGCGAACTGCTCTGATACCAAACTGTAACGCCTCGAATTTGAGCCTGCAAATTCGTAAGCAGAAACCTCCGGTTTCCACGTGACATTACTACATCAGAGATAAACTCTCGCAGCGGAATATATTTTTTTTCTTCTAAAGCCTTAGGAATTGATAGCATAACACATTTAGAGTTGACTGAAATACCTCGGTACATTTATTAAAAGTTACTTATGTTATCTTTACAATTCATATGCACACTAGGTGCATCAAAATTAGTGCCACAAACAGCACATAAGCTTATAACATAAAACATGCTAAACATGACACCATTATACATATTTACATGCCATAAAACAAAACATAAGCACAACTAGTAATTTCTAAACTAACACATAATCGCTCGTTGAATGGTTTCAAAAACCATCAAAACTGGCATATGGGTCCATGCCTTCATTCTCCAGATCTGCATCAGTAACTATGCAAATATGGCGTTATCATATTTGCATAGACAAACAAGTGAATCATCTATTTTCATATCTACGTTACCATCAATCTAATAATAGTTCATATAGAATGCAAATGTAAGGGTTGTATGAATATGCATCGTAGTAACTATTTAGTTTGTGTTTTAGGATCATCTTACTTCAGACCTCTCGTTCTAGGTTATCTGAACCCGTTTACATCCTTTGCCTCACACTTAAAGTCTTACCTGTTTGCACTGGAATCCTACTGGTCCCAGCATTAGTTATATATTAGGCCTTCGGATACCCCTGGGTCACTATGAACCCCCTGGATCCACTGACTAGCCTTCCTTCCCCTTGCTACTACATCAGCTTGTTGATGGCTATCTCATCAGCCGTTATATTAATTGGACACAACATGCAATGCATGAACAACCACATGCAATAAACACACACCACACAGTCCTAATGAAACGTAGAATCATTCCTCAGTAAGTACATCCATACTTACACTCTTCCCCGTGTAGTCCTTAGACTTCTTTTCTGTATAAAAATCCATCCATACAATAATATACAAATCAATTATCTATCAAACAAATCATTGTTTATAGACCCTCATCTCTTTATATTTATTATTATCCATCACTTCATTATATTTGAGACGATCACTTACGATAATTGTAAAACCTTGGTTCATAATTTGATGATGAGGCTATATGACCAATACCACCAAATATGAACTTGAAGGATTAAAATATATCATAAGGACAATAAGAGTAAATACGATCAACTCATGAAGGTCGTAAGATCAGTCATGAGGACAGTGAAATTTAAATACGAAATATAAATACGATCAACTCATGAAAGTCATAAGATCAGTCATGAGGACAATGAATTTAAATACGAAATATAAATACGATCAACTCATGAAAGTCATAAGATCAGTCATGAGGACAATGAATTTTAAATACGAAATATAAATACGATCAACTCATAAAAGTCATAAGATCAGTCATGAGGACAATGAAATATAAATACGAAATATAAATACGATCAACTCATGAAAGTCATAAGATCAGTCATGAGGACAATGAATGTAAAAGCAGTTTATATTACACTTTACTTTAATTCTTTTATCTCTTAAGCTTATTGGGTCTTTTAAACAATTCATAAAAAGTAATGAAATCAAATAGTAAGGAAGAAGTGTCAAGATTTACTTACCAATTTGATTTGGACAGAAAAATAACTTCAAGAACACCGAAGTGGTTGTGTGGTAGAAGGAGAGAAAAAGGGAGAGAAAACCAAAGCACAAAGCTTTCAAGGAAGTTGTCTAGGATTTGTGTGGAAAACAAGGAGCCTTGCATGCTTATTTATAGGAGGAAGGTAGGGGTATTTAGGTCCAAAATGTAATAAAAGAATTAGCTTATTGGATAATGTCTTGTAAATTTGGAATTTAGAATTTTCGTCTAACTAGAGGGCAGCCTACTCCGAGAATTATTTTGATGGTCAAACCTACTCCGATTGACGTGAAATTTTGAGGGTAGATAGAGGACTTCATGAAAAACATTTTCTCTTTTTGGTTCGTCTCATTTTGAGTTCGTTTTAACGTAGTTTTGGTCAAGTCAAAGTTTCTGTCTATAAAGCCAAAATATCTTTTATCCACTTTCAGCGTTCATACTTGCTTTATTGATTTTTCCTCCTTTTCATGATTACTTTTGAGATATCCTATCCTTTCATCATTACTCTTGTTTTTAATACATAAATGTTTCTAGAAGCATGGAGATATTATTCTTGACAGTTTTTCGTTTAATATCGACAGTTGGGTTATTTAGGCTCGGGTCAAAAAGTCAACTGGTGGACTTTTTTACTAACTTTTGCCATATGATAGATCTTTCTTTGTAAGTACAACGGTCTTTGAATTATCTAAATCTGAGTTCGTTTGACCTATTTTCGGTTCAATCAAAGTTTAAAGCTTAAATGTAACTTTTAAGTTTTTAAGGGTTTTTAGGTTTTGATCTTTTAATTTTTCGAAACAGCTTTAGGTTTGCATATAAAAATATGTGGATAGTCTCCTCAACAATATCAATGATTTCTTAAGAGCTTGAATTTACTGGGCGTTACATTTATGATTAAACTTTTGTTGGTAATTTAAATTTATTGTTAGATGTTATTTATAACTCTCCCAATTTGAAAATATATAATTATTGTTAGTCGATGTGTATATTTTAGTTAAACATAATTTTTTAGTTTTTTTTTTTTTTAAAAAAATTAATTTTAATTTTTTTATATTATTTTACATTAATATATTTATGTTGCGAATAAAAATTGATTTTTATAAGTTAATATGATTGAATAAAAATATAAAAAAATATTTGCGATTTTCCGTACGCGCCAAACACCAGAAAATGCTTTTGACGGAAAATGGTTTCCTGAAAAATGACTTCCCTGAAACCATTTTACGATGGAAACCATTTTACGTCGAAACAAACGGAGCATTAGTTCTTTTGAAACTAAACAAACAACTCAAAATTTCCAGCAACAATTCACCCAGAACTACTCAAGGAATTTCAGATTTGAACACAAGGAATATGGAAATTTTCATATTAGAAATAGAAGGAATATGACAGTTTGGAATTTTGGAAGCACAGAATAATGAATTTTTTTTTTTTTTTGGACTTTTTTTTTTTCTTTTTTTTGTCCGCAACTTTTTTTTTTTTTTTAGTCACAAGCAGCAATAATAATTGTAATTGCAAAAAACGATTGATCAGATTTCAACAAGCACATGAAACTATACAAAGGACAATTGAAAGCAACATGTAATTCAAAGATGGAAGTTGCAGATATGGAAAGAAAATCCAAATCTTGAAATTATTGATCTGAAAATTAAAGCAAAGATTCGCGTAATCAATTAAGAATGGAATTCAAATCTGAAAAATTAAAGCAAAGATTCGCGAAAATCACAAATCTGAATTTTGACACGATTTTTTTTTTTTTTTGATGATTAGCAACTGGCTTTTAAGAATAATGAAATAAAATTTCAAAATAGTGATGTGAAGGGATATGCAAACCTGAACTAGAAACTGAGCTTTCATACCAAATGATGTGAACCCCGTCAAGAATAACGAGACCCAACAACGAAAGGGAACCCAAGACCGTTCTAAGGACAGATTCGAATGGAAAAAAAAACCTCGACCCGTTGTTTATGACAAACAAGAACTTCGGTATAAGGAAGACGCCACAAACGGTGGTGGAAATTCTGTTTGATAAGTCGAGATGAACGCCACGGGAAATCCCGATAAATTCGAGTAGTTCTTCAAAGAACCAAAGAGAATAAAACCTCACAAGTTTTATGAATCATCAATGTCTCATCGATTACATGGTAGGTACACCTATTTATACAAGAAAATTACTTGCGGAGAAAGTAATTCTAATCCTAATAAGTAAACAAATCAATTCCTAGCAAGGAAAGAAAATAAATAAAGATCTTAGGTAGGTAAAGAAAATAAGTCTTGCAATCCGATCCTTCTAAATTAACGAACAATCTCAACAGTTCTTAGCCTTGACCGGATCCTTCTAGAACTTGAATCAAGGTGACAATTCTTTGTTGCCCACGTGGATCATGCTCAATGGGCCTCCCCGAATTTGCTTGATCCCATAACTCTTGGATGAGTCCGTTGAGCACATCCTTGAACTTCTTTGCTCGTGCTCTTGTAACCTGCCCAATTGGTACTTGAACGAGATCCTTTAAAGCGGTGCCTTGATCTCCATCACGGACACGCGCATGAGGAATCGCCAATTTGAACCTTCTGTAAGGCTCGTCCGAATATGAAAATGGTCCGTTTGGACACACGTAGAAATCGTCCGCAGGTCCATCCAGACATGCCAGTGTTCGGACGCCCAACTCAGAAATTCAATTGTAAGTGTTTTTCTTCCTCATTTAACCTATTTATTCACTTAATTACTCTAGCTTATGTTTTTATATTTAATTAATGTCTTTAACATTACATCCCTCCCTTCTTATGAGAATTTTGTCCTCGAAATTTAAGCTCTAGGTGGCAATTTTTGTTTAGAAATGATTATTATTATTATTTTTTTTACTTTTTCATAATTTTTTTTTGTATAATTATAATTTCACATGAAATAATTACTTTACACTTAATGATGTAGTTGAATCTCCATCAGCAATTTGACATAATATCAAACTAGTACCCTTTCAAAAAAAAAAAGAGGAAAAAACTAATACCACCTTTGAATTTGAGCAAGCAATATGAAAATTGCTAGAAATTAGGTCCCCACCACATTAATTACAAAATTCACATGGCTCAAAGTTGCCTAAATCTAGACTTTTCATGCATCCAATTTTTTTTTTTTTTTTTAAAAATAAAAATAAAAAATAAAAAATTCGCAAGCCAAACAATAAAATAAATAAAACCGACCTAGCAAAGCGGTCCCAAGCCCTCACACAATGATGGGTGGGCTTGGAGTTATGGCCCATTTGAATTGCTTTACATGGAGCAGCTTCACAGAGATCGAGAGCTGAGCTTTAAAACCCAAAAACCTCAACAGCTTTTTAACTCATAAACCCTAAACCACCATTTCCATCATCCTTGAAAACACAAGAGAAAAAGCTATGAACACTTATTGTTCATCCAAACCCCAGAAAAATGGATCTAATTGACGGTGTTATTATTAGTCATCTCATTTCCTACCAAAGATGCTTGTTTTCCTTCGCAGTCTCTTCCACGCTGGTCGCAGAGCCTCTCACCGTGTAAGCCATCTCTCTCCCAACCCTCTAAACCCCACTGACCCATTTTTCAATGCTTTCCCTGTTTCATCATCACACGCTTCTTCGCTTTCTTGCCCTATAATTTGGTTCACCGGCATTCTTTTCATAATCAGATACCCTTTTGTCTCCATATCAAGCTCCAACAGTGTCTTTTATGATATAGGTAAAGAATCAATGCGTAATGTTATTCAACAAGAGCAGTGGCAGGATTATAGGATTGTTAGTTTGCTTGATTTGGCGCTGGCGCCGATATGGGTGTCTAAGGTTTTGGTCGAATTGAA
Source organism: Alnus glutinosa (assembly GCF_958979055.1). Taxonomy (NCBI): domain Eukaryota; kingdom Viridiplantae; phylum Streptophyta; class Magnoliopsida; order Fagales; family Betulaceae; genus Alnus; species Alnus glutinosa. The sequence continues at coordinate 30,515,754 of NC_084886.1, forward strand.
AGGGGATCCTAGGTTAGCTTTGAGGTTCTTCAAATGGGCCAGAACCCGATGTGGGTTTCGCCACACCACGGAATCTTATTGTGTCTTGATTCATATATTGTTTTTTGCGAGACTCTACTTTGATGCACATGAGATTATGAGAGAGCTGGTTTTGTTGAGGTGGGTTTTACCGGGTTGCCATGTCTTTGACGTGTTGTGGTCCACGAGGAATGTTTGTGTTCCGGGGTTTGGAGTGTTTGATGCTTTGTTTAGTGTTTTGGTTGAGGTGGGAATGCTCGAGGAAGCAAGCGAGTGTTTTTTGAGGATGAGGAAGTATAGGGTTTTTCCGAAAGCACGGTCCTGTAATGTGCTTTTGCATAGTCTTTCAAAGTTGGGGAAGGGGGAATTATCGAGGAAGTTTTTTGAGGATATGGTTGGGGCTGGGATTAGGCCTTCAGTTTTCACATATAATATAATGATTGATTATATGTGCAAAGTAGGAGATTTGGGAGCAGCTAGAAGCTTGTTTGAACAAATGAAGCACATTGGCGTTATGCCAGATATTGTCACGTATAATTCTCTTATTGATGGGTATGGAAAGGTTGGATTATTAGATGAATCGGTTTCTATATATGAAGAAATGAAGGATGCAGGTTGTGAACCTGATGTAATAACATATAACGCTTTAATTAATTCTTTTTGTAAATTTGAAAGAATGCCTCAAGCGTTTGAGTTTCTCCATGAGATGAAGATCAGTGGGTTGAAACCAAATGTTGTAACTTATAGCACATTAATTGATGCTTTTTGTAAGGAAGGGATGATGCAGGAGGCGAATAAATTTTTTGTGGACATGAGACGAGTTGGTCTTTTACCCAATGAATTTACTTACACTTCTTTGATTGATGCAAATTGTAAATTAGGTAATCTAAATGATGCTTTGAAGCTGGCTAATGAAATGTTGTGGGCAGGAGTTAAATTGAACATTGTTACCTACACAGCTTTACTGGATGGCCTTTGTGAAGATGGGAGGATAAAGGAAGCAGAAGAAGTTTTTAGGACAATGCTAAAGGCTGGAATAATTCCTAACCAGCAAACTTATACTGCTCTTGTTCATGGGTATACGAAGGTTAAGGAAATAGAGAAAGCTATGGAAATTTTGAAAGAAATGAAGGAGAAAGGCATCAAAGTGGATATCTTGCTGTATGGGACCATCATTTGGTGTCTCTGCAGCCAAAATAAGCTTGAAGAATCTGAACTTGTAATCAGTGAAATGAATTGTCATGGTGTAAGTGCGAATCATTTTATATACACAACACTTATGGATGCTTTCTTCAAGGCAGGAAAAACTGCAGAGGCACTCAATCTGCTACAAAAAATGCAGGACTTGGATATTGAGGTCAATATTGTTACTTATTGTGCACTAATTGATGGTTTGTGTAAGAAGGGATTGGTCAAAGAGGCAATTAAGTATTTTCGTAGCTTGAATGACATTGGTATGCAACCTAATGTTGCAGTTTATACAGCACTAATTGATGGTCTTTGTAAAAATAATAGCATTGAAGCAGCCAAGAAGCTGTTTGATGAAATGCTGTACAAGGGTATGATTCCAGATAAAAATGCTTACACCGCTTTAATTGATGGGAACTTAAAGCATGGAAATCTTCAGGAAGCTTTGGACTTGCAAGACAGAATGATTAATTTGGGTATGGAGCTTGATCTGCCTGCCTATACTTCCTTGATTTGGGGATTTTCTCAATGTGGTCAGTTGCAACATGCAAAAAAGCTTCTTGATGAGATGATTGGGAAGGGTATCCTTCCTGATGAGATTCTTTGTATTTGTCTATTGAGGAAGTATTATGAACTAGGAAATATGGATGAAGCCGTTGAATTGCAAAATGAAATGGTGAAAAGGGGTTTAATTGCTGGCAGTGGTGATTGTGCAGTTCCTAATTTACAAACTTGAGAGATAATAATGTTTGACCAGCCTTACTTTGTGATGGGGCTGTGTAAAAAAGTTGAATCAAAAGCACAGGATGGTTTTCCTTTTCCTAAATGGAGGTATAAGAACCCAAGGGATACAAAGTTCCTCACGGGCTTCTGATTGTATGGAATGGCATTGAAAAGTTGTGTTTTGACGGTTTTTGATGAAATAGGCTGTTGCTGATACTCACTGTGTATCATATCTAAAGTTCTTTTGTGGTCTCATCATGCAAATTACTCTACTGGATGCGGTTTTAGCCTGATGTTCTCATGCGATCTTCAGCAGAAAAACCAGATTATACCTCTGGTTTAATTACCTTAAACTTTCTGTCAAGGTGAGTGATTGCCTTTTTCTGATCATTAAAAAAATTAGAGTAAAAAGCATCATAGGACATGGCTAAAATTTATAGTCATCAGTAGTTTTGTAAATGCATATAAACCAAAATTGATAGCCTTAAATCTTTCCTCCATTTTCTTTTTGACTCTTCAAGAATCTGGACTTACTTTCATCAATTATGTGTAACAGCTGGGTGGTTTCTGAGTTGGAAGAAAGATATGTCTGGGCTCAAGGTTCTGCGCGAAATTGACCACGTGAAAGCAATATGCATCCAAGGATGTAAACAATACCAGTCGAGTTGGTTGTTGCTCTGATTGCTTGGACAAGCAAGGTGCAGTATTGCTTTACAGAAATCCTACCATTTTTTATAGAGCTTAGGCTCTTATTTCATACTTGCTTGTCCAATATCATCATCATAATGCTGTAATGTTGTCATACAGCATGACAGTTGTGCTGCCTTTGAGCACCTAATTTTGTTTCATCGGTGAGCGATGTCGATGGCCTTGATTTAGCTGCCGAAATGCATGACCAATAAGGTTCAGCCATGTAGAGAAAAGGTAAGTTGTGGAATCCACCTTTTTTTCTTTTTCCTTTTAAGAATTTAGTAGGTCAGGTTGGTGCCACTTTGGCAACAACGAAAAGAAAATAAAAGAATTTAAGAATTTAGTTTGGTTAAGCAAATAAAAAACTTATAAGAATAAAAAGGAAATGAAATATTTGTCTTTTGGGAGCATAAAATTGCTTGATATCCACTCAAATGAAGACTTGGAGGCTCTGGGGAAGACCAATGCCACTTCCGTTCTCAACTGCTCTCTCGTGTCTTGGGTTCTTTCAAGATGCTGTGTGTTAAGTCCAGTAATATCTTTGGCAGCACTGGCACTTTTTTCTGGTAGTAAATCAAGGATAGCTGCAAGAATAGGCTGGTTTCACACTCACACGATCACATAGTTGAAATATCCATTTGGGCTTTGCTTGGTTCCTTGAGGTAATGGGATGATCATTGGCTCTATGCTTGTGTGTGTTTTCTTCTTTTATCATTTCTCTCTCTGATATTGTGTTACGGACCTCCGTAACAAAGGATGAACAATGAATAATAAAGATAATTTGGGTAAGATAATTCGAGAAATCCTGAGCCTCCTAATGTTAGGGTAATTCAAGGAACCCTAAAACTCCTAAACAACTACTAGAGTTGAATTATAATTTTCTTTCATATTATTTTATTCTTCAATACCCCCTATTTATAGGGTTACAGAGCTGAATATAAAATATGGAAACGGTAAATAAATATTGCAAAACCTAAATAAATTTACTAATTCTAAAGAGAAACAAATCTCTTATTTTTAGGCTACCAATGGGAATATCAATCCTTTATTTCTTTCCTAACCTAATGGGATATAAATCCCTATTTATCTTTTATTCACTTAATGAGGGACATAGATATAATTCCAAGAATGCCCTTGTTACATACCCTAGATACGTAACATATTGGTACTGAGCCTGCATACATGTGCCACTATAGATGCTTTTCCTTTACAATCTATATTTTGCGTCCTGTTATGGTCATTTTTCCTTTATAGTCTGGTGACATGTTGGGCCACATCTCTTTGTGCTTTGCTCTTTTCATCCTTCTTTAGATTAAGAGGTAGGATCTTATTTAAATTATTTCCATCCATGAGTTCTCCGTATAAATATTGGTGCCAAGTGTGTGTTTCCGTATCTTTTTTCTTCTGGATTAGCGTACGATTTGAAACTAGTAGTTATGTCAAATGGGCGTTGAAGAGGATTCAAATGTAACCTTACTTTATTTTTTTCAGGAGTTGTAGTTAATGGATTCAGTTAAGTGATTGCAAAAATATAATTTATTCAGTGTTCTGGAACGTCTTATATATTTAACGTTGTTCTAACGAGGCTCTTGAGTTTGTTTGTTTTTTTTTTTTTGGTGTAAGAAAATGCACTTGCTATAAAATATAGCTTATGCTCTTATCTTATATTTGTTTGGCAAGACCACTATCAACAGCATAATGTTGTAAAGCTGTCATACTGCAGGACATATGTGCCAACTTTGAGCACCTAATTTTGTTTCATATGCAAGCAATGCCGATTGCCTTTGATCTAGCTACCCAATGGCATGACCAACTAGTTTCAAGCATCTACAGAAAAGTAAGTTATTGAGTTAACATTATTGTTTTTTCTTCGTTAAAATTTAGTTGGTCAAATCAGTGCCAGTTCGGCAACATTATTTTATCAATGCTCTCTAATACGATATAAAAAGAAGATATGTGCATATATCTTCACACATGCACATATCTTATCAAAAAAAAAAAGAAGAAGAAGATATGTGCATGATTTTATGGTTGGCTCACAAATTAAGACAGATGAAAACGAATAAAGCTCATACAAGCGAGTGCCAAGGTCACCGCCAAAGGAATTTTGTTTACATTTTGTAACGGATATATTAGTTAATGGGCCTTGTTAGTTAGTGACCTATTAGCTTAGTAGCCTTTAAGTGAGTCTATATAAACAAGACTAAATAAATGTTTTAGGCATGAAAATTGATATCCAGTTCTTAGACTGAAAATGGAGGGAGAGTACCTCAAATCACTCACGAAGGTTTTAGACATCCTCGAATTTGCCTAATTTCATTATAATATCATTTTTCAATTTTATTGTTCTTCATTATTCTTCCATTTCTTCCTCAGTTCATCATCATCTATTCTATTTTCTTTTCATTTCCGTATACAATTCCCATACTTAAACCCTAGATATCAGTAACAAGATAAAATACTTGTTACAAATTGGTATCAGAGCACCGGTCCTTGGCTTATGAGAACAAGAGCAGCTATAGCCGCAGAAAACCAACAGATCCGAGACATCCGAGCACAAGTGAACCATTTACAGGCGGAAATGGCGAGTCTGGCGACTAAGGCTGATGTGCAACGCCTGACGACGACGATCGATGAAATTCTGCTGGAGATGCGACAGTTCCGCTTGATGATATGAGTAACGAAGGGTCTAGCTCCGGTGATGGATGCAAGCCTGAAACAGATCCGGTTGGAAAGTTACATCCACCTCCTGAGAAGGTTGAAAGCCTAGAAAATCTCAAGATCGGAGAAAAGGAAAAGAGCACCGACGAAGCAAAACACACGCAGAATACAGCTACAGGTAGGGTTGAAAAATTTGTTGAGGCTATTCAAGAACATTTTTCGGTTTCTGTGGAAGGAGACAACCAGGAGGAGTTCAAGAAAGGAGAAGAGGCGAAGCAAAATTAAGTAGCCACAGATTTGGATGAAGATACCTATCACCTGCTCGATGAAATTCCTCAACCAAAATATTTTTCCATTCCAGATCTGTTTGTTCCCTTTCAAGATGATGGACATGCTGCCAGGGAGAAGGTGCCGTTTGCACTCAGACACACAAAATCTGAAGCGCAAAATCAAAAAATTTCCATTTACACGGTGAGTTCCTTTGTGTCTCGGTGTTCGATAGACGACACAGTAAATGTTGTTGTCCTTAAGCATAGGTGGCGATGGAAACTAGTAGACGAAAATGAGGATGAGGAGGCGATGAACGTGAGCTTTCTACCGGAAAACGCCTCACGAATTTGCAGATTGGTTGAGAAAAATCTCCAGAATTTGCAGATGGAAGAAGAAGCAAATGTGGTGGCTGAAGCGGACGCGCCGATATGTTGATGTCGCCGGAGCTGAGCGCGACTAGAGACCGGATGTCCGAGAGGCCGGACTCGGGGCAGTCGAATTGGATCGGATCCGGTGGAACTTGAAACAAAGAGGAAGATGACCAGTGACCACGAAGAAGGAAAAGCACTGCAGACGCAAAAACGAACCAGAAATAGGAAGGACAGGTGGCAGCATCACATGATTTGTTTTAAACAAAGAAAGGACAGATGGAGTCCATTAAGCTGGTATGTTGCATGGGACAACTAAAAATAGGACACAGTGGCAGCAAGGCTGAAGTGACAAGAAGAACCTACAACCTCGCATGTTTTAAACAAAGAAAGGACAGATGGAGTCCATTAAGCTGGTATGTTGCATGGGACAACTAAAAATAGGACATAGTGGCAGCAAGGCTGAAGTGACGAGAAGAACCTACAACCTCCTACGTGGCAGCAGCAGCATGAAGGTTGAACTGTTGAAGAAAATTGTTGAACAGCTGGAGGCAATTTTTCGGAAGGGCAGAAATGTTATTTACGTTTAGTTGTATGCGCTAGTTTTATGTAGGGGTGGGTATCAGGTAAGTCGGTGTCGGAAACCCCTTCACCGACTTCCGACCGAAATAGTCAGGTAAAGTCGGGGAATTACCTGACATTATTCCGAGAAGGAAATTTTTCAACTTTTTTGGATAATTCGAAATAATCGAAAAAATCGGTGAAGGGCGGTCGGATAAATCGGTAAGATTACATATTTACAGCCTAAAATTCCAACAAAGTGAACAAAGATTACAAATTACAGATTCACCATTCATTCACCATTCATTCAACAAGGTTACAAGATTACAGATTTAAAGCATAAAATTCCAACAAAGTGAACAAACCTAATAACCCAAATCCGCCGAAAATGAATAAATCAAAGAAAAAAGGAGTGGGAATGGTTTAACCGATGGCTCGATTTAGTTGAAGGCGAGAGTGAGAGAGACGTTCTAGATCCTCGTCGGCCATTGGAGAGGGAGAGAGAGAGAGAGGAGAGAGGAGAGAGAAGAGAGAGAGAGAGAGAGAGAAAGACGGGCGGCTGGCGGGCTGGGCGTTGGTCGTGGCCGGATGAGCAGGGCAGGAGGGCAACAGTGGGCGTAAGTCGTGACTCGTGAGTGGCGGCTAGGCGTGGGCATGGGCAGCTGAGATTCTAGGGTTTTGCAAAAAAAATATGAATATATACTAGTGAGAGTTTGAAAAACGACGTCGTGGCCTTGTGGGTAATGGGCACTGCCGCACTGGGTTTTAGACTAAAAGAGAATAGTAACGAAAAAAAATTTAGTTCTATTATATGTACTATTGGTCGGTCGGTAACCGATGGAATTTTTTTTTTTTTTTTTTTTTCGATTACCGACCGACAATGTATTCGGAAATAAATTTATTTTCAATTTTTGATTCTTTTTTTTTCGATAGGCGGTAGGCGGTCAAAGTCGGTTCGGTAGCGGTCGGCGAATTTTCGGTAATCGGATAATTTGCCCACCCTTAGTTTTATGTTTTTATTTTGGGCTTTCATTTTTTACATAATTCGCACCTTGTGGGCAAGGTGCTTAAAGGGCAACGTATTGTAACGGATATATTAGTTAATGGGCCTTGGGCCTTGTTAGTTAGTGGCCTATTAGCTTAATAGCCTTTAGGTGGGTCTATATAAACAAGACTAAGTAAATGTTTTAGGCATGCAAATTGATATCCAGTCCTTAGACTGAAAATGGTGGGGGGTACCTCGAATCACTCACGGAGGTTTTAGGCATCCTCGAATTTGCCTAATTTCAGTATAATATCATTTTCCAATTTTGTTGTTATTCATTGTTCTTTCATTACTTCATCAGTTCATCATCATCTATTCTATTTTCTTTTCATTTCCGTTCACAATTCACATACTTAAACCCTAGAAATCAGTAACAAGATAAAATACTTGTTACACATTTACATGGTTCTAGAATTTCAAGTGGCATAACAACATTTTTATTATAGATGTAACATACAACTTGTGACCTTGTGTTCAATAATTTTTGATATGTTTGGTAATTGTCAGCAACAAATATATTGATGGTAATCTGAAATGCACATTCTTTTTGGTGCTAATCACAGTAACCATGGACTCCTGATGTGAAGACCAAATGTTTCGTCTTTGTATGGTACACATTATCATTTGGTGTGATTTATTTATAAGATATTTTGTTTCTTGTACTCCAGAAATAGGGGATATGGTGAGAGTGTGGAATGTGAGATGAGGAGTGAGGGCATGCCAAAATTTCATGGGTGAGACAGCAGCGCGCCGCTGGGAGTAAATTCCTTTGCGCGGATGTTGCTGCAGCCTCTGATGCGTATCAAGTTCTTGTTCTGTACCTCAATACCCATTATCATATCCTTTGAAAACATTTCTTCATTCTTGAAAAGTATAAATATTTGAGGCGATAATAAAAGAGATCATAACATTAATCATAATAGATATAGTGGTTAATAAAAAAGTCTCTTGAACTAACATCAGATTTTAGAATAGCCTCCTAAATTTTCAAGTGTTCTAAAGTGGCCTATCAAACTACCACCGTGTTTCAAAAATGCTATTTTTTTTCTCGATTATATTCTTATCCTCTAAAAAAACAAAAATTAAAAATTAATTAAAAAAATATATTTTTTAAACACAAAAAAAGGGGTAGATTAATACAAATAATAATAATAATAAATAACTTTTTTTTTTTTTTAAAGATAAATGCAAAATTAGTCACTGTAATGGTCATCAATCACAAATTGCTCCCTAATTTATAGGTCATCAGAGTATGTCAAAATAACAATTTAATCCCTGCAATCAAAATACTTGACAGATTCTGTTAATGTTTATGTCTTTACCAATAAATGATGACATGCGTCACTCTTATTTAAAAATAAAAAAAATAAAAAAAAAAAAAAAAAGAAAGGAAAAATGAATAAGTAGTTTTTTGTGGTTTATTTGATTTACAATTAATTATATGCGGTATCAAAATGAATTTAGAGGTCCCTATGGTATGCCAAAAATACAAATCACTCATTCAAGTCAAATTTCGTTAAAAAATTTGACAGATTCTGTTAAGTGTTACGCTAACGCCAATTAGAGGGAGACACGTGTTACTCTTAATAAATATATACAAATATAGTAAACTAAAAAAATATTATTATTTATTTGTTATTTTTTTTAAAAAAGAAAAAAAGAAAAAAAAAAAAAAAAAAAAAAGAAGAAGAAGAAGAAAAATAGAAAAAAGGAAAGGGGTATCTGCCAGTTGGGCAGCCACCCCTAGAGGTGGGGGTGGCCTGTGAGCCACTCTCGACTACCTCTGGGGGTGGTGCGCCGCCAACCCATGCCCCACACAAGATTTGAAACAAAAAAAGAAATAAACTAACACGCATGCCCCACACGAGATCCTTTTAAGCAAATCATGAACTGTGAATGAGTAAATCATAAAGCCTCTTTCCTTCTCTCCCATTTAATTACACACAACTTACGCAATTCAACAATTCATCTAGGTGGTGGTTCAATTGTGAAGGAAATTTTCAAAGTGATTAGGTATATATACTAGAGCATGGGTTCGAATCCCACAATGAGAATGTTCATGTCTGATCAATGTAGACCATAGTGGTTTTCATTGATGTCTTTATAAGGTTGAGTCAAACTATGACTGAATCATACTTGAAGAATTGTGTCTGCTATGGTTCAAATTTTACAATTGGAAATATCTGGGGCAAGCCTGTAGGTGCTAGGCTAGGTATTGACATAAGCTCAGACTCAATGAGCTTTAGTTCAAAGTCAACATGTGGCTGTAAAATGACAAATAAAAAAAAATCCGAAAGTAGAATTCCGGATCAAAAGCATTAATTTTATAGTGAAATATCCCATGGGAGTCTAAGAATTAAATATTAAATGAGTTGGAAAAAGATGATAATTCCAAATGAAAGACCATCCTGGAAACTCAATGTAGAAATTTTTCTGAACATACTGAATAGTTAATTTAAAATGTGTGGAGGAATTTATATGTAAAATGGCATCTTTAGCCGCTAACTATAGGGTACCAACACTGGCAAATTAAGCACAAATAAACCTACAACCAAATCATTAGGAGAGAAATACGAACTTGAGCACCTAATCTTTGAAATTATTTCTTGATTGGTAAGTTTAAAAGCACCTTATGGGTTTGAAAACCAGACCATCACACCCTTCACCCTGATCTTAAGGGAGCCGAACGTACCGTTTAAACTAAAGCTCATTGGCTTAATGTTTGGAATAACTGCAAACCTCTAAATGGGGCACAAAATTTTGAAAGTATCCCCGCAAATTCAAATAGTAGCTTGCTTATATATCTCAAACCTGTTAAATTACCACTAGTCTCAAAAACTTAAAATGATAGGAAGAGACAAATTCAATCATTTAATCAATATTTTAACATTCACCCTTACGTGTAAGTTCAAACTACCATTTTATAGGTGAGACCCAACATGTAGAGTACTTAACTGAAATGAAGGGTGAATTATAAAGTCAGGGTTCAAACTCAAGTACTTTGACTTTAATATTATGTTAAATCATCACTTATCTCAAAAACTTAAATTGATAGGAATAGACAAATTTAATCATTTAATCAATACTTTAACAAAACTATGATAGGATTGTAGTAACATAATGCCTACAACTAGGAAGCATAGTTCAAAGAACATTGCTTCAACTATCTGCATTAGTTTCACAAATCGACAAACCGAAGACATAAATGAACAGTTAATGTCGCATGTATTCTTGTCAGATCTTGGCCATGATCAATTGATGCTAATCATCTGAAAATGTGAACTTGAGCACGACAGTTCATTTTCCAATGACTTTGGTTTGAATGTTGTTACCCATTTTTACCTTAGTCCAATAATCAATCACTTCATAAGTCTTAAAAAGACTTATAACCTTTGAGATACGGATAGTAGCCTTAGTGTCGAGCCACCATCCACTCTCGGATGTCACGTGATTGGTTTCTCATTTCCCATAAAGAAATTACATAGATTATAACATGCATTTCAAACTTGTTAACATGGGCATAGTTAATATTTCTTAAAAAAAAAAATTATTACTTTTAGGGTAAGTGTATTATAACTCCTTGAGTCAGAGCGCGATTTGAAATTGATCCCTCACTTTTTGAAAATCAAAATTGACTCCTTAACTTTTTCGCGAATTTGAAATAGGTCCTTCCGTCACTTTTCGGTCCAATTTCGCAACTCCCGTTAGTGCCACGTCAGTATTTTCTCCACATCATCTTAAAATATTATTATTTTTTAATAATTTTATTTAAAAAGAAAAATTAATAAAAGAAAATGAGGTTGGAGGTGGCTACCACTACTCCCCCTTGGGGGAGGGGGTGACCTGCGAGCCACCCCTAGAGGTGGTCGGCGTCACCTCTAGGGTGGCTCGCCGCCTCCCCCATGCTATGGGCTATTGGAAAATTTGACAATGGAGGAGGTGAACTTCAGACTAGTCCCATTGTTTCTATGAGCGCGGTCAAGCGAAGATGTTAGCAGTTGAGCAAATGGCACTTCAAGGTAATGAAGTTGTTGTCAGTTGCATGGATTCAAGAGGGGGGAGTGAAAGGAGTAGTAGATGGTTCGGTGGTGAAGGTAGAAAATATAGGGGGAGAGACTAACTGTGTCTAATATGCATAAGGACCTATAGTAAAAATTGCTGCAGTTCCACCCAGTGAATAGGCATTGACAGAAAGAGAAGTGAGGGACAGTAATCCAGCTGGTGATTAGGTAGCAGAGGGAGGATCTGATTGCAGGAATGATGCGGGAGAAGAGGGAGAGGCAATGAAGGGTAGTACACTGAAGGCTGCAGCTCCTGGTACCACTGGCTCAGGAACAAGGATAGCATGGCTAATCCGCTTGCTGTTTTTATGAGATCCAAAGCATTAGTAAAGGCTCCAACAGCTTCCCCATCTTCTTTTTTCTGTACTTAGATCAAAGAAAAAAAATCATGAATGACTAGAGTTTGAACGGAATTATGACTTGGTTTATTCTCTAGCTTGTAAGTTCCACGATCATTTAGGAAGCAACAATCAGAGACCAAAAGAGGGAAACGCAGCCAGACTCCAATATCGTATTAGCATGGGTTCCACCTCTCTCCTCTTCGCCAAACACTTTCCCATCCCTCATCAGCAATCCCTCGAACACCTCCTGTGCCTCTTCCATCAACACAAATTTCAAACAAGTATGAACCAACGCACTTCCAACAAACACATCTAACTCCAACCCAAATCAGTAACCTTACGTTTCTCTTCACGAACACAGCCACCCCCTCCGCCTCTTAAACTCATTTTCTTCTTGTCTTTGTTTGATCCTTGCGTCCCATTTACGTCTTGTTCTTCTTCTGGGTAGCTTCGATTTTGGATGTTTGTATTGATTCTATACCGAGACTCCTGTCTATTTGAGTTTGGTTTGGATTCTTTGTGATACAGTAGCTCAAGTTTTGGATATCTGCTAAGTTTTCCTGTTGCATCTTAATGCTAGATAGTTGCTTTTCTCATGTAATAAAAAATTGTGCATTATCCAAAGCTCCCCGAAGGTACATATTTTTTACTCTCTAATTTTTAGCTTCTGAAAATTTTGATAAGAGACTTTTTTTGTTAAGATGGTCAAATTGACCAATTCGCTAGTTGAATCTAGAACTCATAAATTATGACATTCTCTCTAAGTTGCAGTACCAAGTGATAAAAAGCATTTAAATTTCAGTAATTATGGATAATTAAAAAGATCCACCGCTTATTGTGCTATAAATTTGTGTTAGTTTGTAATTGGCCACATTCTGTTGGACAAAATCGCTTCGTTGTAAAGATGCTTTTTAACAGGGATTCCACTATTCAGAGTACTTCAAGAAGATTCTGTGCAAATTACAAGTCAGAAAATTCGATTCCCTGTCAGCCGTCCGGTTGACATGTCATCCCGTCCGGATGCCCAGCTGTCCAAAGCTTCAGCCGTCCGGACGACGTGTCATACCGTTCGGACACTCATCAGACTAAAGCATCATCCGTCCGGATGGCGTGGATTCCCGTCCGGACCTTCCTCTGTGTTGAGAAGCTTCGAACTGCTCCAGCTTGCATCCGTCCGGACGTTTCAGAAGCCCGTCCGGACGACTCTCAGTGTTCGACCAAGCTTCAGATTTTCTTTCCAAAATCAAATATGGGAAGATTGCTGCAACCGTCCGGACGACGTGGATTCCCGTCTGGGCGCGCTACTCCTTAAGGCGAGTTCCTAATTCAAATTCAACCATCCGGACGCCAGCCTACAATGGTCTGGACGCGCGTATGACAGATATGGAAATTGCGTCCAGACAGCCATCCTCCTGGTCTAGACGCGCGAAGCCTTTATAAGGAAATTACTTGTAGCGGACATGCGACTGTCCGGACGACAATGCTTCACCGTCCGAACGCAGCTCAAACAGAAAAGATCTTCAGCGAAATTTTTGAAATTTCGGTCGCACAGTTATCCGTCCAGACGGCCTATGACCACCGTCTGGACGGCGCCCAGCTTTATCAAGCCAGACGCTCATTTGAGCCCTCAGCCTATAAATAGAGGCCCTTGTGCTTGAGAATTGCAAGAATTCGATATTGAATTCCACTATTGCTTAGAGAGTTATTTTGTGAGGTTATTGAGCTGAATTGTTCTCTCTAAACCCATTGCTGTGTGTGCTGCTACTGCGCTTAAACTGAAGTTTATCTTAGGGGTCGGCCCTAAGGTAAAGGATTCCATTGAAGACCCCTTCAGGTAGGAGACCTGGTTGGGAGGCGTTCGTGTTAGGCTACATGTTAGAGTGCAAGGTACGACCACTGCATCAGGGGTATGTGAGTGCTACTATCTTGTAACTAGTCTTGTCTTCTGAATAGTGGATATCCTGGGTTTGGCTGCCCCAGAGTGGTTTTTCTCATCTTGAGTTTCTACTTCGTTAACAAAAATTCTTGTGTTATTTATTTTTTCACATTGTTAATTTTTGTTAACACTTTGTGCACACACTTGCCTTTATTTTAGAAGTCAATTTCATTTTTCAATTTGTACTTAAACTTGTCCCTAAAGAAACAGTCAGTGACCAAATCATTGCGGAAATAAACGGTCACTAAAGGACTAAGTAAAAGAAAAGTGCTGCATCTTAGGGGAGTGTATCAAATGATGGTGGCTAGGCCCTAGTGTATCAAATGAGTAATCTATTTAAAATTTCTATGTGCAAGAAAATTTGTGCCTTTTGTTGTAAGTTTTAATTTACTCGCAAGCACACGAATCATTTGCAATATAGTGTGTGCAAGTGCGAGGTCGAATCCTCTGAGAATTGCGTTGTAAAAAACAATTTCTAATTAAATTAATCCTATTTTAACCTAGTGCCGAATTTTTGGGATTTTTGTTCAGAACAAAAGAAAAAAAATGATTAATTCAACAAAAAGAAAAACACTAAGGTTTTGGAATCCACAAAACCAAATCAAACACCACACTCTTTCATGCTAATTATAAATCCGATTGAAATGAATTGGCTATTCAAATTCTTTAATAAATCGTAAATCATTTGATGAATCCAACCCTAAAATAAATCACAACGATTATCCCTTTGAGATCAAATCATCCATTATATCTGTTTGTCAAACAAATCACAATGGATATCCATTCTCAACAAAATCAATTGATGTATCCATCAGTTGAAACACATCAAATATCCACTAGAAAATAAAATATTTAATTTAAAACATGAGTCAATAAACTGAATTAGAACTTGAATTTTATAAAATATCGAATTCATAAATTTCATGACAAGAATGTTGGTGTTATCATTGATAAGGTTTCATCATCAACCTTAGTTGAGGATTTTAGCCGTTCATGAATAAAAACACCGAACAATCTTGTAATGAAAACATGAAGTAAAACTAAGGCAAAGAAAAAATAAAAGAAATTGAGAAGGTAGAATGACAGAAATTAAACAAAATTAAACATAAACTGAAAGAAAGTAAAGAGATGGAAAAGATGAAAAAGACAAAAATTAAATTGCGAAAGAAAGAACAGAGCTAAAAACATGCTCTGAATAAATATAAATTCTGAATTCTGAATACAAAGGTGAATATCGAGATGGCTCAAAAGTGGTGCCTAGCATGGGGTTTTTATAGTAAAACATTAGGTTAAACCCCGTATTTTCAAAATGACACATTTACCCCTTAAAACACTAATAGGAGAAAAGAATGCTATGGTTTAGGGCCATATTTTCAAAATGGCACCTCCATCCCTCAAAACCCTAGTAGGCGAAAAAGAATGTTAGGGTTTAAGGTGTCAGCAGCTGTCAAGAGAAGAAATTCGCGTCTATCTACGCCTACGCAATTGCGCTCGAGTGACTTATAAGTGCGCTCGAGCGACACCGTTGTGAATCGCGCACTTCACGCGTGTCTCTACTGAAAATGATTCTCTCTCATTCTTTCAATCCCAACCATTGAAAATGTGTTTGCCATGCACTTAATTTCGATCTTGACATCCAGCCGTGCTAGCATACCCATGGGCTTTACAAATTTCTTTTTCTGCTTATTTGCAATTTTGGAAAAAATACCGCTATTTTCTCTCAAAACACTAAAACACAAAAACTAACCAAAAACGTCAGAAATTAACAAAGTTAAAGGTGTCCAAATATTTGGTACTCATCAAATACCCCTAAACTTACATTTTGCTAGTCCCTCAGCAAAACAAAATGAAAAACAAAATCAAAGTGTGAAACATAAGTCTGCTGTCGTGGGAGTGACGATTGCATTTAACGTATGCAACAGGGCTGTTAAACCCCTAGGCATCCCTAGAGGACGAGTGAAGTCTCGTGAGGGTTTAACAGTAATGATACCCACAAACATTTTAAAGCACTATGTTATTAACAAACAATGACTTCCGCACAAACACATGGTTCATATATCATGAGTAGGTTTAAAAAGATGAACATCACAATCACATTAGACAACACAAATCATTTAACTCTCAGCTGGAAAATCGAGACAACACATGCTCCAATAAGTGCAAAGTGAGATTAACAAAAACTCATGAGGTTTCAATTTTTCTCAACGTTTGTGTACCCCAAAATTCATAGGAATCTTATCAGATGAAAAACAACCAAAGCTTAAATCAAAATGTGCATTTTTTGAATTTTTTTTTTTAAAAAAAAATATTTTTTGTGTAGGCTGTGCAATGCTTGACTTCCCTAAGCTTTCTAATTGACCTATGTAACGAGTGTTGGACCAATGACTCCCAAACCAAATAGTTTTAGGGCACTAGATGTAAAAACATCCCTAAGAGCTTAATTACTCAAGTAAAAAAGGCTATGGAGTCAAACTAACCATACAATGAACCAAATTGAATTTCTCATCTTTTTACGTGAACGCTCAATGCTTAGTGAGGCAACAAGTCCACTTACTCAATGAGAACTCAAACTGATGATTTTTTTTTTTTTAAGCCAAGGTTTCATCAACAAATCATCCTACAAATCTCAGACCTCACATACCCTATGCTAATGTGCTTGTGATAAACAATTCAAACAAGTGAAGTCTCTCTAATCCAACAGATGAGTCAAAAGATTCAGATTCTTAATGACGTACAATGTTCAAAATGTTAAACCAACCAATGATATACAAACCACAATTGCAATGTAATCATGCTCAATCAACAACATAGTTTTTTTGTTTTTTTTTTAATTGTTACGCAAAAGCAATAAAAACAACAAAAATAACAGTCAGAAATATCTACCCCACCCTCAAATTAAAATGACACATTGTCCTCAATGTGTCCAGAAATACAATACCGAATGGGCGATGCAAGTCGGGTGTGCCGTAGAAGAACTCTCCCCCAAACTTGAATGGCAAAAAATACTCCTGAAAAACACAACAAAAACAAAACAAACAAACAAGATCAAGTGATAAGTAAAGGAACGAGGGTTGCCTCCCACAAGCGTTAAGTTTTCAGCCTTCAGCCAAACTTCCCACAATAAACGACAATCACTCCGAATAACCAGAATCCTCCAACAGGGTCGTCTCAAATACTCATGCCACGCTAAGTACTCTACCATTGGATCAATGAATGGGTGTGAAAAATAATCCTTCCTCGTGGCAGCATGCACTTTGTGGTAGTCTATCCATGCTTTCCATCCTGACAGAATACGAGTTGGCACAAACTTGTCATCCTTGTTCTTTACTACCGTCAAACCAGCCCGCTTAGGCATGACATGAATCGGGCTCACTGATGAGCACCAAATATTGTATACTTAGGCCCTTTAATTTGCATTTGTTAAACCTTTAGTTTTGTTATTTTCTGATTTTTTGGTTAGAATTGGTGTTTCAGTGTTTTGCAGGACTTTGAGATAAAATTGCAATATTTTTGTGGGATTTGGAAAGAAGCAGGAGAAGAAGTCTTTAGAGCCATTCAAAGCGTGGGTGTTAGGGCTGACGTAGCAGCACTTTTGGAGAATCAAGCACCTGCAAGGTGCACAAGTGCTCGAGCATGATGTCGCCCAAGCGACCCAAATAGTCGCTTGAGCGATTATCAGGGCTGACGTGGCATGCATGAATTTCAATGCTCTGACGGTTGATGACACTCTAAATCCTAGCACACTTTTCTCCTATTAGGGTTTTGAGGGGTAGAGGTGCCATTTTGAAAATATGGCCCTAAACCCTGGCATTCATTTTCCTATTAAGGTTTTGAGGGGTAGAGGTGTCATTTTGTAAAAATTGGGTTTTAACCTAATTTTCTGTTATAAATACCCCATGCTTGGCACCACTTAGATCATCAATTTTCTTCAGAACATTGTTTTAGCTCTCTCGTCTTATTCTTTCTTTTGTAAGTTTAAACTTCTTTTGTATTTCCTTTAATTTATTTAAAGTTATTTAGTCTCTATTCTTCTTTCTTTCTTTGTCATTTTACTTTATTTTTTTAATTTATTTAAATTTATTTAGTCTCTATTCTTCTTTCTTTCTTCGTCATTTTACTTTATTTCTTCATGTTTTCATTTCAAGATGAAAAATTGAAATGGCTTCTAAAAGTAAAGTGTGTGCATAAGTGTCAACAAAAATTAAGGCACAGCGGAAGTAAATGACACAAAGAATTTTGTTGACGAAGTGGAAACTCGGTTAAGAGAAAAACCACTCCGGGGCAGCCAAACCTAGGAATTCCACTATTCAGAAGACAAAGCTAGATACAAGATAGTAACACTCACATGTATCGATGCAGTGGTCGTACCTTGATCTCTGACGTGTAACCCAACACGAAAGTTTCCCAATCAGGTTCACCTACCTGAAGGGGTCTTCAATGGAACTCCTTACCTTAGAGCCGACCTCTAAGATAGACTTCGATTTATAGCGCAGCACACTTGAAAAAAACGGCTCTAGAGGAAATATCACGTCTCGAAGCTCTAATGGAATTCACACCGAATTCTTGCAGCTCTAAGTGCCCAAGGACCCCTATTTATAGTCACCAATCAGAATGAGCGTCAGACAAAATTTGCCTTGGAGTCGTCCGGATGGTGGACCATGGACGTCCGGACGGACAACTGTGCGACAGGATTTTTCTGAAAATTTCGCGGAGAAATCTTTCTTGTATAAGAACATCGTTCGGACGGGATGGCTCGATCATCCGGACTGTCGCACATCCGTTGCAAGTTATTTCCATATCAGGCTTCGCACGTCCGGACGGCTAAACTTCAACACGCAATTTCCATATCTGATGCATGTGCGTCCGGACCATGAGGGGGAGACGTCCGGACGGTTGAAGTCGAATCGTGAGTTACCATATACGATGCACCAGCGTCCGAACCACAGCTGTCAGGCGTTCGGACGGTCAAATTCAAACTGCGATTCTTGCCTTATAGACACACGCGTCCGGATGGGATACCACATCGTCCGAACGGTTGATTGATCTTCCCTTTCTTGAATTTGGAAAGAATCAGTGAATCGTTCGAGAACTGATAGGCGTCCGGACGTGCTGCTGAGACGTCCGGACGGATCAAGCTGGAACAGAAACTTCTCGATACAGTGAAGTGTCCGGACGGAAGAAGCACGTCGTCCGGACGGATGATGCTGGACTGTCTGGCGTCCGGACGGGATGACACATCGTTCGGACGGATGGAGCAATAGACAGATGGGCGTCCGGACTGGATGACACATCGTCCGGACGGCTGACAGGGAATTTGAATTTTCTTCTAATCTTGACATCACTCTGAAAGTGGAATCCCTGTTTACAGTATCTTTACACATAAGTGATTTTCTCCAAACACAAAATAAGGCCAAAATACTAACAAACTTACCCTTTGGCCATTCTGGGACAAAAATCACTTGACCGGTTTGGAAATACATTCCCGGTCCAAAAAAAAAATAAAAATTACTTCCCCTTTTTGTCACAAAGGGACAAAGGGTAAACAGAGTAATAAAAACTAACTGTCATAAAAATTACTCCCCCTAACGGTCTCAAAAGGACCCGGGAAACAGAGTAATAAATATCCAAAAAGTTTTAACCAAAACAGAAATTGTCTCAAAATAACAAAAGATAAAAAAAAAAAAAACAAAAACATAAGAGGGAATCAAACATCCTCAGTCATGGGTAAAATCCCGTCTGCATCATCCTCATCATCACTGCCACTAGGATGATGATACTTCAGGCACTCTTGAAGATCCAGCTGGTTCTGCTACACGCGCCTGTCGATGGAGTGCACAGCAAGCTGCATGGAACTCATAGACTGCTGCATGGAGGACATAGACACCTGTAAGCTGCTCATCCCTCCCTGAAGTGCAGCAAGAGCCTCCATAATCTGAGCATAATTGACCTCTGGCTCAGATGGCGGTACAGTATGTGAGGATGAAGCCATATCTGGAAAGCTGACTGGCATAGTAGCAGGTGGAGGCGCTTCATCATCGGAGTCATCTCTCCGCAGCTGCGCATTAGACTTCACCAAAGTCTGCTTGTTGATGGGCTGCTGGATTTTCATCTTCTGTTCACCATTGACATTGATGCCCGACTGAAGAATAATCTGAGTAAGGAGGCAGCCAAAAGGGAGACCAGCAGTGCTCTCATCACTGGCTTCTAATATAACCCCCAAAATGTGCTTGCATAGGCAGAAAGGCAAGCGGAGGTGGATAGCATGACAAACTGGGCCCGTTTCAGGATCAGATCACTGCGCCGGGCAACCGGTCAAATATTCTACTGAACGATCTTGGCCAACATGCGGTGGGAGGATGACAGGGCACCAATCCTGATGGCAGTAGAGCGCTCCTCACCTTGGGGAACGGCACGGAAGAATTCCCTGAGATCATCCAGGGATGGAGGAAGCACCACCTCATTGTAGGGGCTAGCTGAAATCTCGAGCACTGGGACTCGGATGATGTGACTGATGACCTGAGGGTCAACAGTGATGAGATGGCCTGCAACGGAGGACTGAAGTACTACTCTATGATCATCATCCTGCACCACCTCCAGGTTGGCGTAGAACAGCTTGACCAATCTGGTGTACACCACACAAGCACAGCTGTGGAGATATCCCCAGTTGTACGTCTGAATGATGTCAAGTATGTTGTCCAGTGGTGGCACCATGATATCAGCCCGAATCACGTTCCGCTCAGCAATGACGGACAGGTCCATAATTTTGGCCTGGATTGCAGCCCTATCTTCCACAAGCCTCTGACGGACCCTGCGGGGTGGACTACCGGCAGACATGATTCTGCACAAGATCCAACAAGAATTTCCAAAGAAAAATATTCCAAAAAATATTCTTGTTAGGATAACACAAATTTGGCAGAATAACAGTAGTAAAAGGACTTCAAAAATAATATCAACTAAGTCCAAGAAATTTCAGCATGGCAGATATATGCATCTCATATTCCAAAAATAAATAACATTCTAACAGCTTTAAAGAAAACTGAAGAGAGAAAGACTAGAAAAATACCTGAAATATGAGAGATATATGCAAAAAGCCAAAAACTTAAAGCCAACCTTACTCACAAACAGCCAAAAAATTCTGATTTTGTGGGGTATGAAGAGAAATCGGCGATCTGGGTATTTTATAGCCGCTGTGGGGTCCCCGTCCGGACGGTGGATTGATGACGTCCCGACGCTCGCTGCCTCGGAAAGGAGCAGAAAGGTTGCGCGCGTCCGGACGATATAAAGAGACCGTTCGGACGATGATGACAGCGCGCGTCAGGACTCCGTCAGGTCCTGTCCGGACATGTGGGCTCCATCCCCGTCCGGACTCCAAGGGAGAACCGTCCGGACCACTAGTCTGTCCGGACGTCAATGTAGACTGTCTGGACGCTCCACACTAAAACACCAGAAAAGCTGAGAAGAATTTACAGAGATCAAATTTTCTCAAGTCAGTGTCAGAATACGCATGCATAATCAACTGATAACACAATCAGAGAGCATCTCAGAAATACACAGAGATATAAAAGGAAGTTGAGATTTCAATTAGCACACATAATTTTTCCTGATCATATAAAAATCAAATAGGCAACTCAACTCAAGCAATGCGTGTGTGTGTGTGGAGACTCTTTTCCCACAAGGTAAGACTATCCAAGACATGACAAAATGCAACTAGATTTTCTAGACATGAGAGAAAATCCAAGACAGATTAGCCAAAATTCAAACCTTATAGCTTGCTAGGGCCTAGACACCCTCATCTGATACACTCCCCCTAAGATACAGCACATATAATTTTTTACTTGCTCATAAAGGGCAAGGAAAGTTTAAGCACACAAGCAGTGATTAAGCAAATTTAAAGCACATAACCTTTTATGAATTACTGCTCGAATCTTATGGTGCTACAAAAAAAATAGGGAGTGCCAGAGTTTATAGATACTAGGTTCAATTAGCCTGTGGTCAATTTGGCCATCCTAACAGGGACTTCTTCTCTTATCCAAAATTTCCAAAAGCAAAGAGTCAGAGAAGGAAAGATGTACCTTTAGGGGAGCCCGGGATAGTGCACTTTTTCATCGCATGAGTAAAGAAGCTATCATACTTTTTGCATAAACAAGAAAAACACTTGGCCAGCACAGTCAAAACTCTCAATTATATCTAAGCGTATTTAATCAATGCATACCGAATTGAGATATTAGGCAAGAATGCATGCAATATCTAATAAGCCAAGAGAAATAATATCCTGCAAATTCTCCCCATTTTTTTTTTTTAATAAAAGAAATAAACCAACATAACAAGCAATATGGAAAAAGACATTATATGCTAAGGTACAATCAAACACCTGTGTGTGCTCAAAGATGCCACTACAGAAAAACAGTTGCTCGACCTGCTTTTTCTGTCTTCCCCAAAAATCTCTGCAAAGTTTTCTCAAGAAAAACACAAGGGGGCACAACCAATTGGTTCCTAGATAACTAGCACATAAATATGACGAGGAAAATATGCTAGCAATCAAACCTGATGCCTTAGGATTAGGAACCAAATCCTAGGCATGAACACCTGAATCCGCTAGGTGCGCCTATTCCCCCTCCTGGGGTAACTGTCCTTCTCAGCCCAAGTCTGCCTTCTAGTGGGTGGTGGCTGACAAGACTGTATCATCCACTCCATCATGTTTTGCATCCAAACAGGAGGCTCACCGATGTATTGCTCTTGAGGCCTTCTCAAATGCCTGGGTTTGCTCTTGTAAGTGCCACTCTGATTGGCTGGTACAAACCGCTGTTGAGGCCGCTGATGCTGAGGAGCATGAGACCAAGAGGCTTGGAACTGATGTCTTGGTGCTTGTCCCCATGGTGCTTGATGCCAAGGAGTTTGATGCTAAACTGCAGGTACAGTGCCATACTGAGCTTGTCTAGGCACTTCTTTCTTGGCTTTGGCCTTTTGTGCTTTCAAAAGGGAGCACTGAGGCCGTACATGTCCACTGAGACCGCAGTGATGGCAAATAGGAGGTCTTCTGATGGAATGAGGCTGCTGAGTGCCTGGAACATCATCATCCTTCTGTTTATCTTCAATAACAGGAGGAAGCTCTGGGACTGTAGGAGGCACAAACACAGTCTTCGAGGAAGAAGGAATATCAGAAGAGGAAGCTAGATACCCGAGACCAGTCTTGTCATGTGGGCTCTTCTGGATGGACAGCATACGAGTCAACTTCTCATCAGTGACTCTCTAGCTGGAGCTATGTCTCAAGTAGCTTTTCCTCGAGCTCCTGTATCTTGAGCAGTAGTGAGCTCTTCTCAGTATGCAGACTGTTCAGATCATTAACTTGCTGCTTTCGGCCTTCCCTCAACTTCTCAAACTCTTTGTAGAGAGTTTTGTATGCTTCCTTGAGCTCTACCTCATTCTCACTATGCTCCGAATAATATGAGTCTTCTTCTTCAACATAAGGGGCCACAAAAGCCAGAAATTTGTCAGACTCTGGAGCGTCTTCTTCGAACTCATCACTAAGAGTCACATTGTAAGCCTTCCCCTTGCCCTTCTTGAGATTCCCGCAATCGGCCCGGATATGCCCATAGCCTGAACATTCAAAACATCGGGGTCCTCTAGGATCTTTCTCATCCTCTGGTTCAGCTTCTCTGAGAGGTTTCTTGGCTTTTTCAGAAAACTTCTTCTTGAACCGATCATCTTTCATTAGTCTTCTGAAATTTTTGGCAAGCATTGCCACAGCCTTTTCTTCATCCTCAGATTCTTCTTCAGAGGAGGCTTCTACACTCTTCTTGGAAGCCTTAAGAGCAATGGTTTTTAATTTCTTGACCGGGGGCAGAGACAGTTCGTATGTTTGAAGAGATCCAACCAGCTCTTCAATCTTCATTTCTTCAAGATCCTTGCTTTCCTCAATGGTCGTTACCTTAATCCTGAAACGCTCGGGCAAAGATCTGAGAATTTTTCGGATGAGTTTTACATCCGAGATAGGTTTCCCAAGACTCACCATGGAGTTCCTTAGGTCACTTATTTTGGAGTAAAACTCTCCAAATGTCTCTTCCTCTAACATCTTAATTTCTTCAAATTTTGAAATCAACATCTGAAGTTTGGCAGATTTTACAAGTTTTGTGCCTTCATATGTTGTTTCCAAAATTTGCCATGCTGCTTTGGCAGATTCGCAATTTGAAATTTTGGCGAATTCAGATGGAGAAAGTGCTTGGCATAGAGCATGGAGGGCTTTGTCATTTGAAAGACGAGCGTTCTTTTGAGGGACTAGTTCAGGTGTTGTATCCTCTGGTTTAGTCCAACCAGTCTCAACAATACCCCAACAGTCAATAGATTTCAAAAAGAAACGCATACGTGCCTTCCAATAGCCATAGTTCGAGCCATCAAAGGCAGGAACAAAATTAAGAGTTTGAGACATAATAAAGATAGAAGTCAAATATAAAAACACTCAAGAAATTAATCTTCTCAGAGTGTACCAAGCTCTGATACCAATTGAAAAATTGAAATGACTTCTAAAAGTAAAGTGTGTGCATAAGTGTCAACAAAAATTAAGGCACAGCGGAAAGTAAATGACACAGATTTTTGTTGACGAAGTGGAAACTCGGTTAAGAGAAAAACCACTCCGGGGCAGCCAAACCCAGGAATTCCACTATTCAGAAGATAAAGCTAGATACAAGATAGTAACACTCACATGTACCGATGCAGTGGTCGTACCTTGATCTCTGACGTGTAACCCAACACGAATGTTTCCCAACCAGGTTCACCTACCTGAAGGGGTCTTCAATGGAGCTCCTTACCTTAGAGCCGACCTCTAAGATAGACTTCGATTTATAGTGCAGCACACTTGAAAAAAACGGCTCTAGAGGAAATATCACATCTCTAAGCTCTAATCTCACACTGAATTCTTGCAGCTCTAAGTGCCCAAGGTCCCCTATTTATAGTCTGGGGGTCAGAATGAGCGTCAGGAAAAATTTGCCTTGGAGCCGTCCAGACGGTGGACCATGGACGTTCGGACGGACAACTGTGCGACAGGATTTTTCCAAAAATTCCGCGGAGAAATCTTTCCTGTATAAGAACATCGTCCGGACGGGATCGCTCGATTGTCCGGACGGTCGCACATCCGCCGCAAGTTATTTCCATATCAGGCTTCACACGTCCGGACCATGGGGCAGGAGCGTCCGGACGGCTAAACTTCAGCAAGCAATTTCCATATCTGATGCGTGTGCGTCCGGACCATGAGGGGGAGACGTCCGGACGGTTGAAGTCAAATCGTCAGTTACCATATACAATGCACCAGCGTTCGGACGGTCAAATTCAAACTGCGATTCTTGCCTTATGGACACACTCGTCCGGACGGGATACCACATCGTCTGGACGGTTGATTGATCTTCCCTTTCTTGAATTTGGAAAGAATCAGTGAACCGTTCGAGAACTGATAGGTGTCCGGACCTGCTGCTGAGACGTTCGGACGGATCAAGCTGGAACAGAAACTTCTCGATACAGTGAAGTGTCCGGACGGAAGAAGCACGTCGTCCGGACGGATGATGCTGGACTGTCTGGCGTCCGGATGGGATGACACATCGTCCGGACGGATGGAGCAGTAGACAGATGGGCATCCGGACGGTTGACTGGGAACTTGAATTTTCTTCTAATCTTGACATCACTCTGAAAGTGGAATCCCTGTTTACAGCATCTTTACACATAAGTGATTTTGTCCAAACACAGAATAAGGCCAAAATACTAACACAAGATTATTCGGTATTTTTAGTAATGAGAGGCTAAAATCGTCAATTAAGGTTGATGATGAAACCTCATCAATAATAATGTTAGTTTTTGTGTTGGCTGCATTCTGTTGGACAAAATCACTTTCTATGTAACGTTGCTGCTTTCATAGGGATGCTGCTTTATCCAGAGTCTACACTTCAGCTATGTTCTTCGAGAAGATTCTGTGAAGTTTTCAAGGATTTATTTCGGTTCCCTGTCAGCCGTCCGGACGACGTGGTATTCAGTCCGGAAGCTCATCAGTCAGCAACATCCATCCGGACGAGGAGATCTTTCCGTCCAGTCGCCCATCAGTGTCTAGAAGCTTCGAACAGTTCAAGATTGCATCCGTCCAGAAGTAATGGCAAATCGTCCGGACGGTCTTCAGAGTTCGAGAAAATCCCAGTGTTTCAGTGCATCCGTCCGGACGACGTGGTTATACCGTCCGAACGTTATTCAGGGTTTGACAAGCATTAGGGTTTCTGCCTCAAGACACAGTTATTGGAAGACAGCTGCTACCGTCCGGAAGATGTGTGATCCCGTCCGGACGATGTTCTCCATAAGGCAAGACATGCATACAAAGTTCAACCGTCCGGACGTCAACCTTCATGGTCTGGACGATCAAGATTCATATATGGAAATTGCGTGCACCAGTTCAACCGTCCGGACGTCACCCTTCAGGGTCCGGACGCTCCAAATCCTTATTATGGTAATTACGTGCAGCCAAATTGTAACCGTCCGGACGCTAGGGCAACACCGTCCGGACGTGGCCTTGTTATGGGAGCTTTCAGTACTATTTTGGAAAGGCGATTGCAGTTAATCGTCCGGATGCTCGGTCAAGCCGTCTGGACGCCCTCCGGTATTTTGATCATAACTTTTTACTCAAATATCGGATTGGGACAAAATCGGCGTCGTTGGAAAGCTGACAAAAAATTATGTCAACTGACCATCTGGACGACCACTATAAGCGTCCGGACGGAACCCGTCCGGACAGAAAGATTTGCCCGTCTGGACGGCCCTGCAGAAAATTCCAGAATTACTTTCCAGACAAGAAAAACTTGGCCCATCCGGACGGCCCTAGCTCCCGTCCGGACGCGCGTGTTTTAGACTCCGTTTTTGAGTCGATTTTGGGTTTCCTAAGCCTATAAATAAGAGGCTTGACATATGCTTTCAACATAGAATTCAGTGGTGAATTCTCTACAGCTTAGAGACGTGATATTTCCTCTAAAGCCTTGCCAAGTGTGTGATTTGATCAGCTGTGAAGTCTATCTTAGGAGTTGGCCCTAAGATAAAGGAGTTCCATTGAAGACCCCTTCAGGTAGGAGAACCTGGTTGGGAAGCATTCGTGTTGGGTTACACGTCAGAGATCAAGGTACGACCACTGCATCGGTACATGTGAGTATTACTGTCTTGTATCTAGCTATGTCTTCTGAATAGTGGAATTCTTGGGTTTGGCTGCCCCGGAGTGGTTTTTCTCTTAACTAAGTTTCCACTTCGTCAACAAAAATCTGTGTGTCATTTACTTTCCGCTGTGCTTTAATTTTTGTTGACACCTATGCACACACTTTATTTTTAGAAGTCAATTCAATTTTCAATTGGTATCAGAGTAGGTACACTCTGTTTAGGATTTATTTCCTGAGTGTGATCCTCATCTCTTGTACCTACTATTTTTTTTATTACACCTTTTATCACGAATTCTTCTCAGTTTTCTAATGAAGATTCTGATATTAAGCTCTTTAAAGTTTTTAATAAATTAAAGAATGCTCAACATTCTAAAGAGCTTAAAAAGGTGAAGCAAGAAAAAGTGTCTTTGATTGTTCAGTTATCTGAATCTCATGCTTTGATTGACTCTTTGAGATCTGAGAATACCATGTTGTTTGACATTATTGATACACTTGAGAATAAATTAAAAGAATCTGAAGATCTCCTGAAAAAATTCTCAAGTGATAATTTGAAAAGCATGCTGTGTATTCATTCAGATATTTCGAACAAGCCTGATTTGACTGCTGATTTAAATACCTCTACTTCACATGCTTCTGATTCTGAATTAGACTCTGTTGGTATTAAGCATGTGATAGTAGATGCAGCTTGTTCTAAAAATTCTTGCTTAGATAAATGTGTGATGCCTAACTCCAAGGATTCAGGAACACAAGGTAAGTTTGTTCCTATTTGTCATAATTGTGGGAAAATTGGTCATATTAGAATTGTGTTGTGTTAAAATCTCACAGACCTTGGAAGAAGCAGGAGGACTCCAAAAAGGGCGTTATTGAGAAAACTTCTTCAGATAAATATGTCCCGCCCTATAGGAGGCATATATCTCAAAGAGGTAAGGATTTTGTTGTTTGTGAAAATGCTAATCTTAAATTTGCAGAGCCCTTCAAGAAGCATTTCAGCAAACGAAGTCAGCCTACCTGCTATCATTGTGGTGTCTCTGGACACATCAGGCCACACTGTCCTCAAATTCGACATCAGCAGCCTCGGATAAGGAAAACAGAGCAAAAGATAGGTAAGTCTAGCTCTAAACCTTCTAAGCCTCATCATGTTTTTCGGCAACAATGGCATTATCCTCAAAGGGATTCTCCCTCATGCTATCACTGTGGTAAGTATGGCCACATCAAAGCCGAATACTTCAAAGTGAAGCCTCACAAGCCCAAGAAGAATCAGACCAATGAAGGGCTTGTCAACATGATGAAGAATGTCCTAGTCAGACTGATCAATTGGGACATAGCTCACACCTCTGCCTCACAGGTAAAGAAGGTATGGGTAAGGAAGGATGAGACAATTCACCCCTTAAGGGGGAGTGGACTCACCTAGTAGGTGAGGTCTCCCATGCCTAGGATTTTGGTTCCTAAATCTTAGTGCATGTCAGGTATGTTTGCATTGCATTGTTTATCTTGTCATATCGTACTCATGCCTTGCATTCTGTTTGAGGAACCGTTTATTTTATCCCCATATTTTCTCTTGTTGTCTTGAGAAACATCTGCAGATATTTTCTTTTGGGGATGACAGTTGAAGCACATCGGGCGGCTGCTTTTCTCTCTTGGTATTTCTTAAACCTCTCTCCATGAGGACAGGTTTGGTTTACCTTACATGCTGGGATTAGATGTCATTTCCTTTTCCATAAGCATGTCTTTGTTGTTTTTCTGTTTATTGTTTTTCAACAAAAATAAAATAAAATAAAATAAAAAAATTTGGGGAGAAGATGCGGAACTTTATTTCTTTCTTTTGATAGCTTTTCAGATTTTGCATATGTTTTTGCCTGATATCTCAGTTCATTGTGCATTGATTAAATATGCTTATATATGATTGAGAGTTTATGGATGATATCTACTAAGTTTTCCTGTTGCATCTTAATAATAGATAGTTACTTTCCTCATGCGATGAAAATGTGCACTATCTAAGATTCCCTTAAGGTACATCTTTTCCTTCTCTGACTTTTTGCTTCTAGAAATTCTAGATAAGAGAAGAGGTCTTTGATTAAGATGGCCAAATTGACCACATGCTAGTTGAACCTAGAGCCTAAAAATTCTGGCACTGTCTAGGATTGCAGCACCATAAGAATCAAGCAATAAATCATATGCATTATGGGCTTTTAAATTGTTTAATCCCTGCTTCTGTACTGAATCTGCAATATGCCTTGCCCTCTATGAGCAAGTAAAAATTTATCTTGTCCTTCATGGTACAAGTAAAACAATTCGGTGCTGTATCTCAAGGGGAGTGTATCAGATGAGGGTGGCTAGGCCCTAGTAAGATAAGGTTCGACTTTTGGCTGATCTTTCATTGATTTTCTCTCTTGTTTGGAAAATCTGGTTGCTTTTTGTCATATCAGTGAATTTCATACCTTATTGAGAAAGTCTTCACACACACACACACACACACATACATTGCATGAGTTGAGTAATCTATTTAAAATTTCAATCTGCAGGGAAATTTGTGCTTATTGAATACTTAACTCTCATTTATATCTTTGCATATTTTTGCAATGCTATTTGACTGCTTTATCAGTTGATTATACATGCGTGTTCTGAAGCTAACTTTTGGGAAAAATATTTTTCTGCATATTTTCCTCAAGTTTCAGATTTTCAAGTGTGAAGCATTCAGACGGACCTATTCTTCGTCCAGACGAGAGCAGTCTTGCCATATGCTGACCTAGCAGTTGCACATCCAGACAGGATCACTATAGGTAAGACTTGCTTCTCTTTCTCTGCCATACACACATCTTTGCATTTTTATTGATTTATCATATCATGTTGTGTGTTTTTCTCGTGGATTTCTCCCGAAATTTTGGCAATCTTTGCACATCTCTTCTTATCCCATGATCTTCATTGTTTCATTCCATTATTCTTTTAAGTTTTTGTGCTTTTAGAATATTGAAATATTTGTTGGGATATTTTCTTGAGATAGGGTGTATGAAAATCCTTTTGTCTGTGTGTTGGGCTGATCTTTTATTTCTTATGAATAGCTGCATTGCTTATATTTCTCTTTGGCATCCATTTGACAACCGTCTTAAATACCACATTATTTTTGGAACTAACAGGATCTAATGGTATTTTTGGAAGTATTTCTGGTTGGTTTTGATTCAAGAATATGACATTCAGCGGCACCCAGCACAATGTTTGACAGATGCATCCTTTGGAAAACTGACTATTGTTGAAGTCGGATGTTCAATTTCCAAAAGTATTGGGATTTGATACTTGGAGGATTTTTGTTCCTCTCTTTTGGGCCACTTGCAGACTTTTCTCTATTCTCCTATTGTTTTGGATTTTAGAAAGTTTTTGTCTGTGGATATTATTACTCTATTTACCCTTGTACTTCTGAGACATTGAGGGGGAGTAATTGTTGTGTGGTTTTTCTCATTACTCTGTTTTACCCTTTGTCTCTTTGTGACAAAAAGGGGGAGTAATTTTTGATTTAGACCAGGATTGTACTTTTAACCGATCAAGTGATTTTTGTCCCAGAATGGCCAAAGGGGGAGTTTGTGAGTTGGCTGCATTCTGTTGGACAAATCACTTCTATGTAATGTTGCTGCTTTCACAGGGATGTTGCTTTATCCAGAGTCTACTCTTCAGCTATGTTCTTCGAGAAGATTCTTTGAAGTTTTCAAGGATTTATTTCGGTTCCCTGTCAGCCGTCCGGACGCTCATCAGTCAACAACATCCGTCCGGACGACGAGATCTTTCCGTTCGGACACCCATCAATGTCTAGAAGCTTCGAACAGTTCAAGATTGCATCTGTCCGGACGTAATGGCAAATCGTCCGAACGCTCTTCAAAGTTCGAGAAAATCCTAGTGTTTCAGTGCATCCGTCCGGACGACGTGGTTATACCGTTCGGACGCTATTCAGGGTTTGAAAAGCATTAGGGTTTCTGCCTCAAGACACAGTTATTGGAAGACGGCTGCTACCGTCCGGACGATGTGTGATTCCTTCCGGACGATGTTCTCCATAAGGCAAGACGTGCATACAAAGTTCAACCATCCGGACGTCAACCTTCATGGTCCGGACGATCAAGATTCAAATATGGAAATTGCGTGCACCAGTTTAATCGTCCGGACGTCACCCTTCAGGGTCAGGACGCTCCAAAGCCTTAATATGGTAATTACGTGCAGCCAAAGTGCAACCGTCCAGACGCTAGGGCAACACCGTCTGGACGTGGCCTTGTTATGGGAGCTTTCAGTACTATTTTGGAAAGGCGGTTGCAGTTGACCGTATGGACGCTCGGTTAAGCCGTCCGGACGCCCTCCGATATTTTGATCATAACTTTTTACTAAAATATCGGATTGGGACAAAATTGGCGTCGTTGGAAAGCTGACAAAAAAAACTGTCAACTAACCATCCGGACGGCCACTATAAGCTTCCGAACTGAAAAATTTTCCCATCCGGAAGGCCTTGCAGAAAATTCCAGAATTACTTTCCAGACAAGAAAAACTTGGCCCGTCCGGACGGCCCTAGCTCCCGTCCGGACCCGTGTGTTTCAGACTCCGTTTTTGAGTCGATTTTGGGTTTCCTAAGCCTATAAATAAGAGGCTTGACATATGCTTTCAACATAGAATTCAGTGGTGAATTCGCTACAGCTTAGAGACGTGATATTTCCTCTAAAGCATTGCCAAGTGTGTGATTTGATCAGCTGTGAAGTCTATCTTAGGGGTTGGTCCTAAGATGAAGGAGTTCCATTAAAGACCCCTTCAGGTAGGAGAACCTGGTTGGGAAGCGTTTGTGTTGGGTTACACGTTAGAGATCAAGGTACTACCACTGCATCGGTACATGTGAGTGTTACAGTCTTGTATCTAGCTATGTCTTCTGAATAGTGGAATTCCTCGGTTTGGCTGCCCCAGAGTTGTTTTTGATATGAACTCCACCAACAAATGTGATGAAACCCGATAGCAATGATGGTTTGAAACCCCAAGATCGTGTAGACAAGAATTGTTGAGGCTTGACCCGTCACCTAACTAGATGAGAAACCAAGACTACGAAGGATTGAAACGCCACACCAAGAATCTGAATCTCTTCAAGAATCAAGGTGATAAGTTTGGTTGTTTGAACGCCACAAGATTAACTTGATAAGCTCAAAAAGTTCTTTCAAGAACAAAGAGGAACACAAGACCTCACAATAATAATTTTCTGAAAACAAAATTCTATATCCCTTACAAAATTCGTTATGCCCATATATATACTTGGAACAACCCTCCAAGAATAGGAAAAGTCTTAATTATAGCTTTAAAAGCAACACAAGTGCCAACATAAACAAGTCCCAATATTTTTAGGTCTCTTTGGACTTCTAGAGGCAACCAAAATAACTAAATGACTAAATTCATAACCAGCCAAGACCAAGTTCATTCCCCTATTTAATATCCTTGAAACTCAACGAGTTCACACCCTTTAATGGTCAAACCAAGCTGGTCACGTTTTTGCATGCTAATTATCCTCTTCAACTGCTTTGATGACATGGACTAAGCCTTGATTATTATTTGAGCCCATCTTGGTCTTTTTAGAATCAGCCCAATTCTCTTGGATTAGCCCATTTAGTGCTTCCTTGAAACGTTTGGCTCTAAGTCTTGTAATTGGGCCACTAGGAAGTGACAAAGGGTCTTGCACAACTTCAGCCCCATTCCCATGTGTATGATCAGCATGTCCAGCTCCTTGGTTTCCATCATTCTCCCCCTCTTGAGAAGGATTTGTCCTCAAATCATCACCTACATCAAATGGAGACAAATCAGCAACATTAAAGCTTGCACTAACACCATACTCACTCGGTAAGTCAAGCTTGTAGGCATTATCATTGATGCGCTCCACTACTTGGAATGGTCCGTCACCCCGAGGTAGGAGTTTTGAACGCCGTTTCTCTGGAAAACGTTCCTTCCTTAAGTGTAACCAAACCCAATCTCCTGGTTCAAATACTACCTTCTTGCGTCCCTTGTTGGCTTGATGGACATATTGTTGAGTCCTCCTTTCAATGTTCAGCCGTGCCTTTTCATGAATCATCTTTACAAATTCTGCCTTCTTTTTGCCATCTAAGTTCACACGTTCACTCAAAGGTAAAGGAGTTAAATCCAAAGGTGACAATGGGTTAAAGCCATAAACAATTTCAAATGGTGAAAACTTAGTTGCAGAATGTATACTTCTATTGTAAGCAAATTCAACATGTGGCAAACAATCTTCCCATGTTTTCAAATTCTTTTTAATGATAGCACGCAACAAAGAAGACAAAGTTCTATTTACTACTTCAGTTTGACCATCCGTTTGTGGATGACAAGCAGTAGAAAACAACAATTTGGTTCCCAACTTTCCCCACAAAGTCTTCCAAAAGTAACTCAAAAACTTTGCATCCCTATCAGAAACAATGGTCCTAGGCATGCCATGTAACTTAACAATTTCTTTGAAGAACAAATCAGCTATATGTGATGCATCATCAGTTTTATGACAAGCAATGAAGTGTGCCATCTTGGAAAATCTATCTACCACCACAAAAATTGAATCTCTCCCCCTCTTAGTCCTAGGTAAACCTAAAACAAAATCCATAGAAATATCAGTCCAAGGTTCACTAGGTATTGGCAAAGGGGTGTACAAACCATGGGGTTTCAACTTAGACTTAGCATGTTTACACGTGATACACTTCTCACAGATTCTTTCCACATCACGTTTCATATGAGGCCAAAAAAAATGATCATGCAAAATTCCTAAAGTCTTAGCTACACCAAAATGACCCATCAAACCACCACCATGAGCTTCTCTCACAAGCAATTCACGCAAAGAACACATAGGCACACACAGTTTATTTTCCCGAAACAAAAATCCATCTTGCCTATAAAACTTATCAAACGCCACTTTTTCACATGCATTGAACACATCAGCAAAATCAGAATCTTGTGCATACAAATCCTTAATATATTCAAAGCCAAGCAATTTTGTATCTAAAATGGAAAGTAAAGCATACCTTCGGGACAATGCATCAGCCACCACATTTTCCTTACCTTGCTTGTATCTGATCACATAAGGAAATGTTTCAATGAATTCCACCCACTTGGGATGGCGTTTGTTTAACCTTTGCTGTCCTTTCAAATGCTTCAAAGATTCATGATCTGTGTGAATCACAAATTCCTTTGGCCATAGATAGTGCTGCCAATTTTCCAAAGCCCTTACCAAGGCATACATTTCCTTATCATAAGTGGGGTAATTTAGGGCTGCCCCACTCAACTTTTCACTGAAATAAGCAACTGGATGACCACCTTGCATCAAAACAGCTCCAATACCTATTCCTGAAGCATCACACTCAATTTCAAAAGTTTTAGCAAAGTTAGGTAAAACAAGCAAAGGTGCATTAGTTAACTTTTCTTTGATCAGATTAAATGCATTTTCTTGTTCTTTTCCCCACTTAAACGGCACATTTTTCTTGATGACTTCAGTAAGAGGGGCGGCTAAGCTACTAAAATCACGCACAAACCGTCTATAGAAGCTAGCTAAGCCGTGGAAACTCCTCACTTGGCTGATTGTTGTAGGCGTTGGCCACTCTTGGATTGCCTTCACCTTTTCCTCGTCCACCCCAATTCCTCTCTTACTAACAACAAAACCAAGAAACACAAGCTTATCCGTGCAAAAGGTGCACTTCTTGAGATTAGCAAACAACTTTTCTTTCCTCAAGATTTCCAAAACAGATTTTAAATGCATCACATGTTCTTCCAAGTTTTTGCTATAAATTAGGATATCATCAAAATACACAACTACAAATCTGCCAATAAATGCACGCAAAACATGGTTCATCAAACGCATAAATGTGCTTGGCGCATTAGTTAAGCCGAAAGGCATCACTAACCATTCATACAAACCATATTTAGTTTTAAAAGCAGTTTTCCATTCATCACCTTCCTTCATCCTAATTTGATGATATCCACTCTTAAGATCAATTTTTGTAAAGACACAAGAACCATGCAATTCATCCAGCATATCATCTAACCTAGGAATAGGATGACGATACTTTACCGTTATGTTGTTGATGGCCCGGCAGTCAACACACATTCTCCATGTTCCATCCTTCTTAGGAACTAATAGCACCGGGACCGCACAAGGACTCATGCTTTCACGCACATACCCCTTCTCCAATAATTCACCTACTTGCCTCTGAAGTTCCTTGGTCTCCTCAGGATTGCTCCTATAAGCAGGTCGGTTAGGAATTGATGCACCGGGTATGAAATCAATTTGATGTTCAATCCCTCGGATTGGAGGTAAGCCACTAGGTACCTCTTCGGGAAAGACATCTTCAAACTTCTGCAAAAGAGAAACAATATTGCTCGGCAAAGTACCGACGAGATCATTAGTACATAAAAGAGCATCCTTGTACATGAGTACAATAAGGGGCTGGTGTGAAAATAATGCTCTCTTGATCTCACTTTTTTTTGCAATGTAACTGAATTTTTCCTCTCTTGCTCTCACTATGGCCGAAATCCTCTCTCTTTCTTTTTCACTCTGATCAATGTTTTTCTCTCTTTCTTTTTTTTTCAACTCTTTTTTTCCACTTTCGGCCTTCCTTTCTTTTTCTTTTTTCTTTTCATTTGATCTTTGTAACTTTAGTTGGTCCTCCATGACCTGTTTTGGAGTTAATGGCACAAGAGTAATGGGTTGCCTTTTAAGAGTGAAAGAATACCTATTTGTGAATCCATCATGCGTAACCCTCCGATCATACTGCCATGGTCTTCCCAACAATAAATGGCATGCATGCATAGGAACCACATCACAAAGCACCTCATCCTCATATTTGCCAATGGATAATGCCACCAACACTTGCCTTGTCACCTTGATTTCGCCACATTCATTCAGCCACTGAAGCCGGTAAGGGTGAGGATGTTTCAAGGTGGTTAAGGCCAATTTCTCCACCAAATAAGTGCTGGCTACGTTTGTGCAACTCCCACCATCAATAATGACGCTGCAAACTTTGTTATTTACAAAGCACCGAGTATGAAACAAGTTTTCCCTTTGGTTACTTTCTTCCTCCTTAACTTGCACATTGAGAACTCGCCTTGCTACCAATAAATCTCCAACCACAGCATTTTGCTCATCATCGGCATCCTCCAAAGGTGGCATGTCATCATCATCTACTTCTTCCTCATTCTCCGACTCAAGCTCTCCTTGGGCGTTTATCACCATCACCCTTTTGTTTACACACTGGCTGGCTATGTGTCCCCGCCCCTGACATTTAAAACACTTAATATCACGTGTTTTAGAAATAGAAGCCTCGGTGTTACCTAAAGTAGTGGTGGTTGTTGGGTTGGCATTCTTAGAGGGTTCAAATTTTTGCTTATTTTGAAGCTGCTCATCCCTTTTTGGAGCTGTCTTCCTTGGGCTGGTGGTAGCCATAGGTTGTCCCCTCCTAGCCAATCCCTTTCGTTTGAATTGTTCCTCCACTTTTATTGCTTGATGCACCATATCTGTTAACTCAACATAGTGCTGCAACTCGACTATATCTGCAATCTCATGATTTAAACCGTGCAAAAACCTAGCCATGGTGGCTTCTCGGTCCTCTTCTACATTAGCCCGGATCATTGCTACCTCCATCTCCTTGTAATACTCATCCACACTCTTGGAACCTTGAGTTAACCTCTGCAACTTTTGATACAATCCCCTATAATAATGGTTGGGTACAAAACGCCTCCTCATAAGCATTTTCATCTCCTCCCAAGTGTCCACGGGTGGCTCTCTATTTCTCCTCCTATTAATCAGTAATTGATCCCACCAAATAATGGCATAATCTGTGAATTCAATTGCAGCCAACTTAACCTTCTTTATCTCCGAGTAGTTGTGACAATCAAACACCATCTCCATTTTAGTTTCCCACTCCAAATAAGCTTCAGGATCATTTTTACCTTGAAAAGACGGAATTTTAATCTTTATGTTTCCTAAATCATTATCCCTCCTAGGCCTACCCATCCTAGCTTCTCTATTCCCATACCCACGCTCAAACCTGCCTCGGTTCAAATATGGCTCATCAAATTCCTCCAACTCCGCCTCTTCCTCAACATTCCGCCACGGAACACGCCCACCTTGTTGCCTATTGGGATTGTCTTGTTGCTGTCCCCTAGGAGTTTCTACTTCTACCCTGTCCAACCTCTCGTGAATAGGTTCTAATTCAGCCCTCAACATACGCCTCATCTCCCCTAACAACGCTTGCATTTGGAGGTTCGAAGCTGCGGGTTGTCGAAATTCTTCGGTTGTGTCTTCTTCTTGATTATTGGACATGTTTAGAATCTGCAAAACAAGGTTAGAATCCTCACAAGCACTCCCTCACGTGTTTCACTCAAGAATTAATACACTTACACTCGTGTTTTCACTCTAAACGGCTTTTACCCTCTTTTGGTCTCACACACTCTTGCCTTTTTCCACTCTTTTGTGTCTTCTTAGTTCTTAATCGAACTTCAAGAAACTAATTCAAAATAATCCAGCAGCAATTGAGAAATAACCAAAACTCATCAAAAAGGTCAAGAACTTGAATAATGTGAGAAACAAGATAGAAAGGAAGAAATTTTCTTACTCAGAAAGGTCAAGAACTTGAATAAGGTGAGAAACAAGATAGAAAGTAAGAAATTTTCTTACTGGAATCGAGTACTTTTTTTTTTTTTTTTTTTTTTTTTTTTTTGCTCTTTTCTTTTTTTTTTTCTTTTTTTTCTTTTTTTTTTTTTTTCACAGCAGGGAACAGGAGATTAAAAAAAAATAGAAACAATAATAAAAGATAGTCAAACTTGCCTTAGAACCAAGGCTCTGATACCAAAATGATATGAACTCCACCAACAAATGTGATGAAACCCGATAGCAATGATGGTTTGAAACCCCAAGATCGTGTAGACAAGAATTGTTGAGGCTTGACCCGTCACCTAACTAGATGAGAAACCAAGACTACGAAGGATTGAAACGCCACACCAAGAATCTGAATCTCTTCAAGAATCAAGGTGATAAGTTTGGTTGTTTGAACGCCACAAGATTAACTTGATAAGCTCAAAAAGTTCTTTCAAGAACAAAGAGGAACACAAGACCTCACAATAATAATTTTCTGAAAACAAAATTCTATATCCCTTACAAAATTCGTTATGCCCATATATATACTTGGAACAACCCTCCAAGAATAGGAAAAGTCTTAATTATAGCTTTAAAAGCAACACAAGTGCCAACATAAACAAGTCCCAATATTTTTAGGTCTCTTTGGACTTCTAGAGGCAACCAAAATAACTAAATGACTAAATTCATAACCAGCCAAGACCAAGTTCATTCCCCTATTTAATATCCTTGAAACTCAACGAGTTCACACCCTTTAATGGTCAAACCAAGCTGGTCACGTTTTTGCATGCTAATTATCCTCTTCAACTGCTTTGATGACATGGACTAAGCCTTGATTATTATTTGAGCCCATCTTGGTCTTTTTAGAATCAGCCCAATTCTCTTGGATTAGCCCATTTAGTGCTTCCTTGAAACGTTTGGCTCTAAGTCTTGTAATTGGGCCACTAGGAAGTGACAAAGGGTCTTGCACAACTTCAGCCCCATTCCCATGTGTATGATCAGCATGTCCAGCTCCTTGGTTTCCATCAGTTTTTCTCTTAACTGAGTTTCCACTTTGTCAACAAAAATTAGTGTGTCATTTACTTTCCGTTGTGCTTTAATTTTTGTTGACACCTATGCACACACTTTATTTTTAGAAGTCAATTTCGTTTTTTAAATAACACCTACCCTCTTGTCATGATGTTCGTAGATTCAATTATTTTATCATTTTATATTCGAGTTCTATTACAATTTATTGATTTATTTCTTTAGATTGAGAATTTTATCTTTTAAGTGGATATTTGTTGTGTTTCAACCGATGGATACATCGATTGATTTCTTTGAGACTGGGATATCCTTTGTGATTTGTCTGACAAACGAATACAATGGATGATTTCTACTCTAAGGGGTAATTGTTGTGATTTGTTTTGAGTTGGATTCATCAAATGGTTTCACGTTTTGTTGTTTAAGAATTTGAATATCGAGCTCCTTTGAATCAAATTTATGAATAGAATGCAAGAGTATGGTGTTTGATTTGGTTTGGTGGATTCCGATGCCTTAGTGTTTTTCTTCTTTGTGTTGTTTTACTCATTTTTTATTTCTTTGTTCTTAAAAAAAATCCAAAACGCGGCTCTAGGTTAAAATAAAATTAATCTAAATAGAAATTAATTTTCTTTTGTTTGCACACAATTCTCTATGGATACGATCTCGCACTTGCATGCACTATGCTACATACGACTCGTTCACTTGCGAGTAAAATTTGCATATCAAGTTTTTGTCATCGTTGCCAGAGAGGTGTTGATTTGTAAGAAAAAAAATCAAAATTTTTTTATATTAATTTTGTTTTTCTACTTGATTTTTTTTATTTGTTTTTTTTTTTAAAAGAATTTTATTTTATTTTTTTTTATTTTATTTTTTTTTTTTTTCAGATTTTTGGTTTTCTCTTTCAGTTTCTGTTCCAGGTTGTGCTGAATCGCCGAAGATTGATTGACAATCTTAATCGCTTGAGTGACCCGAGCCAGTGCCAAGAAATTCAAGAACATTGAAGCTCGAGCACACCAACAAACGGGGCATCACCTGCAGAGTTTAGTAGCTGAAACTTTTTGCCAAAAATTTATTTTTGGTCTAATATTGTAAGTTTTGCAAGTTTTAATTTTTTATTTTTTTTTACCTTTTTGACATCTTTGTTTCGTCGTATGCTTTTGTGTTAGTTTTCATTTTTCTTTTAGTTATTTTTGTTTGTGTTATCTTCAAGAATATATATATATTTGCTAGTGTGGTCTTACGGTGCTATCCAAGTGTCTAGGCAAGTTCTGGCTAGAAGATCTTGGGACTTAAAAGGTCCTTGTGAGCCCCCTCACTTTCCTAGGAACGAACCGGATCCTTGGAGAAATTCTGTTTGTCCCACTTGCACTTTCTTTTAGTTAAAATTTAGTTTATTTTGTTGTGGCATTTTGTGTATGCTTGGTCGGAGATCGTTAAATTTAGAATTGTTACCCTTAGATCCTGACCTAGAAAGGGTTTTTAGGAGAAAGCGTAGAGCATCTGTTGAGAAAGAATCGGCTGAGATGGGAGATAACGTGAATATGGAGTGATGTGCAAATTTTAATATTCGTAAAGCGCACGAATCGTTTGCAATGTAGTGTATGTGCAAGTTCGAGCTCGAATTCACAGGGAATTGTGTTGCAAAAATTAATTTCTATTTAAACCAATTCTATCTTAACCTAGTTCCGAATTTTGGGGTTTTATAAAAAAAAATGAAATAGTAAAATAAAATAAAATAACACAAAAGAAAATGTACTAAGGTTTTAGAATCCACACCCACTAAATCACAACAACATATTCTCATGTTCGTT
Source organism: Alnus glutinosa (assembly GCF_958979055.1). NCBI lineage: Eukaryota > Viridiplantae > Streptophyta > Magnoliopsida > Fagales > Betulaceae > Alnus > Alnus glutinosa. The sequence continues at coordinate 30,556,255 of NC_084886.1, forward strand.
AATACATATCCGAAGTTCTCACCATACAAATCTTTTATATATTCTACTATGCTTCAAAAATTCATTAAATCGTTCACTGAATCCGTTTTTTGCACAAATCACAAAAGATATCCGGTTTAAACCGAATCATCAAATGTATCCATAAAACGAAACACAATGAATATCCAATGTTTTGACAAATGAGAAATCCAAGCAATCGAATAAATGAGACTATTCTCAAATCATCCCATGTATCCGGAAATCACAATAGATAGCAAGGAAGAGGAGGTAGCAGTTCTTGAGCCTTCCAAGAAGGAACTTAAGCTCTTACCTGACAGTCTTAAGCATAAGTTCCTAGGTCCAGCCGAATCTTTGCCAGTAATTATAGCCTCAAACTTTGTTGATGCTCAAGAAGAGAAATTACTAAATGTTTTGAGAGAGCACAAGGAGGCTATTGGCTGGACCATTGAAGATATCAAAGGAATCAGCCCTTCGGTGGTTATGCACAAGATACATTTGGAGGAGGATGCCAAACCATCGAGGGATCCACAAAGAAGGCTCAACCCAGCTATGAAAGAAGTTGTAAGGGTTGAAGTGGTCAAGTTATTGGATGCAAGCATCATATATCCAATTTCTGATAGCAAAGGGGTAAGCTTAGTTCATGTTGTGCCAAAGCGGACTGGATTGACGGTAGTGGAGATCAAGGACGGCAAGTTAGTGCCAATTCGTATTCAATCAAGATGGAGAGTTTGTATGGACTACCGCAAGTTGAATGCCGCCACCAGGAAGGATCATTTTCCCCTTCTATTGATCAAATGGTGGAACGCTTGGGGGGCATGCTTATTATTGTTTCTTGGATAGTTATTCGGGATACAACCAGGTTCCTGTGGACCTCGAAGATCAAGAGAAGAAGACTTTTACCTATCCTTTCGAAACGTTCGCCTATCGTCGTAAGCGGGTGCATGGTCAGCATCTTTTTTGATATGGTAGAACGTTTTCTAGAGAACTTCAAAGACAACTTCTCCATTTACGGTTAATCTTTTGAGGAATGTCTACACCGCCTCACGTTGGTCTTAGTACGGTGCAAAGAGAAGAACCTGGTGCAAAATTGGAGAAATGCCATTTTATGGAAAAGCAAGGGATTGTGCTTGGCCACGTCATTTCTCATCATGAGATTGAGGTTGACAAAGCAAAGATAGATCTGATCTCCAACCTTCCACCCCCACGTACAATCAAAGAGGTTCGTTCTTTCCTGGGCCATGCAGGATTCTTTAGACAATTTATCCAGGATTTCAACAAAATCGCCAGGCCCCTGTGCAAATTGTTGGTAACAGAGACCTTGTTTATATTTGATGAGGATTGCAAGAAGGCATTTGGGTCTCTAAAAATGATTATGACATCCACACCCATCATCAAGCCACCCAGCTGTGGTGCCATTTGAAATCATGTGCAACGCTTCAGACTATGCAGTTGGAGCTGTTTTGGGGCAGCGTATTGATAAACTCCCCTATGTCATCTACTATGCGAGCAGGACTCTGAACGATGCCCAACTCAATTACCCTACCACTGAGAAGGAGTTGTTGGCAGTCGTTTTTGCTTTGGATAAGTTTCGATCATATTTTCTAGGATCCAAAGTCATCATCTACTTGGATCACACAGCATTGAAGTATCTTTTCTCCAAGAAAGATGCTAAATCTCACTTCATCCGGTGGATCTTACTGCTGCAAGAGTTTGATGTAGAGATTCGGGATAAGAAAGGTTCAAAAAATGTGGTGGCTGATCATCTGTCTAGATTGACTGTGGAATTCACTGAGGAAGTCACCCCCATCTCTGAGACCTTCCCTGATGAGCAATTGATTCACGTTGTCCACACTCCTTCACCATGGTTTGCAGATATAGTGAACTATCTTGTCACTGGTCACATGCCTTTGCATTGGGGGCGGCAAGATAAATCCAAGTTTATGGCCATGGTGAAGTACTTTTTCTTGGACGATCCTTACCTTTTTAAGTATTGTCTTGATCAGATCATTAGGAGATGTATCCCTGAGCATGACTAATATAATGTCATCTCCTTTTGTCATGATCATGCGTGTGGAGGCCACTTTAGTGCAAAGAAGACCGCTACAAAGATTTTGTAGTGTGAATTTTATTAGCCTACCTTGTTCCGTGACTCTCACACCTACTGTACCTCTTGTGAGTGCTGCCAGAAGCTAGGGAGTATTTCTAGAAGGAATATGATGCCTCTCAACCCCATTCTGGTTGTTGAGATTTTTGATGTGCGGGGCATTGATTTTATGGGACCTTTCCCAAACTCCTTTGGCTATCTATATATCCTTGTTGCTATGGACTATGTGTCCAAATGGGTGGAAGCTGTTACATGCAAGACCAATGAGCATAGAGTAGTTGTCCAATTTTTTAAGGGCAATATCTTTGCTCGTTTTGGCACTCCCTGAGCAATCATAAGTGATGGAGGTAAGCATTTCTACAACAGGATTTTTGAGCAATTGATGAAGAAATATTTTCATCACACACAAGGTTGCAACCCCATATCACCCTCAGACTAGTGGGCAAGTGGAGGTATCTAATCAGGAGATCAAGAGAATTTTGGAAAAGACGGTAAATCCTTCACAGAAAGATTGGTTTCTACAGTTGAATGATGCACTGCGGGCATACCGCACAGCCTTGAAGACCCCGATTGGCATGTCCCCATATCAGCTTATCTATGGCAAGGCATGTCATCTTTCGGTGGAGTTGGAGCATCGAGCTCATTGGGCCATCAAGTAATTGAACTTCGACCTCACGAAGGCTGGCTCACAGAGGAAGCCCCAACTCAATGAATTGGAGGAACTGAGAAATGATGCTTATGACTGTGCGTGGTCATACAAGGTGATGTGAACCCCGTCAAGAATAACGAGACCCAACAACGAAAGGGAACCCAAGACCGTTCTAAGGACAGATTCAAATGGAAAAACCTCGACCCGTTGTTTATGACAAACAAGAACCTCAGTATAAGGAAGACGCCACAAACAGTGGTGGAAATTCCGTTTGATAAGTCGAGATGAACGCCACGGGAAATCCCGATAAGTTCGAGTAGTTCTTCAAAGAACCAAAGAGAATAAAACCTCACAAGTTTTATGAATCATCAATGTCTCCTCGATTACATGGTAGGTACATCTATTTATACAAGAAAATTACTTGCGGAGAAAGTAGTTCTAATCCTAATAAGTAAACAAATCAATTCCTAGCAAGGAAAGAAAATAAAGTCCAAATCAATTCCTAGCAAGGAAAGAAAATAAATAAAGATCTTAGGTAGGTAAAGAAAATAAGTCTTGCAATCCGATCCTTCTAAATTAACGAACAATCTCAGCAGTTCTTAGCCTTGACCGGATCCTTCTAGAACTTGAATAAAGGTGACAATTCTTTGTTGCCCACGTGGATCGTGCTCAATGGGCCTCCCCGAATTTGCTTGAGCCCATAACTCTTGGATGAGTCCGTTGAGCACATCCTTGAACTTCTTTGCTCGTGCTCTCGTAACCGGCCCAATTAGTACTTGAAGTTGATTGCTAATTTAAGGAAGTGCACTTTTTACACCGATAAGCTTGTATTTTTGGGATTTGTTGTTAGTGCACAAGGTATACAGGTTGATGAAGAAAAGGTACGTGCAATCCAAGATTGGCCAAGCCCCACAAGTGTTGGTAATGTTCATAGTTTTCATGGACTTGCTAGTTTCTATCGGCGATTCGCGAGAGACTTCAGTAGCTTAGCCTCACCGCTTACCGAAGTGATCAAGAAGAACGTTGGATTTCGGTGGGGAGAAGAACAAGAGAAAGCATTTCAATTAATCAAAGAGAAGCTGACTAACGCACCTTTGTTGTCTTTACCTAACTTTTCGAAAACGTTTGAAATTGAATGTGATGCTTCAGGTATTGGTATAGGTGCCGTTCTTATGCAAGAAGGACGACCAATTGCTTACTTCAGCGAGAAACTCAGCGGGGCAGCCTTAAACTACCCAACTTATGATAAGGAGTTGTATGCATTGGTTCGGGCTTTAGAGACGTGGCAACACTATCTATGGCCTAAGGAGTTTGTGATTCACACCGATCATGAGTCCTTGAAACACTTGAAGGGCCAACACAAGCTAAACAAAAGACATGCGCGATGGGTGGAGTTGATGGAGATCAAGGCACCGCTTTGAAGGATCTCGTTCAAGTACCAATTGGGCCGGTTACGAGAGCACGGGCAAAGAAGTTTAAGGATGTGCTCAACGGACTCATCCAAGAGTTATGGGCTCAAGCAAATTTGTGGAGGCCCATTGAGCATGATCCACGTGGCCAACAAAGAATTGTCACATTGATTCAAGTTCTAGAAGAATCCGGTCAAGGCCAAGAATTGGCAAGAAAACAATCGCAGAAAATCTAAACCAAATTGATGCGGAATAATTGATGGTGGGCTATATGGAAATATGTTGGACCACAAAGATAATTGATGGTGAACCGGCATGGAAATATGAAGAGTGCCATATTTAGAATGATTTCATGCCTTATTTAAGTTAGATATTTAAGTATATTTTGATTTGTTCACTTTTTAGATTAGGACTTATTTTCTTTCCTTGCTAGGAATTGATTTGTTTTATTTATTAGGATTAGAACTACTTTCTCCGCAAGTAATTTTCTTGTATAAATAGGTGTACCTACCATGTAATGAAGACATTGATGATTCATAAAACTTGTGAGGTTTTATTCTCTTTGGTTCTTTGAAGAATTACTCGAACTTATCAGGATTTCCCGTGGTGTTCATCTCGACTTATCAAACGGAATTTCCACCACCGTTTGTGGCGTCTTCCTTATACCGAGGTTCTTGTTTGTCATAAACAACGGGTCGAGCTTTTTCCATTCAATCTGTCCTTAGAACGGTCTTGGTTCCCTTTCGTTGTTGGGTCTCGTTATTCTTGACGGGGTTCACATCATTTGGTATCAGAGCTCAGTTTCTAGTTCAGGTTTGCATATCCCTTCACATCACTATTTTGAAATTTTATTTCATTATTCTTAAAAGCCAGTTGCTAATCATCAAAAAAAAAAAAAATCGTGTCAAAATTCAGATTTGTGATTTTCGCGAATCTTTGCTTTAATTTTTCAGATTTGAAATTTTCAGATTTGAATTCCATTCTTAATTGATTACGCGAATCTTTGCTTTAATTTTTCAGATTTGAAATTTTCAGATTTGAATTCCATTCCTAATTGATTACGCGAATCTTTGCTTTAATTTTTAGATCAATAATTTCAAGATTTGGATTTTCTTTCCATATCTGCAACTTCCATCTTTGAATTACATGTCGTTATCAATTGTCCTTTTGTCTATTTCCATGTCCTTGTTGAAATCTGATCAATAATTTCAAGATTTGGATTTTTCTTTCCATATCTACAATTTCCAAATTTGATTTACACGTCGTTTTGGCAATTACAATTATTATTCCACCACCGTTTGTGGCGTCTTCCTTATACCGAGGTTCTTGTTTGTCATAAACAATGGGTCGAGGTTTTTCCATTCGAATCTGTCCTTAGAACAGTCTTATTCTTGACGGGGTTCACATCAAGAGTTCATAGAGACGTTTCCATACGTCATTCGGTACAAGCAAGGTAAGGAGAATGTAGTCGTCGATGCACTTTCTCGCAGGTATGCCTTACTCTCCACACTTGATGCAAAATTGCTTGGTTTTGAACACATTAAAGAATTATATGCTGAAGACCACGAATTTTGTGAGGAATATCGAGCTTGTGAGAAAATCGCCTCTGGTAAGTTCTTTAGACTTGATGGATTCCTATTTCGAGAAAATAAGCTATGCGTGCCTAATTGTTCTATGAGGGAGTTATTAGTGCAGGAATCACATGGTGGGGGGATTAATGGGACATTTTGGAGTTGCAAAGACTTTGGCTATTTTGCAGGAACACTTCTATTGGCCTCACATGAAACGAGATGTCGAACGGATTTGTGGTAGATGTGTCAGATGTAGGCAAGCTAAATCCAAAGTGCAGCCCAACGGTTTGTATACTCCTTTACCAATTCCTAGTGAGCCTTGGATTGATATTTCAATGGATTTTGTGTTAGGATTGCCTAGGACTAAACATGGAAGAGATTCAGTTTTTGTGGTCGTGGATAGATTTTCTAAAATGGCACATTTTATTCCATGTCACAAAACGGATGATGCTTCGCATGTTGCTGATTTGTTCTTTAGAGAGATTGTGAGATTACATGGCATGCCTAGGACAATTGTTTCGGATAGAGATGCTAAGTTCTTGAGCTATTTTTGGAAGACTTTGTGGTGTAAGCTAGGTACTAAGCTATTGTTTTCCACTACTTGTCATCCACAAACTGATGGTCAAACTGAAGTAGTAAATAGGACTTTGTCTATTTAAGGGCAATCATTAGAAAGAACATCAAAACATGGGAAGAATGTTTACCACATGTTGAGTTTGCATATAATAGAGCTGTTCATTCTGCTACCAAATTTTCGCCATTTGAAATTGTGTATGGGTTTAATCCTTTAACTCCATTGGATTTGTCTCCTTTACCTTTGACGGAGCACATTAATTTAGATGGCAAAAAGAAAGCAGACTTTGTGAAGCAGATTCATGAGAAAGCAAGACTCAACATTGAGCGAAGAATGGAACAATATGCCACACAAGCCAACAAGGGACGTCACAACCTGGTTTTTGAACCCGGAGATTGGGTTTGGCTGCATATGAGAAAAGAAAGATTCCCGGTGAAAAGACGTTCCAAATTGCTCCAAAGAGGAGATGGCCCTTTTCAAGTCCTCGAGCGTATCAATGACAACGCTTACAAGCTAGATTTACCTGGTGACTACAATGTCAGTACCACTTTTAATGTTACTGATTTGAGTCCTTTTGATGTAGGTGATGATTTGAGGGCAAATCCTTTTCAAGAGGAGGGGAATGATGGAGATCAAGGCACCGCTTTGAAGGATCTCGTTCAAGTACCAATTGGGCCAGTTACGAGAGCACGAGCAAAGAAGTTCAAGGATGTGCTCAACGGACTCATCCAAGAGTTATGGGCTCAAGCAAATTCGGGGAGGCCCATTGAGCATGATCCACGTGGGCAACAAAGAATTGTCACCTTGATTCAAGTTCTAGAAGGATCCGGTCAAGGCTAAGAACTGTTGAGATTGTTCGTTAATTTAGAAGGATCGGATTGCAAGACTTATTTTCTTTACCTACCTAAGATCTTTATTTATTTTCTTTCCTTGCTAGGAATTGATTTGGACTTTATTTTCTTTCCTTGCTAGGAATTGATTTGTTTACTTATTAAGATTAGAACTACTTTCTCCGCAAGTAATTTTCTTGTATAAATAGGTGTACCTACCATGTAATCGAGGAGACATTGATGATTCATAAAACTTGTAAGGTTTTATTCTCTTTGGTTCTTTGAAGAACTACTCGAACTTATCGGGATTTCTCGTGGCGTTCATCTCGACTTATCAAACGGAATTTCCACCACCGTTTTTGGCGTCTTCCTTATACCGAGGTTCTTGTTTGTCATAAACAACGGGTCGAGGTTTTTTTTCCATTCGAATCTGTCCTTAGAACGGTCTTGGGTTCCCTTTCGTTGTTGGATCTCGTTATTCTTGACAGGGTTCACATCAGTCCGGACGACTACTTACATGTCTGGACATGCCGCATTTTAAAACACAAATGAGCTCATTTTAGCTCATTTTCTCTTAAATTCTCCTTCTCTCTCATGCCAGCTCTTTCTCTCTCCTAGGGTCTGAGACAAAACCCTAGATCCTAGTATATTGAAGCTTCCAAATTCAAATCCGACTTCGGAAACGTGATCATCGGGGTAGAATCTATCTTTTCATCGACTGGTTTAAGTTAAATCCGAAATTAAAGTTCCTTTAGATTTTGTGTTGATTTTTGAGGGGTTGAGTCTAATCTCTCAATTTTCTTAAGTTATTGTGTATTTTGGAGTGTCCTTGATCATCTCCAAGCTTTGGGTTTTACTTTGGTGAGTATTCAAGGTAAAAATCCATAAACCCTAGTATTATCCAAGTGTTTAAATTAGTAAATTTTGGATCTAACCCCTAAGGTTACCTTATGGGTTAGTGTTGTTGGTTAATGGGTTGCCAAATGGAACCCTAGAAATAGGGGTGTAAACGAGCCGATCCTGAGTGGATATTGCCTGTTCGAGCTCGGCTCGTTTAAGTAACAGTAAAGCTCAAGCTCGACACGAGCTGAAAAATCTTGTGCAAGATCGGCTCGTGTAGGACAAAATATTGTCCGAGCTCGAGCTCGAGCTCGGTCATTTTGGTAGATCCCAAGCTCGAGTACTCACCTCGAGCTCGGAATGTATCACAATTCAAATTTATTGACTTTAGCATGAAAAAAATAAAAAATAAACCATTAGAGCTCAGAGAAGTGATATCTCTCTCTGAAGCCGTTTTTCAAGTGTGTTGTGCTGCAAACCAAAGTCTATCTTAGAGGTCGGCTCTAAGGTAAGGAGTTCCATTGAAGACCCCTTCAGGTAGGTGAACCTGGTTGGGAAGCATTCGTGTTGGGTTACACGTCAGAGATCAAGGTACGACCACTGCATCGGTACATGTGAGTGTTACTGTCTTGTATAGAAGCTTTGTCTTCTGAATAGTGGAATTCCTGGGTTTGGCTGCCCCGGAGTGGTTTTTCTCTTAACTGAGTTTCCACTTCGTCAACAAAAATATCTGTGTCATTTACTTTCCGCTGTGCTTTAATTTTTGTTGACACTTATGCACACACTTTACCTTTAGAAGTCATTTCAATTTTTCAGGAAGGATGAGATAATTCACCCCTTAAGGGGGAGTGGACTTACCTAGTAGGTGAGGTCTCCCATGCCTAGGATTTTGGTTCCTAAATCCTAATGCATGTTAGGTATCTTTGCATTGCATTGTTTATCTTGTCATATCGTACTCATGCCTTGCATTCTGTTTGAGGAACCATTTATTTTATCCCCATATTTTCTTGTTGTTTTGAGAAACATCTGCGGACGGTGTGCGGCTCTGACGTCTGGACGTCGTCAATGTTTATCTGTATGACACTGCAGGGCGTCCGAACGGAAAGTTCTCGTCGTCCGGATAGATGTTGCTAACTGATGAGCGTCCTGACGGGAACATCACATCGTCCAGACGGTTGCTTGGGATCCAACTTCTCTTAGTTGGAATCTGCACAAAATCTTCCTTGAACGCTGAAATAGCCTTCATCAAGCTTGTGACACTTGCAACTTTGTCATAATACGGCTATTTCTACATCAGAGAAATAAACTTTGAATATCTGAAGACTCTGAAATATACGGCATCCCTGTGAAAGCAGTAACATTACATAATAGTGAAGAGTCTGCAAGTGGCCCAAAAGAAAGGACAAAAAATCCTCCAAGTACCAAATCCTGCTGATCCACTGAAATCAAGTACCGGAGAGAAAACCGTATAAAAAGCTGGATTTGAACTACTTCGGTTCTAGCTCCTGAAGCGGGGAAACAATAGACTGAAAAGTTTCAGTCACTTAAGTCTTCTAGCCCGAAACTAATCATCCGCATAAAGAAATCCTCTAGACAAGTGGTCTGCAAGATGATAAAGAAGATTCAGCCCAGAATCTCTAGCTGGTGTAGATCTAGAGGAAAAGGTTACAATAGACTCCGTAAGAGCAGGGGGGAAAGAGCTCATCTAAAATTTGAGATCTCTGGAACATATGATTTCAACACTGGTCTGTTTTTCAAAGAGAGCCCTCTGTCTGACACTATGCTGAAAGCCGCTGGACAACATATTCCTGAAAATATTAAACAGAAATCTATCCTAAAATAACACCACAAGGAAATATTAGATCCTGTTAGTTTCAAAAAGAATGTAGTATTATATGATGGTTATCAATTGGATGCATAAAGAAATACAAAAGTAGATATAGCAATCCAAAAGACATAGATTAGTAATATCCATCCAGCATAAAGACAGAAAAAGATGCACAATCTCTCCTAAATCATCATTCCAATCAATCAAATATTCCAATATTCTAAAAACAACTAAATCTTAAGAGAAAGGAAATACCTGGGAACGAGAAAAGATGTGCAGAGAATGCCAAAATCTCGGGATCAGTCCGAGAGAAAACACACACAACACGACATGATAAAATAGGCAAAAAGTAGCATGTGTTTGGCAGAGAAAGAAAAAAGCTCGCGTTCGGACGTGGTACATACTCATCCGGACGACATGCTGTCAGATATGAGATTGACAAAGCCGAGCGCGTCCAGACGCAAGAACATGTCCGTCCGAACGCTTCACACTAGAAGCTAAAAAATAGAGGGAAATATGCAGAAATTTTTTTTTTCCTAACTTTAGCTTCAGAACATGCATGTTACGAAGTGGAAATTCTATGAAGAGAAAAAACCATTTCGAGGCAGCCAAACCCAAGAAATCTACTATCCAAAAACAAAGCTAGTTACAAGACACGCGTACTCACATAACCCTATACAGTAGTCATACCTTTAATTCTGATGTGTAACCCAACACGAACGCTTCCCAACCAGATCTTTCACCTAAAGGGGTTTTTGATGGATTCCTTTACCCTATGGCCGACCCCTAAGATAGACTTCACACAAACAACGAGCACACACTGGCAACGGCTTGAGAGCTAGCGGATCTTTGATTCTCCCTAAACACCCTCTCAAAGCACTATGGAATTCACCACTGAATTCTGTACAAAACACAGACCTAGAGCCCCCTATTTATAGGCTTCAAGAGACCTTGAAAACTGCTGAAAATCAGACTCTGTCTGACGACCGTCCGGACTGAATTTGCCCCATCAGGACGGGTTTCTGTGATATCCTTCAGAAACAGCGCATATCTTATCCTTATCAGGTGTGCGTCCGGACGGCTTAACCGAGCGTCCGGACGGTCTTCACTGAAATCCTTTCCGCGTTCGAACGGAATTCTGGAGTTATCTGAATTACTGTATATCGTCCGGACGTGTTGCCGAGTCGTCCGAACGGCTTGCAGATAATGAACATCGTCTGGACGTGATGCCGAGTCGTCCGGACGGAATACTGAAACTTCCCAATCACTGTCGATTTCTGAGAACAGACTTCTTGTAGAATACTGATTGAACGAGCGTCCAGACGGTGCAGCTCTGACGTCCAGACGTCGTCAATGTTTATCTGTAGGACACTGCGGGGCGTCCGGACGGAAAGTTCTCGTCATCCGGACGGATGTTGCTAATTGATGAGCATTTGGTCGGTAACATCACATCGTCCGGACGATTGCTTGGGATCCGACTTCTCTTAGTTGGAATCTGCACAGAATCTTCCTTGAACACTGAAATAGCCTTCATAAAGCTTGTGACACATGCAACTTGTCATAATACGACTCTTTCTATATTAGAGAAATAAACTCTGAATATCTGAAGACTCTGAAATATACGGCATCCCTATGAAAGCAGCAACATTACATAATAGTGATTTTGTCAACATAATGTAGCCAATTAAAATACTAACAATAAGGATTTTCATTATCCAAGCCATGGAATGAGGGTAGGAGTTGGATGACATGAGGCTTTAATTTAAAGTGGGTAGCATTGGTAGGTGGCAATAATATACATGAAGCAGAGTTTGTCGTAATGGGTGCAAACAAATCCCTAAGTAATCTAGTATAATCCACGTTTCCAGCTCTCGGCTATTCATTCTCTCCCCTTGGCTGCTCCATATTCACGTTATCTCCCATCTCAACAGACTCTCTCTCAATAAGTGCTCTATGCTTCTCCTAAAAATCCTTTCTAAATTTAACGATCTTCGACCAAGCATAAACAAAATGACAGAACAAAATAAACTAAAATTTAACAAAATGAAAAAGATGCAAGTGGGGCAAACAAAGTTCTCCAATGACCCGGGTTCGTTCCCAGGATAGTGAGGGGGGTCACAAGGACACTCTTAAGTCCCAAGACTTTCTTAGCCAGAACTTGCCTAGACACTTGGATAGTGTCGTAAGACTACACACTAGCAAGTTTTTTTTTTCAAGATAAAATAAACATAAATAAATTTTAAAAAAAATTAGAACTGTCACAGAAACAAGAAGTAGAAACTAAGAAAAACACTCACAAGACTAGACCAAAAATAAATTTTTGGCAAAAATTTCCGCTACTGAACTTCCACAGGTAGTGCCTCCTGTGTTGGTGCGCTCGAGCGACTTGATCGACAATGCGCTCGAGCGACTTCGAAGGTTGCTCGATCGAATTTGATAGTTGCTTGATCGACTTCGCAAAATTCTGCAGAACTTGAAACAGATACAGAACAATAACTTTTTTTTTTTGAACAAAGAAGTAAAAGCAAATAAAAAAGAAAAAGAAAAAAAGAACTCAAATCTACCTAAACTAGTACAAAAATAAAATTAATTTAAACAAAAAATCAATTTTCAAAAACAGAACAATTCCCCGGCAACGGCGCCAAAAACTTGTTGTGAGTTTTAATTTACTCGCAATTGCACGAATCATTTGCAATATATAGTGTGTACAAGTGTGAGGTCATTTCTAATTAAATTAATCCTATTTTAACCTAGTGCCGAATTTTTGGAATTTTTGTTTAGAACAAAAGAAAAGATGATTAACTCAACAGAAAGAAAAGCACTATGGTTTTGGAATCCACCAAACCAAATCAAACACCACTCTTGCATGCTAATTATAAATCCAATTGAAATGAATTGGCTATTCAAGTTCTTTAATAAATCGTAAATCATTTGATGAATCCAACCCTAAAATAAATCACAACGATTATCCCTTTGAGATCAAATCGTCCATTGTATCCGTTTGTAAAACAAATCACAATGGATATCCATTCTCAACAAAATCAATTGATGTATCCATCGGTTGAAACACATGAAATATCCACTAGAAAATAAAATATTCAATTTAGAAACATGAGTCAATAAACTGAATTCGAACTTGAATTTTATAAAATATCGAATTCATTAATTTTATGAAAAGAATGTTGGTGTTATCATTGATAAGGCTTCGTCGTCAACCTTAGTTGAGGATTTTAGTCTCTCATGACAAAAAACACCGAACAATCTTGTAATGAAAACATAAAGTAAAACTAAGAAAAACAAAAAATAAAAGAAATTGAGAAGGTAGAATGACAAAAATTAAACAAAATTAAACATAAACTAAAAGAAACTAAAGAGATGGAAAAGATGAAAAAGACATAAATTAAATTGCGGAAAGAAAGAACAGAGCAAAAAACATGCTCTGAATAAATATATATTCTGAATTCTAAATACAAAGGTGAATATTGAGATGGCTCAAAAGTGGTGCCTAGCATGGGGTTTTTATAGCAAAACATTAGGTTAAACCCTGTATTTTTAAAATGACACCTTTGCCCCTTAAAACCCTAATAGGAGAAAAGAATGCTAGGGTTTAGGGTGTCAGCAGCTGTCAAGAGAAGAAATTCGCATCTGTCTACGCCTACGCGATTGCACTCCAGTGACTTATAAGTGTGCTCGAGCGACACCGCTCTGAATCGCGCACTGCACGCGTGTCTCTACTGAAAATGAATCTCTCTCATTCTTTCAATCCCAACCGTTTAAAATGTGTTTGCCATGCCCTTAATTTCGATCTTGACATCCAGCCGTGCTAGCATACATGGGCTCCACAAATTTCTTTTTCTGCTTATTTGCAATTTCGGAGAAAATACTACTATTTTCTCTCAATAACCTGCAAAATATTAAAACACAAAAACTAACCAAAAAGGTCAGAAAATAACAAAGCTAAACGTTTTGCAAATGCAAATTAAGGGGGTCCAAATATACACTATTTTGACTGATCACTTTTTGAATACTTAACTCTCAATTATATCTTTGCATATTTTTTGAATTGCTATTTGACTGTCTTATAAGTTATTTATACATGCGTGTTTTGAAGAATTTTAGGGAAAATGTTTTTCTGCAAATTTTCCTCTAATTTTTGCTTTTCAGGGTGGAGTGTCCGGACGAACCTGTTCTTGCGTCCGGACGCGTGCAGTAGCCGTCTAAATGGTTAAGTGACACGTCCGGACGGGTGCTTGACAGGTTTTAAAATCGCATCTCTTCTCCCTTGTGCCGTATAACTCGATTTTCTCTCCCTTTTTTTTTCTTTTTTTTTTTTCTTTTTTTTTTAATTCTTGTGGTTTTATCGTGCTTTTCTCAAAAGTTTTCGTCATCTTTTGTCCTTTTCTGCATTTTTTCTTCTTTCCCAGGTAATTTGTTGTTTCTCTTATATTCTTTTCAGTTTCTTTTTAACTGTTCTGAATATTAGGATTTATTTTGGAATGTAATTGATGAGCTTCAAATATTGTATATTTTGACCCCTTAATTTACATTTGTTAAACCTTTAACTTTGTTATTTTCTTATGTTTCTAGTTAGTTTTAGTGTTTTGCATGTCATTGAGGGAAAATTGTGATTTTTAAGTAAAATTGCAATGTATGGTGAGAACTTCAAATCGGTATAGATGAACATAAGAATATGTTGCTATGATTTGGTGGGTGTGGATTCTTGAACCTTAGAACCTCATCTTTTGATTTATTGAGTTTATGTTTTTTTTTTTGGTTAAAAAGTCCTAAATTTGGAACTAGGTTGAAATAGGATTAGTTTAAATAGAGATTTTCGCAACACAATTACCTGTGGATTCAACCTCGCACTTGCACACACTAGCAAATGATTCGTGGGCTTGCAAGTATTAAAATTTGCACAACATTGTTGAATAATGCATGAAATTATTTATATTATCTGCTGCTGAGGTTGGATTATATGTTTTGTTAGTTATTTGAACTGTTTTGGGCTTTTAACATTACATGTGTAATTTTTGGAAAGTCCATTTTACTGCCATTATAATGTCGATTTTCTTGAGGACTACCAAGATTTGACATTTTTATGGTATTTTTGGGCATCTATTTCTTTGCATTTTTTTTTTAGAAAAATGTCTTCAGGTAGTTCTCAGCGCAGGGTTAGACAAAGAACAGACGAGGGAATAGCAACCACCAGGGCTAGAATGGAAAACAGGGAGGTGATTCGAGAGAGGAATATTCTCAGAGCAGATATTATGGTTGCTATGCTGTACTTCATTGCTCAGATGATTCAGGACAATCACTGGGAATATCTTTGCAGTTGTGCATTCCCGGTGTATTCCAGGCTAGTGCGGGACTTTTATGGGCACTTGGGGGAAATTCAGGATGATGATAGTGGGATCATTCTTCAGACTAGAGTCCGAGAGCACATTATCGAGATTGACCCTCAGTTGATCAGCTCCATCATTGACGTACCAGTGCGTGCCATTTCAGCCAGTCCATTCTCAAAGATATTGGAGCCTCCTAGCTTGGTGCATATTATCGACTTCTTTGATGCCCATTCTAAAGGCGAAGAGCGAGCACACTCACACATCAAGATCGATGCATTCTCACCCCCGCACCGCTTGCTTGCAAAGATTGTTTTACACAATCTATGGCCCACAGCTTGTAGGAGTGAGCTAGTACTAAAGAGGGCTAGATTTCTTTACACCCTGGTCATGAGGATGCCTTTCTATCTCTGCAAGCACATTCTGCAGACCATGCTTGAGATGCGAGACAAGCACTTTAAGTCTAAATGCTCAACTTCGGTTTGAGGGTCAAGGCGAAGCACCTTAGCCTCCTCCAGTACAGGGTGATCTGCATGCAGCTGCCTCCTCCTCGCAGACTGCTCCACCTCCTCCATCTTATGATCCTGGCTTTGCTCAGATGATGGATATTTTGCGTACTCTTCAGCGAGAGGTCAGCACTATCGGTGTCATAGTTGAGTAGTGCCAGATTGACATCAAGGAGTGCCTTAAGCACCATCATCTAATGATGATGAGGATTGAGTGTTGTTGTCACTCATTTTTGTTGTTTTCTTGGCTCTTGTTCGACACTTTTACTTTTATTCATGTTTTCGGATATTTGTAATTTTATTATTGTGGATTTTATATACTTTATCTACCCTTGTCCTTTTGAGAGAACAAGGGGGAGTATTTTTTAAACTGTGCTTTTCCTATACTCTTTGAAAGTAAATAATGACTTCTAATTTAACCAAGTGTGTGTGTTTGTGTGCAACAAAATATCTTAAATGCGGAATTTAAATAAGACAAGATATTTGTTACAAAGTGGAAACTCTGTGACGAGAAAAACCACTATGGGGCAGCCAAACCTAGAAACTCCACTATCCAAAAAGAAAGCTAGTTACAAGACACTCGTACTCACATACCCTTATGCAGTAGTCATACCTTTAAATCTAACACGAAGCCTATCGTGAACTCTTCCTAACCAGATCTCCTACCTGAAGGGGTTTTTGATGGATTCCTTTACCTTAGGGCCAACCCCTAAGATAGACTTCACACGAACTGTTAAGCACACACTGGCAACGGCTTGAGAGCTAGCGGATCTTCGATTCTCCCTAAACACCCTCTCAAAGCTAAGAGAATTTAATACCGAATTTTGTACAATTGACAAGCTGATGTGTGTTTTAATGAGTACTGGCAAGCGCACGAATCATTTGCAATATAGTGTGTGCAAGTGCGAGGTCGAATCCACAGGGAAATGGTCAAATATTGGTTGTCTTGTTTAATCAACCTCATTTTAACCTAGTTCCAAAGGTTTGAGGATTGATTCAAGAACAAAAGACTAAATAAAAGAGATGAAATGAAATATGCAAATTAAAAGGAACTAAAGCTAAGGAATCTACCAAACCAAATCCAACAACTCACACTCTTGGTTTCCACTTGAACACCCAAAGAACATTAAGCTTTGGATGTCATTCAAGTGTCTTAACCACAAACTCTAGAACCATTAAATGAATCCAACTCAAAGATAAATCATAAAGAGTACCCATTTGAAATCAAATCATCCAATGTATCCATTCAATGAACAAATCACAATGGATATCATCATTCGAATCAATAAAACAATGTATCCATCGGTTGAAACACATTAAATGTCCTATATCTACTAACAACCACATTCATTGCAAAAGATAAAGCATTTAAATGAATGGAACTTGAACAACAAATATGATATATATCATCAAATGTGCAAGTAGTATAACAAGAGTGTGAGTGTCATCAATGGAAAGGTTTCATCCTCAACCTTAGTTGAGATTACTAGCCTTCCATGACTAAGAACACCACAAGAAAATGAAGAACAAACATGGAAATAAAAGAAAAGTTTTAAAAAGAGAAAGTGTCTAAGAACAAAAGCAACTGAAATACACTATGAAATGAATGAAATTAAACCTAGCTACTGTTCTCTGAACTCTCCAACAAGGAGGCATGGCTATGGCTTTTATAGAAGGAAATTAGGGCTACAAACCCATGTAAAATGACTCCTCTAGCCCCCTCTAGGGTTCCTCTCTTGCTAGAGACAACCAAGAATACGAAACCAGCGTGTTCTGCTGTGAAAATCAGAGGGAGAACTGCTTTTTGTCGTGGAGAAGCTCCTGATTGGGTGTTCTGGCGCGCTTCTGCAAAAGTAAGTTCTCGAAAATTTCGATCGATCGATTAATATTCGATCGATCGACTTTAGGCAAAATTCGATCAATCGAATTTAAGTTCGATCGATCGAGTTCTTCAGAACTTCTGAATTTTTCAAACAATTCCTCATGAATTTTGTCATTCCTCACTTATTGACCTACAAAACATAAAAACTCAAAAACTAACCAAAGCATCAGAAAATAACAAGGCTAAAGAGGTCTAACTAATGTAAATCAAGGGGTCCAAATACACAATATTTGGCACTCATCACAAGCCTAGGGCCCTCTATTTATAGGCTTATAGAAAACCTAAAACTGCTGAGATTCAGTCTCTAACTGTCGAGCGTCCGGACGGAAGTTAGCCACGTCTGGATGGTCTTTTGCGATATCCTTTCAGAAACAGCGCAATTCTATCTTTATCAAGTCCACATCCGGACGACTTGGCCGAGCCTCCGATCGGTCTTCGCGATAACTTCTTTCTGCGTTTTAATGGAACACTGGGATATTCTGAATGCTGGATAGCGTCTAGACGTGTTGCCACGTCGTCCGGATGACTTGCAGAGACTTCCCTAACAGTGTCAACTTTTGAAATCCAACTCCGTGTTGAATACTGATTGACCTAGCCGTCCGGACGATGTTGCTCTGTCGTCCAGACGCCTTCAAAGGCTCGTCCGAATGGTTGTACAGGAACCGGTTGATTTGGCTTGGAATTTGCAAGAACTCTTCATGGACATCTTCTAGAAGCTTGTGATCAGTCACGTGCTTTGATTTGAACATTGTCTGAATACATGAAGATTCTGAATTGAGAACCGACCATCCTATTAATTCGCAACCATTACATAAAGTGTTTTTTGTTATCTAGAATGTGGCCAATATAAAATACTAACACTCTGTTTACCCTTTGTCATTTTGAGACAGAAAAGGGGAGTATTTATTATTTGGACCGGGATTGTATTTTTAAAATCGGTCAAGTGATTTTTGGCCCAGAATGGCCAAAGGGGGAGTTTGTTAGTTTTATTGGCTTCATTTTATTGACAAAATCACTACCATGTAATGTTGCTGTCTTAACAGCGATACCGTTTATTTCAGAGTCTTCAAATATTCATAGTTTGTTTCTCTAATGTGAAAAGGGCCTTATTATGACAAGTTTCAGTGTTACAAGCTTCAAGAAGGCAATTTCAGAGTTCCAAGAAGATTTTGCGAAGTTTCCAACTCAGCAAAAGTCAGATCCCTTGTTCTCGTCTAGACGGTCCAGTAAATCGTCCGGATGCCCTCCTGTGTCGAGAAGATTTTGACAGCTCACCATGCATCCGTCCAGATGTCAAGGCAACACGTCCAAACGCTCTTCAGTGTTCGAAGAAATTAGATTTCCTTTACAGACAAGGATTAGGAAAGACAACTTGCAACCATCCGGACCCTAGGGCAACACCATCCGGATGCAGCCTTAATATGGAAACGCAAGAAGCACGTTATGTAAAGGTGGTTGTACAGTTCACCGTTCGGACACTCTTTGCCTCTGTCCAGACGCCGCGTAGAGAAATCCGAATCAGCGGCGATTTAGGTCTTCTAAGCCAATAAATAGAGACCTCTTGGCATGTATTATTTACAGAATTCAGTATTGAATTATCTAGGGCTTAGAGAGGGTGTTTAGGTAGAAATTGTGAAGATTTGCTACCTCTCTCAGTGCTGCCCAGTGTGAAGTCTAGCTTAGAGAGGAGCCACTACAAAAAAAAAAGGGCATTTATGAACGGTTCTTTTCTAGACGATTTTAGAAACCGTCTAGAAAACAAAATTTTCTGACGATTTTTTTTTTTAAAACTGTATGTAAAAAGTTTATTATGGACGGTTTTTACTAAACCGTCTGGAAATTTTCATTTCTAGATGGTTTTTATAAAACCGTCTATAAATTTATAGACTGTTTTTTTAAAACCGTCTGGAAATGTTATTCCCAAAGAATTTTATGGACGGTTTTTACCAAATTGTCCATAAAATTCCAGAGGGTTTTTACTAAACGTCTATATATTTATAGAAGGTTTTTACCAAACCATCCATAAAATTTGAGTTCTAGACGGTTTCTTTTGAAACCTTCTGGAAATATTTTCTCATGCCATGTCATCAATCCGCGTAATGCCTCCAAATTTCACCACATCCATTTGAATTTTTTCCTAGCCAAAATCACAACCGTCCATTTCTTTTGACAGCCAAAAACTTTCCCAGCCAAACCAAAATAAATAGAAAGGAATATGGCCTGGCTGGAGGTACCTAGATCAACGACGACAAGTAACTTCACTTGCCCATCAATGTCACCACCAACAACGACGTCGAAGAGCCCACACCTCCAATTCGAGATCGTGCGCTGCCGTCCAGACATCTTTGACGATGGCTCCATGTCGTCCCCCTCTGTCGAACTTGAAATCGAACTGAGCCGCAAAGCTCGTCGTCCCTCTCCGTCGAGCTTGAAATCGAACTGAGCCGCGAAGCTCGTTGTCCCCCTTCGTCGTCCTCCCGGCCAAGCCCAATCTGTTGCAACTACAGCGGCATGGGGGGTTTGCTCAAGCCTCATAAAGGGAAAGACCTAATTATCTTAACCTTACTGGAAAAGAAAAAAATAAAATTTAATAATGATATTAATAATATATATTAAAAAAAATACATCTCGAAAATATATATATATATATATATATATATAATCTGGACAGTTTGGGCAAAACCATCTGGAATTCCAGATGGTTTGGCCCAAGCCACCCAGAAATTCATTTCGCGACTTTTTATCCTGGACGGTTTTAAACCGTCTGGAATTGTTTCCAGACGGTTTTTTTCAATTTCTGGACGATTTTAAATCGTTAAGAATTTGTGTTTTTTTTTTTTTTTTTTTTTTTTTGTTGTAGTGAGCCCTAAATTAAAGGAATCCATTGAAGACCCCTTCAGGTAGGAGACCTGGTTGAGAAACATTCACGTTTGGTTACGTGTCAGAGTGCAAGGGACAATCACTACTCGACGTATGTGAGTGTTACTACTTTGTTACTAACTTTGTCTTCTGAATAGTGGAATTCCTGGGTTTGGCTGCCCTAGAGTGGTTTTTCTCTTAATTGAGTTTCCACTTTGTTAACAAAATATCTGTCTCATTTAAATTCCTAACTTTGATATTTTGTTACACATTGTTCACACACACACGGTAAATTAAAAGTCTTTTTATTTTTCAATCTAGGTGCCCCAAATTTTGAATTTCTGATTGATTTATTATTTTTTATGTGGTAATTCGTGCCTTTTCTTAGTTTTGCCCTAGTTCTTCATCTAGGTGCCTCCGATTTGAATTTTTTTTTTTTTTTTTTTTCCAGATCCATTGTTGGCTTTTGGTTCTTAGGAAGGTTTGGTGTTTGGGTAAGTGGCTATGGCGATTTGCTATGGAAATGGATGCTTTTTGGAGAAAGGTGGTGGCTGGTATTCTGAGGTTGGGGGACCTTTTGGAGAGGGAGTGTGGAAATGTATTAGGACGGGTTGGGATGCTTTTGTACATCATGTGAGATATGAGGTCGAAGATAGTTCTAAAGTCTTGTTTTGGCATGATGTGTGGTGTGGGGATTTTACCCTTGAAGGCTCTTTTTCCATAGCTGTTTACTACTGCATGTGATAAGGATGCATGATTGGGAGGTGGAAGTGGTCTCTAGAATTTTTGAGTTGTTGTACTCTTTTAAAGTAAGGTATAAAAGAGATGATAAAATTTGTTGGATTCCTTTGAAAAGAAATCATTTGAAGTGAAGTCTTACTATTAGGTTTTATCTTTTCATATACATTACTCTATTCCTTGGAAGAGTATTTGGAAAGTTAAGGTCCATCTGAGAGTGACTTTCTTTGTGTGGACAACTACTTTAGAGAAAATTTGAACTTTGGATAATTTACACAAGAGGAATATTATTGTGATCGAGTGGTGTTATATGTGTAAGACTTGTATAGAGTCCATCGATTATTTGTTCCTACACTGAATGGCTACTACAGAGTTGTGGAGTGCGTTATTGCAGTTGTTTGGTGTTGCGTGGGTTATGCCTTGATCGGTCATTGAGATGTTGGAGAGTTGGAGGGGGCAAAGAGGCAATCGGATGTTGGTGCACGTTTGGAGAATGGCTCCTTTGTGTTTGATGTGGTGTCTATGGAAAGAACAAAATGTACGTAGTTTTGAAGATTGTGAGACTGTTGCGCTTAATTTGAAGAAGTTGGTGCTACGAACCTTGTTTACATGGAGAGTGACGCTACATTATATGTCGGATTGTTCTTTTTCTGGTTTTCTAGATTTGTGTTCTTCTTTTTCTTTAAAGTAGGGGTATCCTGTATACCTCCTATGTACTTTAGGTTGCGCCTCTCAGCGATTTTTTGAAATATACATTACTTGTTACAAAAATCATAATTTTTCTTCAGACCTCTCGCTAATAGGTTAAATACCAACCCGTCATTAGCGTATTAGATCTGGAAGCCGTTACTTCCCACCATATATATCTTATTGGTTTTTCGAACTAGTAGTCGTTACTCCTCAGTCCACTTGTAGCCATTATAGCTTATTTATTTATTTATTAATAGTCTTTGGACAAATAGTCTTACTACCCAATCCACTGGTAGATGTTACTCCTCAGCTTATTTATTTATTAATAGTCTTTGGACTGATAGTCATTACTACCCAGTCCCATTGATAGACATTATTTCAGCTATATAATGTCTTAAACACAATATGTATTTTATGAGCAGTTATCAAAGACAATAAATAAATAAATCAACAATCATTATAGTAATGAAACACAACAAGCAAACAATATTTAAAACCAGTAACTTGTTTCAGTAAGTAAAAACATTCTTACAGTTGTCGTTTTAAGAACTTCGTAAAATAACACAACAAACAATATGCTTGATAAAAACTAGTACCATGACTCAGAAAGTAAATTCATACTTACACTCATTTGAAAAGATCATCCACTTTTTTTCTGCAAACAAATCATATTCATACAATAATACATATATTAGTCATCTATCAAACAAATCATTGTCTATAGACCCTCATCTCTTTATATTCATTATTATACATTACCTTTTAAGTCATTATGAGACATTTCTTAGGATAACCTTAAAACCCGAGTTCGTAATTTAGTGAAGAGGCTAAGACCAATACCACCAAATATGAACTTTGAGGATTAAGATATATCATAAAGATAATAAAAGTAAGAACGATCAACTCATGCTATTCAATAAGGATAAAGTCATTCGACTAAAGTCTTATGAACAATCAGATGACAAAATGTAAAGACGATCACTTACAAGAATTCGATACTAAGCTTTATGTTCAAACACTGAAGCAAGTATAAAGTCATGGTGACAGAATACTTTATAAGGACATTTGAAAGTAAACATATTTTATCGTGCTAAAAGGTTTCTTGATAGAAGTCTTAAGGACTACTAGAGACGATTAATATCATTTTCCTTTACTTACTTTTTAATCCATACGCTTATTGGCTCATTAGAACAATACTAGAAATTAAATAGAGCATAAGAATCACAAATGAAATTATAATGGAAACTTGAAAGAAATATGTGATCCTTCCAGCATAACTTCAACTCATTCTCTTTTGATTGGAAATTAACTTAGATATCTCTTTTGTTAGTATTTTATTGGCTACATTCTGGATAAAACAAAAACACTTTATGTAATGGTTGCGTTTTAACAGGATGATCGGTTTTTAAATCAGAATCTTCATGTTATTCAGACAATGATCAAATCAAAGACAATAACTGATCACAAGCTGCTTAAAGATGTCCATGAAGAGTCCTTGCAAAATCCAAGGACAAAAATAACCGGCTCCTGTGCAACCGTCTGGATGGGCCTTTGAAGGCATTCGGTCGCCTAGCAATGTCTTACAGATAAACATTGAAGATGTCCGAACGTCAGAGCAACACTGTTCGGACACTAGGTCAATCAGTATTCAATAAGGAGTCTGTTTTTAGAAATCAACACTATTTGGGAAGTCTCTGCAAGCCGTCCGGACGACGTGGCAACACGTCCGGACGATGTCCAGTAGTTCAGAATATTCTAGAGTTCTGTTCGAACATAGAAGGGATTTTAGCGAAGACCGTCCGGACGCTTGGTCAAGCCGTCCGGACGTGAACCCGATAAAGATAAAATTACGTTGTTTCTGAAAGGATATCACAGAAACCATCAGGACGTGGCTAACTTTTGTCCGGACGCTCGCTAGCTAGAGTTCGATTCTCAGCAGTTTTTGAGGTCTCTTGAAGCCTAAAAATAGGGAGCTCTAGGCTAGTGTTTTGTACTGAATTCGACAGTGAATTCCATATGAAAATTATTGGACTTCCAATTTTAACAAGTGTGTGTGAACAGTGTGCAACAAAATATTAAATGCAGAATTAAAGGAAACAAATATTTTGTTGACGAAGTGGAAACTCAATTAAGAGAAAAACCACTCTGGAGTAGCCAAACCCAGGATATCCACTATTCAGAAGACAAAACTAGTTACAAAGTAGTAGCCCTCACATACCCCTGATACAGTGGTCGTACCTTAAACTTTGACGTGTAACCCAATACGAACAACTCCTAACCAGGTCTCCTACTTGAAGGGGTCTTCAATGAAATCCTTTACCTTAGGGCCAACCCATAAGATAGACTTCACAGCTGATCAAATCACACACTGGCAAAAGCTAGAGAGCTAGCAGATCTTCAATATCTCCCTAAACACCATCTCTAAACTATAAGGAATTCACCACCGAATTCTGTGTCGAATGCATGCCTAGAACCCCTTATTTATAGGCTTTAGAAGCTCTAATTCGAGTAAAAAGTGGAGTCTCTAGCACGTGCGTTTGGACGGTAGCCTTGGCCGTCCAGACGGGCTACTGTTTCCATGTCCGAAAAGCAATTCTGGAAAATTCTGCAGGGCCATCCGGACGCTCGATGTTTCCATCCGGACGGGGACCGTTCGGACGATTCTAATGGCCGTTCAGACTATCAATTTACATTATTTTTTGTTACCTTTTCAACGACGCCAATTTCGTCCCAGTCCGATATTTGAGTAAAACGTTATGAACAAAATATCGGAGGGTGTTCGGACGGCTTGACCTAGCGTCCGAACGGTCAACTGCAACCGCCTTTCCAAAATAGCACTGAAAGCTTCCATAACAAGGCCACGTCCGGACGGTTCCACTTCGGCTACACGTAATTACCATGATAAGGCTTTGAGCATCCGAAACCTGAAGGCTGATGTCCGGACGATTGAACTGGTGCACGCAATTTCCATATATGATGCTTGATCGTCCAGACCATGAAGACTGACGTCCGGACGGTTGAACTTTGTATGCACGACTTACCTTATGGAGGACATCGTCCAGATGGTATCACACATCGTCCGGACGGTTTCAGCCATCTTCCCATAACTGTGTCTTGAGGCAGAAACCCTAATGCTTGTCAAACACTGAATGGCGTCCGGACGGTATAGCCACGTCGTCCTGACGGATTCTCTGGGATCTTCTCGAACTCTAAAGAGCGTTCGGATGATTTGCCATTACGTTTGGACAGATGCAGCCTGGAACTGTTTGAAGCTTCTAGATGCAGATGGGTGTCCGGACGGAAAGTTCTCGTCGTCCGAATGGATGTTGCTGACTGAAGAGCCTCAGGAAGGAATACCACGTCATTCAGACGGATGCAAGGGAATTGAACTGACTAATTTGAATTCTGCACAGAGTCTTCTTGAAGCTCATAACTGAAGTGTAGATTCTGAATAAAACAGCATCCCTGTGAAAGCAGCAACATTACATAGAATTGATTTTGTCTAACAGAATGCAGCCAATATAAAAACTAACAAACTCTCCCTTTGGCCATTCTGGGACAAAAATCACTTGACTGGTTAAAATACAATCCCGATCCAAATCAAAAATTACTCCCCCTTTTTGTCACAAAAGGACAAAGGGTAAAACAGAGTAAGAGGAAAAACCGTACAAAAATTACTCCCCCTAAGTGTCTCAGAAGGACAAGGGTAAATAGAATAATAATATCCACAGACAAAAACATTTTAAAATCCAAAACAATAGGAAAATAGAGAAAAGTCTGCAAGTGGCCCAAAAGA
This sequence comes from Alnus glutinosa, assembly GCF_958979055.1. Taxonomy (NCBI): domain Eukaryota; kingdom Viridiplantae; phylum Streptophyta; class Magnoliopsida; order Fagales; family Betulaceae; genus Alnus; species Alnus glutinosa. The sequence continues at coordinate 30,581,870 of NC_084886.1, forward strand.
GAGGAACAAAAATTCTCAAAGTACCAAATCCTGCTGATCCACTGAAATCAAGTAATAGAGGGAAACCCTTATAAAAAGTTGGATTTGTACTACTTCGGCTTCTAGCTCAAGAAGCCGGGAACCATGGACTGAAAAATCTTCAATCTCTTGATTTTTCAAAGCCTGAAACTGGTTATCTGCAGATTGACATCCTCTAAGCAACTGGTCTGTAAGATAACTGAGGAGATTCACCACTGAATCTCTAACCTATAAAGATCCGAGGGAATGCAACAGAAGGCTCTGCATGAGCTAAGGGAAAAAGCTCATCTTAATCCTTAGACCATTGGAATTTGAACATCCGACTTCAACAACGGTCAGTTTTCCAAAGGATTCATCTGTCAAATATTGTGCTGGGAGCTGCTGGATGACATATTCCTGAAAAGATTTAAGCAGAAATATTTCCAAAAATAATACCACAAAGAAATATTAGATCCTGTTAGTCCCAAAAAGAAAGTGGTATTATGACAGTTGTCAATTGGATACCTAAGTATTGCAAAAGCAAAGATCGCAATCCAAATGACCCAGATATATCAATATCAACCCAACACACAGACAGAATAGGATTTTCATCTACACTATCTCAAGAAAATATCCCAACAAATATTCCAATATTCTAAAAGCACAAAAACTTAAAAGAATAAAGGAAGACACAATGAAGATCATGGGATGAGAAGAGATGTGCAAAGAATGCCAAAATCTCGGGAGAAATCCACGAGGAAAAAAACACACAACATGCCATGATAAATCAATAAAAATCCAAAGATGTGTGTATGGAAGAGGAAGAGACGCAAGTCTTAAACCTGTAGAGATCCCGTCAGGACATGTCACTTAACCATCCGAACGGCTACTGCTAGGACAGCGTACGGCAAGATTGCGCTCGTCCGGACGTAAGAATAGGTCCGTCCAAACGCTTCACATTGAAAATCTGAAACTGGAGAAAAATTTGCAGAAAAATATTTTTCCCTAAAGTTAGCTTCATAACACGTATGTATAATCAACTGATAAAACAGTCAAATAGCATAGCAAAAATATGCAAAGATATAAATGAGAGTTAAGTATTCAATAAGTACAAATTTCCCTGCAGATAGAAATTTTAAATAGATTACTCAACTCATGCAATGCGTGTGTGTGTGTGTGTGTGTGAAGACTTTTCCCAAAAGGTATGAATTTAACTGATATGACAAAAAGCAACTAGATTTTCTAGATAAGAGAGAAAATCAATGAAAGATCAGTCAAAAGTCAAACCTTGTTAATTACTAGGGCCTAGCCACCCTTATCTAATACACTCCCCCTAAAATGTAGCACCTAATTGTTTTACTTGTACCATAAAGGACAAGGTAAAATTTTACTTGCACCATGAGGACAATGCTTATTTCATCACAGAAGTAGTGAATATAAGCATATAGCACAGAAAATTGAAGAGTTACTGCTTGATTCCAGTTGGTGCTGCAACCTAGAGAGAATGCTAGAATTTTTAGGCTCTAATTTCAACTACCATGTGATAAATTTGACCATCTTAATCAAAAACATCTCTCTCATTAGAATTTCTAAAAGCAAGAAGTCAAAGAGGAAAATGATGTACCTTATGGGAGCCTTGGATAGTGCACATTTTCATCACATGAGGAAAGTAACTATCTATCATTAAGATGCAACAGGAAAACTTAGCAGATATCATGCATAAACTCTCAATCATATATAAGCATATTTAATCAATGCACAATGACCTGAGATATCAGGCAAAAATACATGCAATATCTGAAAAGCTATCAAACGAAAAAATAAAATTCGGCATCTTCTCCCCAAATTTTTTTTTTTTTTTTTGAGAAAAAATGAGACAGAAAAACAATAAGAACATGCTTATGGAAAAGGAAATAACATCTAGTTCCAGCATGTAAGGTAAACCAAACATGTCCTCATGGAGAGAGAGGTTTAACAAGTGTGCAACAAAATATTAAATGCGGAATTAAAGGAGACAAATATTTTGTTGACGAAGTGGAACTCAATTAAGAAAAAAACCACTCCGGGGCAGCCAAACCAAGGATATCCGTTATTAAGAAGACAAAGTTAGTTACAAAGTAATAGCACTCACATACCCCTGATGCAGTGGTCGTACCTCGAACTTTGATGTGTAACCTAACACGAACGCCTCCCAACCAGGTCTCCTACCTGAAGGGGTCTTCAATGGAATCCTTTACCTTAGGGCCAACCCCTAAGATAGACTTCACAGTTGATCAAATCACACACTGCCAAAAGCTAGAGAGCTAGAAGATCTTCAATATCTCCCTAAACACCCTATCTAAGCTATAAGGAATTCACCACCGAATTCTGTGTCGAATGCATGCCTAGAACCCCTATTTATAGGCTTTAGAAGCCCTAATTCGAGTCAAAAACGGTGTCTCTGGCACGCGCGTCCGGACGGTAGCCTTGCCTGTCCGAACGGGGTACTGTTTCTGTGTCCGAAAAGCAATTCTGGAAAATTCTACAGGGCCGTCCAGACGCTTAATGTTTCCATCCAGATGGGGACCGTCCAGACCATCAATTTACAACATTTTTTTGTTATCTTTCCAACAACGCTGATTTCGTCCCAATCTAATATTTGACCAAAATACCGAAGGGTGTCCGGACTGCTTGACCTAGCGTCCGGACGGTCAACTGCAACCGCCTTTCCAAAATGGCACTGAAAGCTTCCATAACAAGGCCGCGTCCGGACGGTTGCACTTCGGCTGCACGTAATTACCATAATAAGGCTTTGAGCGTCCGGACCTTGAAGGTTTATGTCCAGACGGTTGAACTGGTGCACGCAATTTCCATATATGATGCTTGATCATCCGGACAATGAAGACAGATGTCCGGACGGTTGAACTGGTGAACGCAATTTCCATATATGATGCTTGATCATCCGGACCATGAAGACTGATGTCCGGACGGTTGAACTTTGTATGCACGACTTGCCTTATGGAGGACATCGTCCGGACGGGATCACACATCGTCCGGACAGTTTCAGCCATCTTCCCATAACTGTGTCTTGAGGCAGAAACCCTAATGGACGGATGCAAGGGAACTAAACTGACTGATTTGAATTCTGCACAGAGTCTTCTGAAGCTCATAACTGAAGTGTAGACTCTAAATAAAACAGCATCCCTGTGAAAGCAACAACATTACATAGAAGTGATTTTGTCCAACAGAATGTAGCCAACACAAAAACTAACATCATAATGCTTTAAGAGGTTTAGGGAGAATCAAAGATTCGCTAGCTCTCAAGCCGGTGCCAGTGTGTGCTCAAGTGTTCGTGTGAAGTCTATCTTAGGGGTCAGCCCTAAGGTAAAGGAATCCATCAAAAACCCTTCAAGTGGAAGATCTGGTTGGGAAGCGTTTGTGTTGGGTTACACGTCAGAGTTAAAGGTATGACTACTGCATAGGGTTATGTGAGTATGAGTGTCTTGTAACTAGCTTTGTTTTTGGATAGTGGATTTTCTAGGTTTGGCTGCCCCAGAGTGGTTTTTTCTCTTCAGAGAGTTTCCACTTCGTAACAAATATCTTGTCTTATTTAAATTCCGCATTTAAGATATTTGTTTGCACAGAAACACACGCTTGGTTTTAATTAGAAGTCAATAAATTATTTTCAATTGGTATCAGAGCTTGGTACACTTTGTTTCAGATTTATTTCTTGAGAGTATCTTTTGACTTCTGTTTTTGATTATTATATCTCAAAATCTTAATTATGTTTCGTCCCTTGATGGGACGAACTATGGCTATTGGAAAGCCCGAATGCCCTTTTTTTTTTTTTAAATCTATTGGCGTCTGGAAAATTGTTGAAACTGGTTGGATTTAACCAGAAGAAACAGACGAAATTATTGTTGTTCAAACAAGCGCAAGGTTTTCCAATGATAAAGCCCTCCATGCACTATGTCAAGCACTTTCACCATCTGAATTCGCAAGAATTTCAAATTGTGAAATTGCTAAAGATGCATGGCCAATTCTAGAAACAACATATGAAGGCACAAAACTAGTAAAATCTGCCAAACTTAAAATGTTGATTTCTAAATTTTAAGAAATTAAGATGCTAGAAGACGAGACATTCGGAGAGTTCTACACTAAGATTAGCGACCTAAGAAGCTCTATGGTGAGTCTTGGGGAGCAAATCTTGGATGTAAAACTCATCCGAAAGATACTAAGATCTTTGCCGGAGCGTTTCAGAATTAAGGTGACAACTATAGAAGAAAGCAAAGATCTGGAGGAGATGAAGATTGAAGAACTGGTAGGATCTCTTCAGACATACGAATATTCCTTACCTCCGGTCAGAAAGGCAAAGACAATTGCCCTCAAAGCATCTAAGGCATCCAAGAAAAAATCCGTAGTCTCATCTGACGAAAACTTCGATGTTGATGAAGATGCAGTGGCTATGTTAGCCAAGAACTTCGAGCATTTTATGAAGAATAATAAATTCAAGAAGAAGTTCTCTGACAAACTAAGAAAGGTTCCTCACACAGCTGATACAGAAGAAATAGAAAAGAAAGAACAGAGGGTTCCTCAGGGCTTCGAATGTTCAGGCTTTGGGCACATCAGGACTAAATGTCCAAATCTGAAGAAACAAAGAGGGAAAGCCTTTAATACAATTCTCAATGATGAGTCTGAGAAAGAAGAAGAAACTCCTGAGGAAACAAAATTCCTGGCATTTGTAGCCCCACACGAAGATCAGGAGGATTCTGAGTCCTACTACTCTGAGAATAGTGAAGAAGAAGATATGCAGTCAGCCTATAAACTTCAATACGTAGAATTTCTAAAGTTGAGGGAAAAGTACAAGCAGCAGGTTCTAGAACTGAACAGCCTCAAAACTGAAAAGACCTCCATGCTCATAAAGATTAATGATTTAGAAGAGAGGCTACTGGAGACACAGTTACAACTAGAAAGAGTCTCAGACGAGAAGCTCACTCACATGCTCTCCATTCAGAAGTTCCCAACTGACAAGACCAGACTCGGGTATGTTCCTACTACTGATACTCCTTTTACCTCCAAGACCATTTTCGTGAGGCCAGTTATTCCTGAATCTCCACCTCCAAGAATGGATAAGGGAAAAGCAGTTATGGAAGGAGAAGTTCCTTTCAACCCTCAGCCTCTGGTCAAGCTTCCTATAAGAAGAAAGCATCTCATATGCCATCACTGCAGCGAGTCAGGGTACATCAGACCTAACTGCCCACATCGGCAATTTCAAAGGAAGAAAAAGTGGCAGGCTCCTAAAACTCCCATGTGTCACCAATGTGGAGTTAGCAGTCATGTTAGACCGAAGTGTTCTCCACCTAAGTCACCCAGGCAGCTAGATCTCTGCCCAAAAATCATACTCCAAGGCATCAGCAGCTACAGAAACCTACTTAGGCGAAAAAAAAACTTGGGCCCCCAAGAAAACTACAGCAAGAGAAATCTCCAGTGAAGGAACATCTTCCGCCAGTACTTTCATGCAAGATCTAGTCAGATTTTTGACTCTACAGCTTCAGAAGGAAGGACAGGACAAGGATGAGAACACTCACTCTCTGAGAGGGAACAAACCTGGAACCAAAATCCTAGAGCTGATAGGTACACTTGCATAGTTTAATTTGTTTTGTCATCTTATAAATACTTTGCATGTTGTTATGGAACCATATTTTCTATCCCTATATTCCTTCTTGGGTTGTCTTGAGGAAATTCTGTAGGTATTAAATAGGAATGATAGTAAAAGCACGTCGAGCGGCTGTTTTTTACATCTTGTTACTCTCAAACCTCTCTCCCTGAGGTCAGGTTTGTTTTTACCATACATGCTTGGTCAACCCTACTCTCTTTATTTTGAAAGCATTTTTTTTTTAATAAAAAAAATGGGGGTTAAAAGGATTCAGAGGTTTATTGTTTTATAACTTCCAGATATCTTATGTATGTTTAACTGATGTCTCAATTTCTGATGCATTTATTCAATTGCCTTTATATAACTGAGAGTTTTGTTATATCTGCGAAGTTTTCCAGTGGCATCCATTCTTGATAGTTGCTTTTCTCATGCGATGAAAATTGTGCACTAACTTTTAGCTTGTGGATTTTTTTTTAATGAGATTTTTTTTGCTAAGATGGTCAAATTGACCAACTCGCTAGTTGAACCTAGAACTCATAAATTCTGGCATTCTGTCAGGTTGCAGCACTAAGTGATAAAAGGCATTCAAAACTGAATAAACATGGATAAATAAAAAGATCCACTGCTTATGCTAAATCTGTTCTTGATCTTGTCCCTAAAGAAACAGTCAGTGACCACATTATTGCGGAAATAGACTTCACTAAAGGACATAGTAAAAGAAAAGTACTGCAGCTTAGGGGGAGTGTATCAGATGAAGGTAACTAGGCCGTAGCATAATAAGGTTTGACTTTTGATTGATCTAACATTGATTTTCTCTCTTCTTTGAAAAATCCGGATGTGTTAAGTCATATTAGTATACTTCATACCTTATTGTGAAAGCCTTCACACACACCCGCTTTGCATGAGTTAAGTTTTCTATTGAAAAATGTCTGTCTGCAGGGAAATTCTTGTGGTGATTAAAAACATAACTCTCAATTAAATCTTTATTTTTTTAAAAAAAATGCTAATTGAACTAAGATATCAGTGTTTTATACATGCGTGCTTTGGAAATTATTTGGGAAATATTTTTCTACTATTTTTCTTCTCTTTTTCAGATTCTTGTGTGTGAAGCATCTGGACGGTGTTTTTGGGACGTCTGGACGGTGATCCTGTATGTCCGGACGATATTTCTGGTTGTCCGGACGATAAGGTTGATTTGTCCGGACGTTCATTCTTCTTGTCCGGACGAGTGTTTTTTTGCGACCTTTACGTCGCACTACGTCTGGACGTCACTTAAGTTCCGTCCGGACGGTGAACCCTGTAGGGTTAAATCGCATTCTCCTCTCCTTTTGTGTTTTTTTTATCGTCTTGTGCATTTTCCTTGGGCTTTTTATGCCTATTTCTCTCGTGCACGTGTCGTCTTTGGATTTTATCTCCTCCCCATGTATGTATTTATACTCTTTTACTAATTTTTTTTAAGTTTTCATGCTTAAAATAGTTTGTTTTTGACTTTTCATTTTTTTTGAGTTTAATATATATTATTGCTAAAAAATTCCTTATTATATTTGATACGAAGGATCTCGTTCAAGTACCAATTGGGCCGGTTACGAGAGCACGAGCAAAGAAGTTCAAGGATGTGCTCAACGGACTCATCCAAGAGTTATGGGCTCAAGCAAATTCGTGGAGGCCCATTGAGCCTGATCCACGTGGGCAACAAAGAATCTTCACCTTGATTCAAGTTCTAGAAGGATCCGGTCAAGGCTAAGAATTGGCAAGAAAAGAATCACAGGAAATCTAAACCAAATTGATGTGGAATAAATTGATGGTGGACTGACATGGAAATATGAAGAGTACCGTATTTAGAACGATTTCATGCCCTATTTAAGTATATTTTAATTTGATATTTCTAAGTTTTCCATAATGGGTTTGTTGCCCAAATAATTGCTTGGACCGCAAGAGATTGCGTAGGGATAAAGAGTTTGCTAGTCTTTTGTAAAGCCTATTTAAGCATGTGGTTGTAAAGAAAAATGAGACATTGATTATTCATAAAACTTGTGAGGTTTATTCTCTTTGGTTCTTTGAAGAACTACTCGAACTTATCGGGATTTCCTGTGGCGTTCATCTCGACTTATCAAACGGAGTCGAGGTCTTCCTTATACCGAGATTCTTGTTTGTCATAAACAACGGGTCGAGGTCTTCCATTCGAATCTGTTCATAGAACGATTTTGGGTTCCATTTCGTTGTTGGGTCTCGTTATTCTTGACGGGGTTCACATCATTTGGTATCAGAGCACAGTTTCTAGTTCAGGTTTGCATATCCCTTCACATCACTATTTCGAAATTTTATTTCATTATTCTTAAAAGCTAGTTGCAGATCATCAAAAAAAAAAAAAAAAAAAATCGTGTGTTTCAGATTTGTGATTTTCGCAAATCTTTGCTTTAATTTTTCAGATCTGAAATTTTCAGATTTGAATTCCATTCTTAATTGATTATGCGAATCTTTGCTTTAATTTTTCAGATTTGAAATTTTCAGAGGTTCTTTTTTTCTTTCTAGCCTCTGTTTTGCTGCAATCATGTCTCACGATAGTGGTAAGAGTATTGCCGAAGATGATGCAAAATTGGCTGATCCAAAAATGTTTATGGAGGCCATGATGAGTGAGATGAGGCATGTGATGAAGATGGAGATGGAGCAGGTTCACGAACGGATAGATCAAACGGCCGTAATTTTCGTAGAAGGGAAAGAGTTCCACCGAGGGAGGAGGATGAAGAGCGTTATGGGTCTTGTTTTGATGAAGAAGAAGATCGGGGTTCCATTGTTAATAATAGGAGACCTGGAGGAAGATTTAGAGAAGCTAGGAATCGTGAAGATAACAACTTGGGTGGTATTAAGATGAAGATTCCGTCCTTTCAAGGTAGATCTGATCTTGAGGCATATCTTGAGTGGGAGAAGAAGATGGATTTTGTGTTTGATTGCCACAACTACTCCGAGACAAAGAAGGTAAAATTAGCCATGATTGAATTTTCTGAATATGCTATTACTTGGTGGGATCAACTTGTGATAAACAGGAGGCGGAATAGAGAACGCCCAATAGACACATGGGAGGAGATGAAAGTAGTGATGAGAAAGCGGTTCGTTCCAAGTTACTACTACCGAGAGTTGTACAAAAGGCTACAAGGTCTTAGACAAGGGAGTCGAAGCGTAGAGGACTACTACAAGGAGATGGAGATTGCTATGATCCGTGCTAATGTAGAGGAGGATCGGGAGGCTACAATGGCTAGATTTTTACTTGGCTTAAACCGGGAGATCCATGATAGGTAGAGATGCAGCATTATGTGGAATTGGAAGATATGGTGCATATGGCTATCAAAGTGGAACAACAACTCAAGAGAGGGAGTGTGACACGTGCAGGCCATAACTCTAGTTCTACCTCTTGGAAATCGAGTCATGCCAAGCCGCTGGACAAGTCACAAACGCCCAAACCCGAGCCCAAGTCCGTGACCACCAGCCACGTTCCTCAAGGTAAAACCGAAGCCTCAACCTCTAGGAATCGTGATATTAAATGTTTTAGATGTCAAGGCAAGGGCCACATAGCAAGTCAATGTCCAAACAAGCAAGCCATGGTGTTGCAAGCCAATGGAGAAATTGTGACCGATAATGAAGATTCCGACACCGACAACATGCCACCATTGGAGGATGTTTCTGATGAGGAGTATTTAGCCCCTGACGCAATGACATTGGTGGCGAGGAGAGCATTGAGCTTGCAAGCAAAAGGAGTTGATGAAGTATAGCGGGAGAACATCTTTCACACTAGGTGCTACGTTAAAGACAAGGTATGTAGTGTGATTATTGATGGTGGTAGTTGTACTAATGTTGCAAGCACAATTATGGTGGAGAAATTGGGATTGCCCATGATAAAGCATCCTAGACCGTACAAGTTGCAATGGCTAAATGATAGTGGTGAGATAAGGGTGAACAAACAAGTGTTAGTTGCATTTCGAATCGGTAAATATGAAGATGAAGTGTTGTGTGATGTAGTACCGATGCAGGCGGGACACTTATTGCTAGGGCGTCCATGGCAGTTCGATAGGCAAGTGAAGCATGATGGCCTTATGAACAAGTACTCTTTTGTACTTAATCAACGATCAATCACTCTTGTACCATTGACACCGCAGCAAGTATACGAGGATCAAGTGAGATTACAAAAGGAGAGTGAACAAAAGAAAGAGAATGAGCAAAGGAAAAGGAGTGAAAAACAGAGAGAGTTCGAGAAAAATGAGAGAGAAAAAGAAAATCAAAGTTCGGCCCTTGAGAGAAAACAAAAGAATTTCTATGCAAAAGTGAGTGAGATCAAGCGGGCAATGCTTTCAAAACAGTCGATGACTGTACTTTTGTACAAAGAGGCACTTTTAAACACTAACGAACTTGACCTTGCTTTGCCTAGTTCTATTGTTTCTCTTTTGCAGGAATACGAGGATGTCTTCCCCGAGGAAATACCACATGGGTTACCTCCAATCCGAGGGATTGAACATCAAATTGATTTTGTTCCCGGTGCAACCATCCCAAACCGACTAGCTTATAGGGCACGTGAGGGAGAGAGCATGAGCCCATGTGCGGTTCTGGTCTTACTTGTACCTAAGAAGGATGGGACGTAGAGAATGTGCGTTGATTGCCGAGCCATCAACAACATAATGGTAAAGTATCGTCATCCTATCCCACGCTTAGATGATATGTTAAATGAGCTGCATGGTTCTTGCATATTTTCTAAGATTGATTTAAAAAGTGGTTATCATCAAATTAGGATGAAAGAAGGAGATGAATGGAAAACCACCTTTAAAACAAAATATGGTTTGTATGAATGGTTAGTTATGCCTTTTGGTTTGACTAATGCTCCGAGCACCTTTATGAGACTTATGAACCATGTTTTGCGTGCATTTATAGGCAGATTTGTTGTTGTCTATTTTGATGATATACTCATATATAGCAAGAACATACACGATCATGTAGTATATTTGAAATCCGTTTTAGATGTGCTAAGGAAAGAAAAGTTGTTTGCTAATTTAAAGAAGTGCACTTTTTACACCGAGAAGCTTGTATTTTTGGGATTTGTTGTTAGTGCACAAGGTATACAGGTTGATGAGGAGAAGGTACAAGCAATCCAAGATTGGCCGAGCCCCACAAGTGTAGGTAATGTTCGTCGTTTTCATGGACTTGCTAGTTTCTACCGGCGGTTCGTGAAGGACTTCAGTAGCTTAGCCGCACCGCTTACCGAAGTGATCAAGAAAAACGTTGGATTTCGGTGGGGAGAAGAACAAGAGAAAGCATTTCAATTAATCAAAGAGAAGCTGACTAACACACCTTTGTTGTCTTTACCTAACTTTTCTAAAACGTTTGAAATTGAATGTGATGCTTCAGGTATTGGTATAGGCGCCGTTCTTATGCAAGAAGGACGACCAATCGCTTACTTCAGCGAGAAACTCAGCGGGGCAGCCTTACCCAACTTATGACAAGGAGTTGTATGCATTGGTCCGGGCTTTAGAGACGTGGCAGCACTATCTATGGCCTAAGGAGTTCGTGATTCACACCAATCATGAGTCCTTGAAACACTTGAAGGGCCAACACAAGCTAAACAAAAGGCATGCGCGGTGGGTGGAGTTCATAGAGACGTTTCCATACGTCGTTCGATACAAGCAAGGTAAGGAGAATGTAGTCGCCGATGCACTTTCTCGCAGGTATGCCTTACTCTCCACACTTGATGCAAAATTGCTTGGTTTTGAACACATTAAAGAATTATATGCTGAAGACCACGAATTTTGTGAGGAATATAGAGCATGTGAGAAAATCGCCTCTAGTAAGTTCTTTAGGCTTGATGGATTCCTATTTCGAGAAAATAAGCTATGCGTGCCTAATTGTTCAATGAGGGAGTTATTAGTGCAGGAATCACATGGTGGGGGATTAATGGGACATTTTGGAGTTGCAAAGACATTAGCTATTTTGCAGGAACACTTCTATTGGCCTCACATGAAACGAGATGTCGAACGGATTTGTGGTAGATGTGTCACATGTAGGCAAGCTAAATCCAAAGTGCAGCCCAACGGTTTGTATACTCCTTTACCAATTCCTAGTGAGCCTTGGATTGATATTTCAATGGATTTTGTGTTAGGATTGCCTAGGACTAAACGTGGAAGAGATTCAATTTTTGTGGTCGTGGATAGATTTTCTAAAATGGCACATTTTATTCCATGTCACAAAACGGATGACGCTTCGCATGTTGCTGATTTGCTCTTTAGAGAGATCGTGAGATTACATGGCATGCCTAGGACAATTGTTTCGGATAGAGATGCTAAGTTCTTGAGCTATTTTTGGAAGACTTTGTGGTGTAAGCTAGGCACCAAGCTATTGTTTTCCACTACTTGTCATCCACAAACTGATGGTCAAACTGAAGTAGTAAATAGGACTTTGTCTACTCTATTGAGGGCAATCATTAGAAAGAACATCAAAATGTGGGAAGAATGTTTACCACATGTTGAGTTTGCATATAATAGAGCTGTTCATTCTGCTACCAAATTTTCGCCATTTGAAATTGTGTATGGGTTTAATCCTTTAACTCCATTGGATTTATCTCCTTTACCTTCTTTGACGGAGCACGTTAATTTAGATGGCAAAAATAAAGCTGACTTTGTGAAGCAGATTCATGAGAAAGCAAGACTCAACATTGAGCGAAGAACGGAACAATATGCCACACAAGCCAACAAGGGACGTCGGAACCTGGTTTTTGAACCCGGAGATTGGGTTTGGCTGCATATTAGAAAAGAAAGATTCCCGGCGAAAAGACGTTCCAAATTGCTCCCAAGAGGAGATGGCCCTTTCCAATTCCTCGAGCGTATCAATGACAACGCTTACAAGCTAGATTTTCCTAGTGAGTACAATGTAAGTACCACTTTTAATGTTACTGATTTGAGTCCTTTTGATGTAGGTGATGATTTGAGGGCAAATCCTTTTCAAGAGGAAGGGAATGATGGAGATCAAGGCACCGCTTCGAAGGATCTCGTTCAAGTACCAATTGGGCCGGTTACGAGAGCACGAGCAAAGAAGTTCAAGGATGTGCTCAACGGACTCATCCAAGAGTTATGGGCTCAAGCAAATTCGTGGAGGCCCATTGAGCATGATCCACGTGGGCAACAAAGAATCGTCACCTTGATTCAAGTTCTAGAAGGATCCGGTCAAGGCTAAGAATTGGCAAGAAAACAATTGCAGGAAATCTAAACCAAATTGATGCGGAATAAATTGATGGTGGACTGACATGGAAATATGAAGAGTACCATATTTAGAACGATTTCATGCCCTATTTAAGTTAGATATTTAAGTATATTTTGATTTGATATTTCTAAGTTTTTCATAATGGGTTTGTTGCCCAAATAATTGCTTGGACCGCAAGAGATTGCGTAGGGATAAAGGGTTTGCTAGTCTTTTGTAAAGCCTATTTAAGCATGTGGTTGTAAAGAAAAAGGAGACATTGATTATTCATAAAACTTGTGAGGTTTATTCTCTTTAGTTCTTTGAAGAACTACTCGAACTTATCGGGATTTCCCGTGGCGTTCATCTCGACTTATCAAACGGAGTTTCCACCACCGTTTGTGGCGTCTTCCTTATACCGAGGTTCTTGTTTGTCATAAACAACGGGTCGAGGTCTTCCAATTTTTTTTTTTGGACTAACATGAATTAATGCTTTCAGGGATTTGTGTCTGTGTTTTTGTTTTTAGTTCAGAAATTATTTCTTCAGACGACTCTCCTCCCCAAGTCAGGCAAACAATTGAGGAATCAGGTGCTGACCGGTTGCACCGAATGCAATCCCGACAGGTCCTATCTGAGCAAAATTTTCTTCGTACAGATCTGAGAGACCCAATTCTGCTTTCCATCCCTCAGATGTTATTAGAAAAGAATTGGGAGTATCTGCACAATTGTGCCTGCCAGGCATTTCCCAGACTGGTTCGGGAACTTTATCCCACATCGCCTGGGAATGTAGATGTGTTTATATGTATAAATGCATCATTTATGACACAACGCATTTTAAAGCCGTGATGGTCATGAACCTATCAGAACTCCGCAGTTAAGCGTGCTTCTGCGAGAGCAATCCCAAGATGGGTGACTTCCTGGGAAGTCTGGTATGGGGAGCCAAAAGCGGACAATACTGTGTCATTGGGGGTGAGTCGTTACAAATGGTATCAGAGCCATTGCCCAGCCTGAGATGGTGGGAGCGTGCACAAGCCCAATGAGGGACGCCAGCGGGGACGCTGGGTCCAAAGAGGGGGTGATTGTGACGTCCCACATCGCCTGGGAATGGAGATGTGTTTATATGTATAAATGCATCCTTTATGACACAACGCGTTTTAAAGCCGTGATGGTCATGAACCTATTAGAACTCTGCAGTTAAGTGTGCTTCTGCGAGAGCAATCCTAGGATGGGTGACCTCCTGGGAAGTTTGGTATGGGGAGCCAAAAGCGGACAATACTGTGTCATTGGGGGTGGGTCGTTACAAATGGTATCAGAGCCATTGCCCGGCCTGAGATGGTGGGAGCGTGCACAAGCCCAATGAGGGACGCCAGCGGGGACGCTGGGTCCAAAGAGGGGGTGATTGTGACGTCCCACATCGCCTGGGAATGGAGATGTGTTTATATGTATAAATGCATCCTTTATGACACAACGCGTTTTAAAGCCGTGATGGTCATGAACCTATCAGAACTCCGCAGTTAAGCATGCTTCTGCGAGAACAATCCTAGGATGGGTGACCTCTTGGGAAGTCTGGTATGGGGAGCCAAAAGCGGACAATACTGTGTCATTGGGGGTGGGTCGTTACATTTATGGCCACATGATCATCATTCAGGATGATGACAGAGGACTGATCATGCAGACTATGGTTAGAGGCCAGACATTTTTGATAGAACCCCAACTTATCAGTTCTGTGATCGGGGTCCCTGTTATACTAGTCTTTGGAGTTCCTTTTCCTGAGGAGGCTCCCAGCATTGAGTTCTTACATGATTTCTTTGGGACAAGACCAAAGCACGAGGACAAGTCCCACTCCCAGATCAACATCGGTGCCTTTGCTCCTATGCACCGATTCTTAGCAAATGTTGTTGTCACAAACCTTTGGCCTCAAGCTCGGCGGAGTGAGCTTACCCATAAGAAAGATAAAATTACGTTGTTTTTGAAAGGATATCGCAGAAAACTGTCCGGACGGGGCTAACTTTCGTCCGGACGCTCGCCAGCCAGAGTCCAAATCTCAACAGTTTTTGAGGTCTCTTGAAGCCAATAAGTAGGGGGCTCTAGGCTAGTGTTTTGTACAGAATTCGTTGGTGAATTCCATAGTGCTTTGAGAGGGTGTTTAGGGAGAATCAAAGATCCGTTAGCTCTCAAGCCGGTTCCAGTGTGTGCTCAAGTGTTCGGGTGAAGTCTATCTTGGGGTTCGGCCCTAAGGTAAAGGAATCCATCAAAAACCCCTTCAGGTGGAAGATCTGGTTGGGAAGCGTTCGTGTTGGGTTACACGTCAAAGTTAAAGGTATGACTACTGCATAAGGTTATGTGAGTATGAGTGTCTTGTAACTAGCTTTGTTTTTGGATATTGGATTTCCTGGGTTTGGCTGCCCCGGAGTGGTTTTTTCTCTTCATAGAGTTTCCACTTTGTAACAAATATCTTGTCTTATTTAAATTCCGCATTTAAGATATTTGTTTGCACACAAACACACTTGATTTTAATTAGA
Source organism: Alnus glutinosa (assembly GCF_958979055.1). Classification (NCBI taxonomy): domain Eukaryota; kingdom Viridiplantae; phylum Streptophyta; class Magnoliopsida; order Fagales; family Betulaceae; genus Alnus; species Alnus glutinosa. Next base: position 30,597,236 of record NC_084886.1, read on the forward strand.
AGTCAATAAATTATTTTCATCTTTGTTAACATAAAAGAAACATCATAAAGTGTCAAAGTTTATACCTAGAAGGAAATTGGAAGAAAACCCACAAAATCCCTCTAGGTGGCAGAATGGATGAGTTTATTCTTGGAGGATTAGTTTATTAACTTTGCTTACTTTTTGGTATTCTAGGCTATTTTTGGTGAAAGAAACAACTCCTTTCTTTTCTCCTAAAGTAGTAGCTGAAAGTGGGGCATGAAAGCACGCAAAACAACCAAGAGAAAGTGAAGTGGCCATGTGTATATGCATGCAAAGGACAAGAGAAAAAGACAATGAAACTAAGACAAAGTGTTCTACCTTTTGGAGGAATGAACAAAAGACAAAGCAAGGCATTCTATCTATAGGAAGACATCCAAGGGCTATTGGGTGCAAAATGAAATAAAATTATTAACTTGTTTGATAAGTTTTTGCAAAGTAGTCCTTATAATTTATTTGAATTAGTATTTCTGTCTAGATAGAGGTCAATATACTTCAACCCACTTTTAGATACTCAAACATACTCCGATTGACATGAATTTTTGAGGGTAGATAGAGGACTTCTAGATGAACACTTTTTCTTTTTTATTGAACTCATTTGAAGTTTGTTTTCACCTAGTGTTTACCCTCACAAAGTTTCAGCTTACTTGACAAAGAAAATAAACCAAAAAAAGTCTTCACTATCTTTCTTTAGGAGGGCATATGTGTTCATGACACAAAAATGGTAGGGAATTTATTCAGTTGGTCCTACTAAGTGAATTAAAGACCGTTTCTGCCTTTCTTATGACAGTTGGAAACTCAAGTACACCGCTTTTTTGGCTAAAACTAAGATTTTGTCCAAATTAAGTTTTGATTCACCAAAGTATCCTTAAGTAATTTATTTACTAAAATGAGCAATAATATGTCAAGAAACGTAATAGATCAGCCTCAATTATAGAAATAACATAGTGATTAGTGAAAACGCCGTTTTAGCGAATGATTAGCGACCCCCACTAAGTCTGAAATTCCGACTTTCACATAATTTTATAAAATTATACCAGTAAATAGAGGGCTTAAATACTAGCATAATGAGCTTTGAATGGACTCATTTCGAGTTTGTATGACCAAGTTATGCTCATTCTAAGTTCTAAGTTAAAAATTGGTTTTTATCGTATAACTTGATGTTAGTATTTTATATGAGTAATGATTGAATACCATCCAAAGATACAACTTTTCACCACCTTGCCACATAGGCAAGGTGGTGAAAAGTTGTATCTTTGGGTGGTATTCAATCATTACTCATTTTATATTGGCTACATTCTGGATTACAAAAAACACTTTATGTAATAATTGCGAATTAACAAGATGGTTGGTTCTAAATTCAAAATCTTCATGTATTCAAACAGTGTTCAAATCAAAGTATGTGACTGGTCACAAGCTTCTAGAAGATGTTCATGAAGAGTTCTTGCAAATTCCAAGCCAAATCAACCGATTCCTGTGCAACCGTCTGGACAAGCCTTTGAAGGAGTCCGGACGCCTAGCAGTGTCCAAAAGTTTGCTTTGAAGACGTCTGGACGACAGAGCAACACCGTCCAGACGGTTAGGTCAATCTGTATTCAACACGGAGTTGGATTTCAGAAGTCGACATTGTTAGGGAAGTCTTTGCAAGTCGTCCGGACAACGTGGCAACACATCCGGACATTGTCCAGCATTTCAGAATATTCCAGTGTTCCATTCGAACGCAGGGAGTTATAGCGAAGACCGTCCAGACACTCGGCCAAGCCGTCCGGACGTGGACCTGATAAAGATAGAATTGCGCTGTTTTTGAAAGGATATCGCAGAAGACCATCCAGACGTGGCTAACTTCCGTCCGGACCCTCGACAGCCAGAGTTCGAATCTCAGTAGTTTTAGGTTTGCTATAAGTCTATAAATAGAGGGCCCTAGGCTTGTCAATTGTACATAATTTGGTATTGAATTCTCTTAGCTTTGAGAGGGTGTTTAGGGAGAATCGAAGATCCACTAGCTCTCAAACCGTTGCTAGTGTGTGCTCAACAGTTCTGTTAGTTTGTAATTGGCCTCATTCTGTTTGGACAAAATCACTTGTTTGTAAAAATGGTGTTCTAACAGGGATTCCGCTATTCAGAAGTGTTTCAGAAGATTCTGCTTGCAAGTCATAAGATTTTCGGTTCCCTGTCAGCCGTCCGGAAGAACGTGACATCCCGTCTGGATGCTCATCTGTCCACAATTCCATCCGTTCAGACGCCCAGACAGACCTAGCATCATTCATCCGGACGATGTGGATTTCTGTCCGGACCCTTCACTGCATCGAGAAGCATCTGTTCCAGCTTGCATCTGTCCGGACATCTTAGCAGCCCATCCGAACGACGACCAGTGATCGATCATCACCTTCAAATTTTCTTTCCAAAGTTCAAATAAGGGAAGATTGATACAACCGTCTAGACGACGTGGATTCCCGTCCGGACGCGCTCATACATAAGGCAAGAATCGCAATTCAAATACAACCGTCCGGACGTCAGTCAGCTTGGTCCGAATGCGCGTTCAACAGATATGGAAATTGCGTATTCAACTTCAATCGTCCGGACGCCTGCCTATCATGGTCCGGACGCGCACTCATCTGATATGGAAATTTCGTGTTGAAGAATAACCGTCTGTACGGCCATCCCCCTTGGTCCGGAGGCGTGAAAGCCTTATATCGAAATTACTTGCAACGGACGTGCGACCAACCGGACGACAGTGCCTCACTGTCCGGATGCGGCTCTCAAACAGGAAAGATTTTCAGGGGAAATCTCAGAAATTATGTCGCACAGTTGTCTGTCCGGACAGTAAACCTTGGCCGTCCGGACGACGTCCGTACATATCACTACAGTTGCCCATTTGAATATTCAGCCTATAAATAGAGTCCTCTGGGCATTGAGAACTGCAAGAATTCGGTATTGAATTCCACGAGTTCGTCTATACGGACGTCAAGCGTCCGGCTAGAGACCGGCTCCTTAACCCACGTGGCATCGTTTTTTTTTCCTTTTTTATTTAAAAAAAATAAACAAAAACCAAACGTTCAAAACGCATGAAGAGAGACATTTTTCAGCGGCAAATTTTTCTTCCATACTGGTTTCCCCCCATTTTTTCTCCAAACCTCCCCTCTCAACCATACCCTCCCCCACCGACCAAACCACCGGCGCCACTCCAACCAACCGCCGCCCCTATGCTAGCTCTCTCTCTTTCTCTCACTCGGACCCAGCAGCTAAAGGATTCGCCACCCACGAGCACTGTACCACGGATCTCCGACGAGGGAGCGCCCACCACCCATCGGAGCATTGCCCAACGCCGATCAAAAACGAATCCGACCACCGTATTCTCGCTGTACGGTATCTCTCTCTCTCTCTCTCTCTCTCTCTCTCTCTCTCTCTCTCTCTCTCTCTCTCTCTCTCTCCATGGTCTGCCACTGTCGATTTTTTATGTGCCTTTTTTTTTTTTTTTTTTCAACGGCCATTCACAGATTCTTCTTGTTGTGATAATTTTTGGTTGTTTTTTTTTGTTTTCATTTTTTGGTTCTTGAAGATGCTCGTCGGGTGTTCGACAAAATATTTAAACCGAATATACATGCTGATTCTTGTTGTTGTGATAATTTTTGGTTGTTTTTTTTTTGTTTTCAATTTTTGGTTCTTGAAGATGCTCATCGGGTGTTCGACAAAATGTTTAAACCGAATATACATGCTGATTCTTGTTGTTGTGATAATTTTTGGTTGTTTTTTTTTGTTTTCATTTTTTGGTTCTTGAAGATGCTCGTTGGGTGTTCGACAAAATGTTTAAACCGAATATACATGCTTTGTTTATTTGGCACTCTATGGATATGATGCCCCCATCAAGAAGAAACCCCCTGGGAAAACATGTAATTGTTGGCCAAAATGGTGCTGCTGCTGTTTTGGATCTAGAAAGAAGAACAAGAAAAAGAAGTCAAATGAAAAAAAGATTAAAAACAAGGAGGCTTCAAGTCCGATACATGCGCTAGAAAATATTGAGGAGGGAATCGAAGGTATGGAGTGGCTTCAATTAGTGTGCATGCATTTGCAGTTATTTTTTTAACATTCTGTTTTTTTTTTAAAAAAAAAAATAGACATAAAAAATTCCTGAATGAGGTGCAAAATTTTTATTTCACTTTATAACCCCAAAAAAGAACTTACTTTTTTTATCCTGAAAATTTATACTGAAAACTTATAACTTGACCTGGTTTGCCCCAAGTCTGAAATGTTTCAGGATTTGTCTCTTGTCATAGATTGGATTAAACTTAGATCATTTATGTTTCTCCTGGAACTTCCATTGCAGGAATAGATAATGAAAAATCTTCCCTATTGCCCCAAATAAAATTTGAGAAAAAATTTGGACAGTCACCAGTTTTCATGGCTTCAACACTTATGGAAGATGGTGGAGTTCCAAAAGGAGCAAGTTCTGCATCACTCTTGAAGGAAGCAATCCATGTCATTAGCTATGGTTATGAAGATAAAACAGAATGGGGGAAAGAGGTATGGTGCAACTGTTTCATAGTTAACAAAGTTTTCTGCAATTTCTTTCTTTAGCGAGGTATGACAATGTATATTGTCAATGTGTCATGTGGCTAAATTACATTTATGTTTCAGGTTGGGTGGATATATGGCTCAGTTACGGAGGATATACTAATAGGATTCAAAATGCACTGTCATGGCTGGCGATCAGTGTATTGCATACCGAAAATGCCGGCATTTAAGGGTTCAGCTCCTATAAACCTCAGACTGGTGGAGGAATGAACAATTCTGGGTAATTGGCGGCGTCTCATCACACCTGTTTGCTCTCTTCCAGGGTCTGCTTAAGGTTTTGGCAGGGGTTGATACAAACTTCACTGTTACATCCAAAGCTGCTGATGACGGGGGTTTTTCTGAGCTCTTACCTCTTTAAATGGACATCTTTGTTGATCCCCCCTTGTCCTTGCTGATCATAAACATAATTGGAGTTATAATCGGGGTCTCAGACGCCATCAATAACGGTTATGATTCATGGGGTCCGCTCTTCGGAAGGCTGAAAATAGGCACATCTTTTGAAACCTCATAAAAAGAAAAAGAAAAGGAAAAGGAAAACGTTTATGATATGTTGGTCTTGACTCACTGTAAGGCACGGAACTGAGTATGATTTGATGTAAATCTTCAGGCTACATCTATCCTTAATGTAATATATTGATTAAAAGCAGTACATGCTTGTTTTTTGGTTGTAGATTAAAAGCTACATCTATTATTGTAGTTTAAACCAAACAGTGTTTAAACTACAATAATTTCACAATACTTTGCTGCTTACAAAATTTAGCATCACCTACAACAATCCTAATAGAGAAATGTTCCAAGTATAGAATCCAGAGTTGATGTTGCGCGCCGGTGTACAAATCCAAATGCATTTGGTTTTCATTGGCTTGGTAACTCATCTGCATTTTTCACAGAAAATCTTAGACCATGACCAAGTTGACCAAGTTGAAATTATAAGGGACTACAAAAGGGAAAAAAATCTCATATGATAGTTTACCTTTTCTGCAAAACCCCAAATACTTACGACAAGTATATTAAATCTCCTTAGCACATATATTCGGTTTAAACATTTTGTCGAACACCCGACGAGCATCTTCAAGAACCAAAAATTGAAAACAAAAAAAAACAACCAAAAATTATCACAACAACAAGAATCAGCATGTATATTCGGTTTAAACATTTTGTCGAACACCCGACGAGCATCTTCAAGAACCAAAAATTGAAAACAAAAAAAAAAACCCAAAATTATCACAACAACAAGATCAGCATGTATATTCGGTTTAAACATTTTGTCGAACACCCGACGAGCATCTTCAAGAACCAAAAATTGAAAACAAAAAAAAAAACCCAAAAATTATCACAACAACAAGAATCAGCATGTATATTCGGTTTAAACATTTTGTCGAACACCCGACGAGCATCTTCAAGAACCAAAAAATGAAAACAAAAAAAAACAACCAAAAATTATCACAACAACAAGAATCTGTGAATGGCCGTTGAAAAAGAAAAAAAAAAAAGCACATAAAAAATTGACAGTGGCAGACGACAGAGAGAGAGAGAGAGAGAGAGAGAGAGAGATACCGTACAGCGAGAATACGGTGGTCGGCTTCGTTTTTGATCGGCGTTGGGCAGTGCTTCGATGGGTGGTGGGCGCTCCCTCGTCGGAGATCCGTGGTACGATGCTCGTGGGCGGCGAATCCTTTAGCTGCTGGGTCCGAGTGAGAGAAAGAGAGAGAGCTAGCAGAGGGGCGGCGGTTGGTTGGAGTGGCGCCGGTGGGGGAGGGTATGGTTGAGAGGGGAGGTTTGGTGAAAAAATGGGGGGAAACCAGTATGGAAGAAAAATTTGCTGCTGAAAAATGTCTCTCTTCATGCGTTTTGAACGTTTGGTTTTTGTTTTCTTTTTTTTAATAAAAAAGGAAAAAAAACGATGCCACGTGGGTTAAGGAGCCGGTCTCTAGCCGGACGCTTGACGGCCGTATAGACGAACTCGAATTCCACTAGAGCATAGAGTTATTTGTGAAGTTATTGGAGCTAATTTGTTCTCTCTCAAGCCATTGCAAGTGTGCTGTTGCTGCGCTACAACTGAAGTCTATCTTAGGGGCTGGCCTTAAGGTAAAGGATTCAATTGAAGACCCCTTCAAGTAGGAGACCTGGTTGGGAAGCATTCGTGTTGGGTTGCATTTGTGTTGGGTTACACATTAGAGAGCAAGGTACGACCACTACATCAGGGGTATGTGAGTATTACTGCTTTGTATCTAATAGTGGATATCCTTGGTTTGGCTGCCCCGGAGTGGTTTTTCTCTTAATTGAGTTTCCACTTCGTCAACAAAATATCTGTCTCTTTTAATTCCGCATTGTGATATTTTGTTGCACACTATAACACATACTTTTTATTATTTTAGAAGTTAATTCCATTTTTCAATTGGTATCAGGTACACTCTGAGAAGATTAATTTCTTGAGTGTTATTTATTTTTTGACTTCTATTTATTATAATATCTCAAACTCTTAATTTTGTTCCTGCCTTTGATGGTACGAACTATGGCTATTGGAAGGCACGTATGCATTTTTTTTTTTTTTTTTTTTTCTGAAATCTATTGACTGTTGGAGTATTGTTGAAACTGGTTGGACCAAACCAGAGGATGCAACACTCGAACTAGTCCCTCAGAAAAACACACATCTTTCAAACCATGCTCTATGGTTTAGAAATTAAGATGTTGATTCAAATTTCAAATTGAATCAGCCAAAGAAGCATGGCAAATTTTGGAAACAACATATGAAGGCACGAAACTTGTAAAATCTGCCAAACTTCAAATGTTGATTTCAAAATTTGAAGAAATTAAGATGTTGGAGGATGAGACGTTTGGAGAGTTTTACTCCAAGATGAGTGACCTGAGAAACTCCATGGTGAGTCTCGGGAAGCCTATCTCGGATGTAAAACTCATCCAAAAGATTCTAAGATCTTTGCCTGAGCGTTTCAGGATTAAGGTAACCACCATTGAAGAAAGCAAAGATCTAGAAGAGATGAAGATTGAAGAGTTTTGGTGGGATCTCTTCAAACATATGAGCTGTCTCTCCCCACGGTCAAGAAATTGAAGACCATTGTCGTAAAAGCTTCCAAGAAGAAGGTAGAAGCATCTTCTGAAGATGGCTCTAAGGAGGAAGAAAAAGCTGTGGCTATGTTAGCCAAGAACTTCAGAAGACTGATGAGAGATGATCGATCAAAAAGAAGTTTTCTGAAAAAGTGAAGAAAGCTCCCAGAGAAGCTGAACCTAAGGAAGAAGAAAAGAAGGATCCCAGGGGGCCCAGATGTTTTGAATGCTCAGGTTTTTGGCATATCCGAGCCGATTGTGGGAACCTTAAGAAGGGCAAAGGGAAGGAATACAATGTAACTTTCAGTGATGAGTCAGAAGAAGTAGCTCCAGAATCTGAGAAATTTCTAGCCTTTGTAGCCCCACATGTTAAAGAAGAAGACTCTTATTATTCGGAGCATAGTGATAATGGGGAAGAGCTCAAGGAGGCTTACAAGACACTCTACATAGAGTATGACAAGCTGAGGGAAGGTCGAAAGCAGCACCTCTATGATCTAAACAGTTTGCAGACTGAGAAGAGTTCATTGCTGCTCAGAATACAAGAGCTCGAGGAAAAGCTACTAGAGACACAGTTCCAGCTAGAAAGAGTCACTGATGAGAAGCTGACTCGTATGCTGTCTATCTAGAAGAATCCAACTAACAAGACTGGTCTCGGGTATGTAACTCCCTCTTCTGATGCTCCTTCTACTTCAAAGACTGTATTTGTCAAACCTACAGTCCCAGAGCCTCCTCCCACTATTGAAGATAAAGGGAAGGACAAGGTCAGCGATGATGTTCCAGGCACTCAGAAGCCTCATTCCATCAGAAGACCTCCCATACGCCATCACTACAGTCTAAGTGGGCATGTTCGTCCTCAGTGCTCCCTCCTGAAGGCTCAGAAAGCCAAGGCCAAGAAAGAGGTGCCCCGACAGGCTAATCATGGCACTAGACCTCCGGCCCAATTCCAGAGTCCATGGTATCAAGCTCCCTACTATCAAGCACCAAGATATCAAGCTCCTTGGTCTCATGCACCACGATACCAGGCATCTCAGCATCAGCGGCCTCAGCAGCGATTTGTACAAGCCAATCACAATGGCAACTCCAAGAACAAATCTAAGCAGTTTAGAAGGCCTTAGAAGGTGGAAAAAGAGCAATACCTCAATGAGCCACCTATCTGGATGCAGAGCATGATGGAGTGGATGATGTTCTGCCAGCAACCACCCTCAGGAAGGCAGGCTTGGGTTAATAAGGACAGTCACCCCATAAGGGGGAACAGACACACCTAGCAGGTTCGGGTGTTCATGCCTGGGATTTGGTTCCTAATCCTACGGCATCAGGTTTGATTGCTTATCTTGCATATTATATTTTGTATGCAATCTAGGAACTAGTTGTGTTTTGCCCCTTATTTCTCTTGAGAGAATTTTGCAGGTACTTTTGGGGAAGACAGAAAAAGCAGGTCGAGCGACTGTTTTTCTATATTGGAATCATCAGGTTTGATCTTGCCTTGCATATGATGTTTTTCCATATTGCATTTTTTTTAATAATAATAATTAAAAAAAAATTGGGGAGAATTTGCGGGATTTTTCTTTTCTCTTGGCATATCAGATAATTGCATGTATTTTCTCCTGATATCTCAATTCATTGCTTAGATATAATTGAGAGTTTCTGACTATAATTTGCCAAGTGTTTTCCTGTATATACCAAAGTAGGAAAGCTTCTTTTCTCATGCGATGAAAAATGTGCACTATCCACAACTCCCCTAAAAGTACATCTTTCCTTTCTTGACTTTGTGTTTCTAGAATTTTTGGTTAAGAGAAGAGGTCTTTAATAATGATGGAGATCAAGGCACCGCTTCGAAGGATCTCGTTCAAGTACCAATTGGGCCGGTTACGAGAGCACGAGCAAAGAAGTTCAAGGATGTGCTCAACGGACTCATCCAAGAGTTATAGGCTCAAGCAAATTCGTGGAGGCCCATTGAGCATGATCCACGTGGGCAACAAAGAATTGTCACCTTGATTCAAGTTCTAGAAGGATCCGGTCAAGGCTAAGAATTGGCAAGAAAACAATCGCAGGAAATCTAAACCAAATTGATGCGGAATAAATTGATGGTGGACTGACATGGAAATATGTTGGACCACAAAGATAATTGATGGTGAACCGGCATGGAAATATGAAGAGTACCATATTTAGAACGATTTCATGCCTTATTCAAGTTAGATGTTTAAGTATATTTTGATTTGATATTTCTAAGCTTTCCATAATGGGTTTGTTGCCCAAATAATTGCTTGGACCACAAGAGATTGCGTAGGGATAAAGAGCTTGCTAGTCTTTTGTAAAGCCTATTTAAGCATGTGGTTGTAAAGAAAAAGACAGACATTGATTATTCATAAAACTTGTGAGGTTTATTCTCTTTGGTTCTTTGAAGAACTACTCGAACTTATCGGGATTTCCCGTGGCGTTCATCTCGACTTATCAAACGGAGTTTCCACCACCGTTTGTGGCGTCTTCCTTATACCGAGGTTCTTGTTTGTCATAAACAACGGGTCGAGGTCTTCCATTCGAATCTGTTCATAGAATGTTCTTGGGTTCCCTTTCGTTGTTGGGTCTCATTATTCTTGATGGGGTTCACATCAGATAAGATGGCCAAATTGATCACATGCTAGTCGAACCTAGAACCTAAAAACTCTGGCATTCCCTCTATATTGCAACATCATAAGAATCAAGTAGTAAATCATATGAATTCTGTGCTTTAATTATTCACTGCTTATGTGTTGTATTTGCTTTATGCCTTGCCCTCTACGTACAAGTAAAACATTTACTTTGTCCTTCATGGTACAAGTAAAACAATTAGGTGCTGCATCTCAGGGGGAGTGTATTAGATGAGGGGTAACTAGGCCCTAGTAAGTTATAAGGTTTGACTTTTGATTAATCTTGCATTGATTTTCTCTCTTGTCTAGAAAATCTAGTTGCTCTTTGTCATATCTGTGATAGTCATACCTTGTGGGTTAAGTCTTCACACACATACGCATTGCGTGAATTGAGTTGTCTATTTAAATTTTCTATGTCCAGGAAAATAATTGTACTGATTGTACTCTCAACTCTCTTTTATATCTCTGTCTAGTTTTAAGATGCTCTTTGATTGGGTTATTAGTGGATTATACATGCGTGTTCTGAAACTGACTTGAGAAAAATTGATTTTTGTAAATTTTCCTCAGTTTTCTGTTTTTCAATGTGAAGCGTCTGGACGGTCTCTCTTGGCGTCCGGACAGTATCTGTTTACGTCCGAACGCGCGCGGCACCAAACGGTCGGACGATCAGGATAAACGTCCGGACGCGCGCGATTTTTCCGCTCATTTTCGAGGCAACGCGCGTCCGGACGGCATTAATACACCGTCCGGATGGGGACCCCACAGAGGCTATATATACACTCCTCGTCGTCGCCTATCCTCCCTACCCCACCAAAATCTCTCTTTTTGGTTGTATATCATCCTCCTTGTCTTTTTGTGCATTAATCTCACATTCCAGGTATTCTTCTAGTCTTTTTCTCTTCAGTTTATTTTTAACTGTTAGAATGTTGATTATTTAGGAATGTTTTTGAGATTATGAGATACATATATTTGCCATATTGGGATTATTTGTGGTGATACTTTTTGGGTCTACAATGTGATAATTTTTGTCTATATTTTTGAAATAGTCATGTTTACTACTGTTATTATGCCCAATTTTTGTTGTGACCTAACAAGAATATTTTTGGATTATTTTTGGCAAAATCTTGTTGGTTTCTTTTTACAGAATTATGTCTGTAGGCAGTCCATAGCGCAGGGTTCGCCAGAGGACTGTGGAAGATCGGGCTACACTTCAAGCCAAAACTATGGACCGCACAGTCATAGCCAAGCGGAATGTGGTTCGCTCTGACATCATGGTGCCACCTCTGGATAGCATCCACGACATTATCCAGACTTACCATTGGGGATACCTCTACACCTGTGCGTTCATTGTCCTCACCAGGCTTGTCAGACTCTTCTATGCCAGCCTAAAGGTGGCGCAGGACGATGATTGTGGGTTGGTACTGCAGTCCACTGTTGACGGGCATATCATCACTGTTGATCCCCAGATCCATCAGTCACTTCATCAGCGTATCAGTCCTTGAGCTGCCCGGTAGTCCTTATAATGAGGTGGTTCTTTCATACAGTTCCACAGGGAGAAGAGCATGCTACCACCATCTGGATCGGTGCCTTGTCTCCCTCTCATCGCTTGCTAGCCAAGATAGTGCAGCACAACCTATGGCCAGTTGTTAGACGCAGTGACCTGATTCTGAAGAAGACCCAGTTCGTTTATGCCATCCACCTCCTCTTGCCTTTCTACCTGTGCAAGCATATTATGAGCGTTATGTTGGAGGCCCGTGATGAGGGTAATACCGGTCTCCCCTTTGGCTGCCTGCTCACTCAGATCATTCTTCAGTCAGGCATCAACATTACTGGATAACCTAAGATGAAGATTCAGTAGCCCATCAACAAGCAGACTTTGATGAAGTCTAATGCGCAGCTGCAGAGAGATGACTCCAATGATGAGGTGCCCATCCCTGTTGTCATGATAGTCAGCTTTCCAGACATGGCTTCATCCTCTCAGACTGTCCCGCCTTCCGAGCTGGAGATCAACTTTTCACAGATAATGGAGGCCTTAGCTGCCATTCAGGGAGGCATGAGCACCATGCTGTCCATCGCCTCTATGCAGAAGGAGGTGCACTCCATCAACAAGCGGGTGGAGCAGAACCAACTGGAACTCAGGGAGTGCCTCAAGTATCATCATCCTGGTAGTAGTGATGATGAGGATGATGCGCCTAGCACTGCACCTATGGCAGAGGATGATTGAGTTTTTGTTTTATTTTGTTTTGTTCTCCTTTTGTTTGAGACATTTGTTTTATAATTTGCTATGTTAAAACTCTTTGACTTATATTACTCTGTTTACCCTGGTCCTTCTGAGACCGTTAGGGGGAGTAATTTTTATTACAGTTGGTTTCTTTTATTACTCTATTTTACCCTTTGTTCCTTTGTGACAAAAAGGGAGAGTAATTTTTATTTTTGGACCGGGAATGTTTCCAAAACGGTCAAGTGATTTTTGTCCCAGAATGGCCAAAGGAGGAGTTTGTTAGTTTGTGATTGGCCTCATTCTGTTTGGACAAAATCACTTGTTTGTAAAGATGGTGTTCTAACATGGATTCCGCTATTTAGAAGTATTTCAGAAGATTCTGCTTGCAAGTCAGAAGATTTCCGGTTCCCTGTCAGCCGTTCGGAAGACCGTGACTTCCCGTCTGGACGCTCATCTATCCACTATTCCATCCATCCGGATGACGTGCCATACCGTCCGGACGCCCAGACAGACCTAGCATCATTCGTTCGGACGACTTAGATTTTCATCCGGACCCTTCACAGCATCGAGAAGCTTCTGTTCTAGCTTGCATCCGTCCGAACGTCTAAGCAGCCCGTGCGGACGATGACCAGTGATTGATCAGCTTCAAATTTTCTTTCCAAAGTTCGAATAAGGGAAGATTGATGCAACCGTCCGGACGACGTGGATTCCCCGTCCAGATGCGCTCATACATAGGCAAGAATCGCAATTCAAATACAACCTTTCGGACGTCAGTCAACTTGGTCTGGACGCGCGTTCAACAGATATGGAAATTGCGTATTCAACTTCAACCGTCCGGACGCCTGCCTATCATGGTCCGCACGCTCGCTCATCTGATATGGAAATTGCGTGTTGAAGATTAACCGTTCGGACGACAATCCCCCTTGGTCCGGACATGTGAAAGCCTTATATCGAAATTACTTGCAGCGAACGTGAGACAGTTTGGATGACAGTGCCTCACCGTCCGGACGCGGCTCTCAAACAGGAAAGATTTTCAGCGAAAATCTCAGAAATTCTGTCGCACAGTTGTCCGTCCGGACCGCCCAGGTTTACCGTTCGGACGGCGTCCGTACATATCACTGCAGTCGCCCATTTGAATCTTCAGCCTATAAATAGAGGCTCCTAGGCATTGAGAACTACAAGAATTCGGTATTGAATTCCACTAGAGCTTAGAGAGTTATTTGTGAAGTTATTGGAGCTAATTTGTTCTCTCTCAAACCATTGTAAGTGTGCTGTTGCTGCGCTACAACTAAAGTCTATCTTAGGGGGTTGGCCTTAAGGTAAAGGATTCAATTGAAGACCCCTTCAGGTAAGAGACCTGGTTGGGAAGCATTCGTGTTGGGTTACACATTAGAGAGCAAGGTACGACCACTGTATTAGGGGTATGTGAGTGTTACTACTTTATATATAGCTTTGTCTTTTGAATAGTGGATATCCTGGGTTTGGCTGCCCCAGAGTGGTTTTTCTTTTAATTGAGTTTCCATTTCGTCAACAAAATATCTGTCTTTTTTAATTCTGCATTGTGATATTTTGTTGCACACTATAGCACACACTTGTTATCATCTTAGGGGTCGGCCCTAAGGTAAAGGAATCCATCAAAAACCTCTTCAGGTAGGAGATCTGGTTGGTAAGCGTTCACGATAGGCGTCGTGTCAGAGTTAAAGGTATGACTACTGCATAAGGGTATGTCAGTACGAGTGTCTTGTAACTAGCTTTGTTTTTTAGATAGTGGAGTTCTTGGGTTTGGTTGCCCCCGAGTGGTTTTTCTCTTCACAGAGTTTCCGCTTCGTAACAAATATCTTATCTTATTTAAATTTCGCATTTAAGATATTTTGTTGCACACAAACACACACACTTGGTTAAATTAGAAGTCATTATTTATTATCATTTGGTATCAGAGCTTGGTACTGTCTGTTTTAGATTTATTACTTGATTGTAATCTCTTGACTTCTATTTTGTTTATTTTTATAAATGTCTCAAAATCTTAATTCAGTTTCGCCCTTTGATGGGACGAACTTTGGCTATTGGAAAGCCCGCATACGCTTTTTTTTAAAATCTATTGACGTTTGGAAAATTATTGAAACTGGTTGGAATAAACCAGAAGAAACAGAAGAAATTACTGTTACTCAAACAAGTGCACAACTCTCCAATAATAAAGCCCTCCATGCACTATGTCAAGCACTTTCACCATCTGAATTCACAAGAATTTCAAATTGTGAAGTTGCTAAAGATGCATGTCAAATTCTAGAAACAACATATGAAGGCACAAAACTGGTAAAATTTGCCACGCTTCAAATGTTGATTTCTAAATTTGAAGAAATTAAGATGCTAGAAGAAGAGACCTTCTGAGAGTTCTACACCAAGATTAGCGGCCTAAGAAACTCGATGGTGAGTCATGGGAAACAAATTTCGGATGTAAAACTCTTCCGAAAAATACTAAGATCGTTGCCTGAACATTTCAGGATTAAGGTGACAACTATCAAAGAAAGCAAAGATCTAGAGGAGATGAAGATTGGAGAGCTGGTAGGATCTCTTCAGACATATGAATACTCCTTACCTCCAGTCAGAAAGGGAAAGACAATTGCCCTCAAAGCATCTAAGGCACCTAAGAAGAAATCCAGAGTCTCATCTGACGAAGACTCTGATGTTGATGAAGACGCAGTGGCAATGTTAGCCAAGAACTTTGAGCGGTTCATGAAAAATAATAAATTCAAGAAGTTCTCTAACAGACTAAGAAAGGCTCCCCACACAGCTGAATCAGAAGAAGCAGAGAAGAAAGATCCGAGGGGTCCCCAATGCTTCGAATGTTCAGGTTTCTGGCACATCAGGACTGAATGTGCAAATCTGAAGAAATTAAATGGGAAAGCCTTTAATGCAACTCTGTGAGATGAGTCTGAGAAGGAACAAGAAACTCCTGAGGAAGAAAAATTCCTGGCCTTCGTGGCCCCACATGAAGAAAATGAGGATTCTCAATCTTACTACTCAGAGAATAGTGAAGAAGAAGATATGCAGTCAGCCTATCAACTTCAATATGTAGAGTTCTTGAAACTGAGGGAGAAATACAAGCAGCAGGTACTAGAGCTTAACAGCCTCAAGATTGCTCATAAAGATCAACAATCTAGAAGAGAGGCTTCCGGAGACACAGTTACAGCTAGAGAGAGTCTCAGACGAGAAGCTAATTCACATGCTCTCTATTCAAAAGTGCTCAACCGACTAGATCGGACTCGGGTATGTTCCCTCTTTCTACTTCTGATACTCCTTCTACCTCCCAGACTATTTTTGTGAAGCCGGCTATTCCCGAGTCTCCACCTTCAATCATGGATAAGGGAAGAACTATTATGGATGGGGAAGTACTAGTCATCCCTCAGCCTCCGGCCAAGCTTCCTATTAGAAGAAAGCCTCCTAGATGCCATCACTATGGCGAGCCAGGGCACATTAGACCTAAATGCCCACATCAGCAAGTTCAGAGGAAGAAAAAGTGGCAGGCTCCTAAAACTCCCATGTGTCACCAATCTGGAATTAGCAGTCATATCAGACCTAGGTGTCCTCCCCCTAAGCCACCCAGGCATCATGGATCTCCGACCATAAATCATGTTCCAAGGCATCAGCAGCTACAGAAGCCTACTCAAGCAAGAAAGACTTGGGTCCCCAAGAAGCTGTATATGGAGGAACAGAAGACTGGAGGAAGGAAAATCTCCTATGAAGGAACATCTTTCGTCAGTTCCTTAATGCAAGATCTGATCAAATTTCTGGCACTACAACTAAAGAAGGAAGGTCAGGACAAGAAAGAGGACATCCAACCCTCAAAGGGGAGCGGACCTACCCAGTAGCTGAGGTCACACATGCCTAGGAACGTAAATCCTAGAGCATGACAGGTATTCTTGCATAGCATTTTTATAGCATCATATGAAATATTTCCATGCTGTTATGGAACCATCTTTTATATCCCTATATTCCCTCTTGTTTGTCTTGAGGAAATTTTGCAGGTATTAAATAAGGATGATAGAAAAAGCACGTCGAGCGGCTGCTCTTCTATCATGATTCTGTCAAACCTCTCTCCCTGAGATCAAGTTTGTTGTTATCTCACATGCTTGTACTATACTATTCTCTTTAATATGAAGCATGCTTTTGTTTTCTTTTTAATAAAAAAAAATAAAAAAGGGAAAAAGGATGCAGAGTTTTTGTTGTTCCATTTTATAGCTTCCAGATATCTTATGAATGTTTAACTGATGCCTCAGTTTTTTATGCATTTATTCTTTTGCCTTTATATAACTAAGAGTTTTTCTTGATATCTGCAAAGTTTCCCAGTTGCATCCATACTAGATAATTGCTTTTCTCATGTGATGAAATTTGTGCATTTTCCAAGGCTCCCCTAAGGTATTTTTTTTTTCTCTCCTCTTACTTTTAGCTTCTGGAAATTCTAAATGAGAGAGATTTTTTTTTTCTAAGATGGTCAAATTGACCAACTCGTTAGTTGAACCTAGAACCCATAAATTCTAAATGCAGCACCAAGTGATAAAAAGCATTCAAAACTGAATAAATATGGATAAATAAAAAGATCCATTGCTTATATGCTATAAAATTTGTTCTTGAAATTGTCTTTATAGAAACAATCAGTGACCAAATCATTCAAGAAATAGACGGTCACTAAAGGATGATGTAAAAGAAAATGTGCTGCAGCTTAGGGGGAGTGTATCAGATGAGGGTGGCTAGGCCCTAGTAAAATGAGGTTTTACTTTTGACTAATCTAACATTGATTTTCTCTCTTCTCTAGAAAATCCAGGTGATTTAAGTCATATCAGTGAAATTCATACTTTGTTGAGAAAGCCTTCACACACACATACACACGCATTGTTTGAGTTAAGTTTACTATTGAAAAATGTCTTTCTGCAGGGAAATTTTTGTGCTTATTCATCCTTAACTCTCAATTATATCTTGGTATATTTTTGAAATGCTAATTGAACTGGGATATCAGTTTTATATACATGCGTGTTCTGGAAATTATTTGGGAAATAATTTTATGCTATTTTTCCTCTCTTTTACAGATTTTTTAGTGAAGCATCCGGACAGTGGTTCTGGCTGTCCGGACTGTAAGGTTTATTCGTCCGGACGTCCCTTCTCCTTGTCTAGACGGGCATGTTTTTGCGATCTCTAATGTGGCACTACATCCGGACGTCACTTAAGTTCTGTCTGGACGGTTAACCCTGTAGAGTTATATCGCATTCCCCCCCCCCCCCCCACCCCTCTGCAACCGCCTCATATCATTTTTTTTTTGGCTTCTTTTGTCGTTTTGTACATTTTTTCTGTGCTTTTTATGCATATTTCTCACGTGCACGTGTCATCTTTGCCATTTATCTCCACCCCAATTTATACTCTTTTACTAATTCATTTTAAGTTTTTATGCTTAAAATAGTTTGTTTTTGGGTTTCTCTTATTTTGAGTTTAATATGCATTATTGCTCAAAATTCTTTATTGATTGGGATGAGATTTTGCAAATTTGGTGTCTTGTTATTGTTTGGGTTGAGTTTTATGTAGTTGTAATCTTTGGGATAGTCCATTTTACAGCCGTTATAATGCCCAATTTTTTTTTGGACTAATAGGAATTAATGCTTTCATGGATTTGTTTCTATGATTTTTTTTTTAGCCCAGGAAATATGTCTTCAGATGACTCTCCTCCCCGAGTCAGGCAAAGAACTGAAGAGTCAGTTGCTGACAGGCTGTACCGCATGCAATTGTGGCAGGTCCTATCAAAGCAGAATCTTCTCTGCACAGATCTGAGGGATCCCTTTCTACTCCCTATTGCTCAGATACTTTTGGAGAACCAATGGGAGTACCTGTACAATTGTGCCTGCTCGGCCTTTCCTAGACTGGTACGGGAATTTTATGGCAACATGATCATCATATGACACAGGACTGATTATGCAGACCATGGTCAGAGGACAGTCGATTCAGATTGATCCACAGCTTATTAATGTTGTGATTGGAGTTTCTGTTTTACCATTCTCAGGCGTTCCTTTCCCTGCTGGTGATGAGGCACCCAGCATTGACTTTTTCCATGATTTCTTTGGGACGAGACCACAGAGAGAAGACAAGTCCCACTCCCATATCAACATCGGTGCTTTTGCCCCTATGCACCAATTTTTAGCAAAGGTTGTTGTGACAAACCTTTGGCCTCAAGCTCGTTGGAGTAAGCTTACTCTCAAGAAGGCCTCCTTCTCTATTCCATAGTGATGCGGACTCCTTTTTGCTTGTGCAAGCACATCTTGCACACTATGCTCGAGGTTCGAGACGAGAATAACACGAGTCTGTCTTTTGGGTGTTTAATCACTCAAATCTGTCTTCAGGTCATGACAAATATTTCAAACTCTGAGCCCAGATCACGAATTCTAGATCCTCTTGGCATTTAGACCCTCATGAAGTCAAATGCGCAATTGCAGCATGAGGCTCAAGGTGGTGTTCCTCAGCCTCCACCAGTTCCCCCACTAGCAGCTGCATCATCATCATCACAAGCTGTGCCCCATTCATTTGATTTAGAAGCTACATTTACTCAGCTTATGTCATCCATTGGAGCTTTGCGGCTTGAAGTTAACCTTATTGGAGAGCGTGTTGAACAGTGTCAGATTGACATCAGGGAGTGCTTGCAATATCATCACCCCTAGCCCAATGATGAGGACTGATTTTTTTTTTTACTTATTATCGTTTTGTTTTAAAACAATTTTAAATTGGTGATGACATTTTGTATTTCATTAAACACTTATGTTTTTATTAATACTCTGTTTACCCTTTGTCATTGTGTGACAAAAAGGGGGAGTATTTTTTAGATTATGTTTTGGTATTTAGACCGAGAATGTATTCCCAAACCGGTCAAGTGTTTTTGTCCCAAAATGGCCAAAGGGGGAGTTTGTTAGTATTTTATATTGGCTACATTCTGGATAACAAAAAACACTTTATGTAATGGTTACGAATTAACAGGATGGTCGGTTCTCAATTCAGAATCTTCATGTATTCAGACAGTGTTCAAATCAAAGCATGTGACTGATCACAAGCTTCTAGAAGATGTCCATGAAGAGTTCTTACAAATTCCAAGCCAAATCAATCGGTTCCTGTGCAACTGTCCGGACGAGCCTTTGAAGGCATCTGGACGCCCTGCAGTGTCCAGCAGTTTGCTTTGAAGACGTCCGGACGACATAGCAACACCGCCCGGACAGCTAGGTCAATCAGTATTCAACATGGAGTTGGATTTCAGAAGTCGACACTGTTAGGGAAGTCTCTGCAAGTCGTTCGGATGACGTGGCAACACGTCTGGACGCTGTCCAGCATTTTAGAATATTCCAGTGTTCCGTTCGAACGCAGGAAGGAGTTATAGCGAAGACCGTCCAGACGCTCGGCCAAGCCGTCCGGACGTGGACCTAATAAAGATAGAATTACGTTGTTTCTGAAAGGATATATCGCAGAAGACCATCCGGACGTGGCTAACTTTTGTCTGGATGCTCAACAGCCAGAGTCTGAATCTCAGTAGTTTTAGGTTTTCTATAAAGCCTATAAATAGAGGGCCCTAGGCTTGTCAATTGTACAGAATTCGGTATTGAATTCTCTTAGCTTTGAGAGGGTGTTTAGGGAGAATCGAATATCCGCTAGCTCTCAAGCCGTTGCCAGTGTGTGCTCAACAGTTCGTGTGAAGTCTATCTTAGGGGTCGGCCATAAGGTAAAGGAATCCATCAAAAACCCCTTAAGGTAGGAGATCTGGTTGGGAAGCGTTCACGATAGGCTTCGTGTCAGAGTTAAAGGTATGACTACTGCATAAGGGTATGTGAGTACAAGTATCTTGTAACTAGCTTTGTTTTTGGATAGTTGAGAGTTTATGGGTTTAGCTGCCCTCGAGTTGTTTTTCTCTTCATAGAGTCCACTTCGTAACAAATATCTTGTCTTATTTAAATTCCGCATTTAAGATATTTTGTTGCACACACACTTGGTTAAATTAGAAGTCATTATTTATTATCACTTGATTTTGAAAGTTCTTGTAATTTCTAAAACAACTATAGAATCCAAATGATAATATCTTCTCAATATTATCATTGATTTTTATAGATGAATTTAAGAGAAATTAAATTCCTTGAGTGTTACAGGGAGTGAATTCTGTTAGTATTTTGGCCTCATTCTGTGTTTGGACAAAACCACTTAAATGTAAAGATGCTGTAAACAGGGATTCCACTATTAAGAGTCTGCAAGTCAGAAGAAATTCAAGTTCCCTGTCAGCCGTTCGGACGATCGAGCCATCCCGTCCGGACGCCCATCTGTCCACTGCTCCATCCGTTCGGACGACGTGTCATCTCGTCCGGACGCTAGACAGACCAGCATCATCCGTCCAGACGAAATGTTCATTCCGTCCGGACCCCATACTGTACCGAGAAGTTTCTGTGCCAACTTGCATCCGTCCGGACCCCATACTGTATCGAGAAGTTTCTGTGCCAGCTTGCATCCGTTCGGACTGTTCAGCAGCATATCTGGACGCCTCCCAGTACTCGATCAGTTTTTGATTTCTTTCCAAGTTCCAAGAAAGGGAAGATCAATCAACCATCTGGGCGATGTGGTATCCCGTCCGGACACGGGGCTCCGTAAGGCAAGAATCGCAATTCAAAAATGACCGTCCGGACATCTGACAACTGTGGTTTGGACGCACTTGCATCAAAGAAGGAAATTGCCGATTGGACTTCAACCGTCCGGACGACTGCTTATCATGGTCCAGACGCGCGCATTACCGATATGGAAATTGCGTGTTGAAGAATAGCCGTCCGGACGCCAATCCCCCATGGTCCGGACGCTCGAGAGCCTTATAAGGAAATTACTTGCAGCGGACGTGCGACCGTCCGGACGATGTCCTTAAACAGGAAAGATTTCTCCGCGGAAATTTCAGAAAATCTGTTCGCACAGTTGTCTGTCCGGACGGCCCATGTCCACCGTCCGGACGGTGCCTAGGTATATTTTGCCTGACGCTCATTTGAGCCCCCAGCCTATAAATAAAGGCCCCCTGGGCACTGAGAACTGCAAGAATTCGGTGTGAATTCCATTAGAGTTCAGAGAAGTTATTAATCCCTCTGAAACCGTTTTACAAGTGTGCTGTGCTGTAAACCGAAGTCTATCTTAGAGGTCGACTCTAAGGTAAGGAGTTCCATTGAAGACCCCTTCAGGTAGGTGAACCTAGTTGGGAAGCATTCGTGTTGGGTTACACGTTAAAGATTAAGGTACGACCACTGCATCGGTACATGTGAGTGTTACTGTCTTGTATCTAGCTATGTCTTCTGAATAGTCGAATTCATGGGTTTGGCTGCCCCGAAGTGGTTTTTCTCTTAACTGAGTTTTCACTTCGTCAACAAAAATCTGTGTGTTATTTACTTTCCGCTGTGCTTTAATTTTTGTTGACACTTATGCACACACTTTATCTTTGAAGTCAATTTCAATTTTTCAAATTCAAATTGCATCTTTACTTAGGGATTTATGATACATTTACCCAAAAATAAATGTCCTAGAATTAACACAATAAAGCGGCAGCCCAATAGATTGGGCACATGGTTCTAAAACCAATGGCCAGGGTTTGAATCCTAGTGTGTGTTACAAAAGTCTTTTTTTCAATCAATTTGGTCATTAAGGTTATGTTTGGTATGTGAAATGACTATTTCATTAAGAAAATGAATAATTTTTTTTATTGAAAATAAAATAATGTGAAATGAAATACCATTGGAATATCTATTCTCATGGCCCATGAGGGAATGCATATTCCTGAAATTGAGGAATAGCTATTCCTTTCAATTTGGCAATGGTTGTTATTCGAAGTGTTAGATCCTTATCATATATTCTAACAATAAGGTTATTCTATTTCCACCTTCTTCTTTTCCTAATATAAGTTATTCTTGTTTTCTAATAGAATAGTCAGTTTGCATACCAAGCGTAATCTAAATGTTATCAAGTTTTTGGCTTATCATTGTTTTATTCATTAAGAGTGCTCATGACCAATGAAAATTTTAATGGTTATTGTTAGTTTATTGGCTTCATTCTATTGACAAAAACACTTTATGTAATGTTGCTGTCTGAAATAGGGTTACCGTATTATTTAGAATCTTCAGTTTATCAGAGTTTATTTCTCTAAAAGATGGAAAGAGCCTTATTATGTCAAGTTCTAAAAGATGGAAGGCAATTTCAGAAGTTCCAGGAAGATTCTGTGCAATTGACAACTCAGCAAAAGTCGGATCCCTTGTTTCCGTCCAGACGGCCTAGTGATGCATCCGGACACCCTCCAGTGTCTAGAAGATTCTGACTAACTCAGTGTTGCATCTGTCCTGATGTCAGGACAACACGTCCGGACGCTCTTCAGTGTTCGAGAAGGATCCAGTTTTCCATTGCAGACACAAATTGTGATGACCCAATTTTTTTTTTTTTTGAAAACATAAAATGAGTCATTACAGTGGCACGGCTACATGTCACTCAGCCAACATACTGTACACATTCCATAACATGTACCTGATAATCAGAGTTACATCTACACAACATATTACACATAATAACATTATCAACATAGAGGAAGGTACATCTATAAACAACACTTAATCACAACAAAAGAGCCATTAATATGTCTATCTGTTTAAGGCTTTTACTTAGTTATTAAATACATATCAAAAGACTGGCTCATATATCCAATTGTCACAAGCGACACGAGCCATAAAGAAAACTACTAAAAGTTGGATGTCCAAGTCCACAAAGCTACGACTCCAGCGATGTGCCACAGTCACAGTACCCCAAATCCAGAGCTACGGGGTCATCCTCTACATCCACTAAACCTGCAGCCAAAGCATCAGTATTTGTATGATAGTGGGGTTAACCACAAACATACAGGTGAAAGTATGAGTTCACCACCTCAGTAATAAATTACTAAGGTCTCAGCAGTATAGTATGCACTGGAGTAAACAAAGCACTCAGACGTACGTACACATATACAAGGTTCAACAACATCACTCTCAAATAATTATGTCCACAAGCCAACATATCATTGAATACTAGTCACTACTGTAAATTGTCTTTAATTCCAACTCTGAAATTACCAACACTGCAGCTAGAAGCAACTACTCTAGACTCCCGTATAGAATATCAAAATGACAACATACACCACCTGTGAAGCCGTATTCCCGCAGGGCAAACAACACACTAGTGCTAGAAGACACATACCATAGACTTGCCTTGCAAAATACACCGCCCGTGAAGCTACATACCCGCAGGGCAAACAACACACAAGTGCTAGAAGCCCCATACCCTAGACTTGCCTTGCATAATACACCGCTCGTGAAGCAATATACCCGCAGGGCAAACAACACACAAGTGCTAGAAGCCACATACTCTAGGCTTACCTTGCATGATACACTGCCCGTGAAGTTATATACCCGCAGGGCAAACAACACACAAGTGCTAGAAGACACATACCCTAGTTTCTCAATATCATTGACCCTAAAATTGTATTTACTAATCTTTTTACAATAATTTACTAACTTATTAGCATAATTTAGCAATCTAAATTTTAATCACTTAAAATCCCCAAATTAATTTAACCCATCAAATTAGGGTTTCCAAACTTAAACCCATAATTACAAAACAATACCCCAATCCCAATATTATTAACCCAATAACATTTTCTCAAGGTTAATCGCAATAAAATACAACTAAAATTAAATACCCAAAAATTAGGGTTTAAGGAAACTCACGAAAAATTCGTCAAACCAAAACCCATGGTTTGGGTAGCCTCAAGCAAGTTCCAAATAACCCACTACCTAAAGAAAGCACTAGATTAAACTCACATTAATAAGATTTAACCAAAACCTCCAAAACATGCGTTTAACGAAAATACCTCAAAACGTTCGGTCATAATGTAGATCGGGCTTCGAGGATTACGTTACTAAAGTCGGATCTAAGATTGAAGGACTAGATTACAAGATATCACAGTTTTTAGGTGAAAAATCATATAGAAATAAGAAGAAAAACGGATCTGCAGAGAGAGAAATGGACGTTCTGCCCTCTTTAAAACAGACCCCGTCCAAACGGGCATCACAAGCCGTCTGGACGCACGTGAAATGAGGCGTCGGCCTCACGCATGACAGGCACTGTCCGAACGGGCATTGTCTCCCTTCCGGACGCACGTCCACTTGCAGACGTGCACCCATGAAGGGCCGTCCGGACGCCCACAATATAATGTCCGGACACGCCATGTATATTTATATATCTTTGCATTATTTTCTCATTTATTTCATTTCCAATTCCTTTTCTCATATTTTCGTTTTAAATAACTTATTTCATTGGACTATAAAACATTCTTTGTGCGTCCTACTGTCTTTTTTAGTCGTCAAATTAATCTTAGTCATTTATCGATTAGATTATATTCTTAAAACTTAATTTAAAATATGGGTCATTACACGGATCGGTAAAGACAGCTTGCAACCTTCTGGATGCTAGGACAACATCGTCCGGACACAGAGCCTTAATAGCTTGCAACGCGTGAAGCACGATATGGAAAGGCGGTTGCACAATTTACCGTCTAGACACCGCCTAGAGAAATCCGAATTAATGGCAATTTAGATTTTCTAAGCCTACAAATAGAGGTCTCTGGGCATGTATTATTTAGAGAATTCAGTATTGAATTCTTTATAGCTTAGAGAGGGTGTTTAAGGATATATTGTGAAGATCCGCTAGCTCTCTAGCTGTTGTCGGTGTGTGGTTACTTTGTTCCTGCAAAGTCTAGCTTAGGGAGGAGCCCTAAGCTAAAGGATTCCATTGAAGAATCCTTCAAGTGGGAGACTTGGTTGGGAGGCGTTGACGTTGGGTTATGTGTCAGAGTGCAAGATACGATCGCTGCATAAGGGTATGTGAGTGTTACTGTCTTGTTACTAACTTTGTCTTCTAAATAGTCCTAGGTTTTGCTACCCCGGAGTGGTTTTCTCTTAATTGAGTTTCCACTCGTTAACAAAATATCTGTCTCATTTAAATTCCGCACTTTGATATTTTGTTACACATTGTTCACACACACACACACTATAAATTAGAAGTCTCTTTATTTTTCAATTAGTTTCAAAGCGGGTAAACTCGTGTTTAGATTAATTTCCTGAGTGTGATCCATATTTTTGTTGACTTCTTTTATCATAAATTCTTCTATGTTATCTGAAGAGAATTCTGATAATGAGCTACTTGAGGATTTTCTTAAATTGAGTAAAATTTCTAAAAATTCGAATAAATAGCTCAAAAAGGTTAAGCTAGAAATATTAAACTATGTGAGTCACGTGCTTTGATTGACTCTTTGAAATCTGAGAATACATTGCTATTTAACACTATTGATACACTTGAGAATAAATTCAAAGAATCTGAAGATCTCTTGGAAAAATTCTCTGGTGATAATTTAAAAAGCATGCTTAGTATTCATACAGATATTTCTAACAAGCCTGACTTGATTATTGATGATTTGAGTGCTTCTACTTCACATGCTTCTGATTCTGAATTAGATTCTATTGTTATTAAGCTTATAATAGTAGATACAACTTGTTTAGATAATTCTGAAAATTCTTGCTTAATTGATGGTGAGAAGCCTAAGTCCAAGGAATCAGGAACACAAGATAAGTTTGTTCCTACTTGTCATAATTGTGGGAAAGATAGGTCATATTAGACCAAATTGTTATTTGTTGAAATCTCAAGCCTTGGAATAAACAGGTTGCTCCTAAAAAGGAAAATATTGCGAAACCTTCTTCTGATAAATATGTCCCGCCCCATAGGAGACATTTATCTCAAAAAGGTAAGAACTTTGTTTTGTGTAAGAATGCTAACCTTAAAATTGCAAAGCCTCTCAAGAAGCATTTTAGCAAACAAAGATAGCTACCTGCCATCACTATGGTGTCACAGGACACATCAGGTCACACTGTCATCAGATCCGGCATCAAAAGCCTCGGATCAAGAAGCAAGAGTCAAAGACAGGTAAGTCTAGCTCTAAACCTTCCAAGCCTTATCATGCTTCACGGCAAAAGTGGCAATAGCCTTAAAGGGGTTCTCCCTCATGTTGTCACAGTGGCAAGAATGGCCACACCAAGGCCAAATACTTCAGAAAGAAGCCTCACAAGCCCAAGGAAATTCATAACTATGAAGGGCTTGTCTACATGATGAAGAATGTCCTAGTCAGTTTGGACAAATTGGACATGGCTTACAACCCTACCTCTCAGGTAAAAAAGGTATAGGTAAGGAAGGATCAAACCATTCACCCCTTGAGGGGGAGTGGACTCACCTAGTAGAGGTGCAGTCTCACCATGCTTAGGATTTTGGTTCTTAAATCCTTGTGTATGTCAAGTACGTTAGCATTGCATTATTTATCATGTCATATCTTATTCATGCATTGCAATCTGTTTGATTCCCCATTTATTCAATCTTTATATTTTCTCTTGTTGTCTTGAGAAACTTCTGCAAATATTTTTTTTGGGATGACGATAAAGCATGTCTGGTAGTTGTTTTTCTGTCTTGGTATTTCTAAACCTCTCTCCTTGAGGACAAGTTTGATTTTACCTCACATGCTAGGACTAGATATTGTTTCTTTTCCTCATAGCATGTCTTTGTTGTTTTTCTGTCTATAAAAAAATTTGGGGGAGAAGATGTAGAATTTTTATTTTCTCTTTTGATAGCTTTTCAGATATTGCATGTATTTTTGCCTGATATCTCAATTCATTGTGCATTGATTGAATATGCTTATATATGATTTAGAGTTTATGTCTGATATCTTCTAAGCTTTCCTGTTGCATCTTAATGCTAGATAGTTGTTTTTTTTATGTGATGAAAAATTATGCACTATCCAAAGATCCCCTAAACTATGTTTGATCTGTTTAAACTATGTTTATTGATCTGTTTAAACTATGTTTGGGCTGTTTCTTGAATTGTATGTAATTTTGGGAAGTCCATTTTACTGTCGCTAGAATGCCAATTTTTTTTGTTCTAACAAGTTTTAACTGTTTGTGGCATTTTTGGGCATATATTTCTTTGCATTTGTTTTAGAAATATGTCTTCAGGCAACTCTCAGCTCAGGGTAAAACAGAGGACAGAAGAAGGAATTACTACCTGATGTGAACCCCGTCAAGAATAACGAGACCCAACAACGAAAGGGAACCCAAGACCGTTCTAAGGACAGATTCGAATGGAAAAACCTCGACCCGTTGTTTATGACAAACAAGAACCTCGGTATAAGGAAGATGCCACAAACGGTGGTGGAAATTCCGTTTGATAAGTCGAGATGAACGCCACAGGAAATCCCGATAAGTTCGAGTAGTTCTTCAAAGAACCAAAGAGAATAAAACCTCACAAGTTTTATGAATCATCAATGTCTCTTCGATTACATGGTAGGTACACCTATTTATACAAGAAAATTACTTGCGGAGAAAGTAGTTCTATCCTATGGAAAGAAAATAAATAAAGATCTTAGGTAGGTAAAGAAAATAAGTCATGCAATCCGATCCTTCTAAATTAACGAACAATCTCAGCAATTCTTAGCCTTGACCGGATCCTTCTAGAACTTGAATCAAGGTGACAATTCTTTGTTGCCCACGTGGATCATGCTCAATGGGCCTCCCCGAATTTGCTTGAGCCCATAACTCTTGGATGAGTCCGTTGAGCACATCCTTGAACTTCTCTGCTCGTGCTCTCGTAACCGGCCCAATTGGTACTTGAACGAGATCCTTCGAAGCGGTGCCTTGATCTCCATCATTCCCCTCCTCTTGAAAAGGATTTGCCCTCAAATCATCACCGTTGGGCTGCACTTTGGATTTAGCTTGCCTACATGTGACACATCTACCATAAATCCGTTTGACATCTCGTTTCATGTGAGGCCAATAGAAGTGTTCCTGCAAAATAGCCAAGGTCTTTGCAACTCCAAAATGTCCCACTATGTCTATAACACTCTCCAAAGAATCATGGGCAGAACTTAACCGGTGGAAAGATCAATTTTTCCAGCAATGGAGAGATGAAATTGCGGCACGTTAGGTACGATTCTCTTCTGTTTCATTAGAAAACCCACCCGAACAACTGCCAAAATCCACAACCCCACCACAAATCAACCCGGCAGAACCATCACTGCCCAAAACCACAGCCCCACCACCATGCAAAGACCCCGAACCCATCACTGCACGACTACAAGACATTGATTATTCATAAAACTTGTGAGGTTTATTCTCTTTGGTTCTTTGAAGAACTACTCGAACTTATCGGGATTTCTCGTGGCATTCATCTCGACTTATCAAACGGAGTTTCCACCACTGTTTGTGGCGTCTTCCTTATACCGAGGTTCTTGTTTGTCAAAAACAACGGGTCGAGGTCTTCCATTCGAATCTGTTCATAGAACGATCTTGGGTTCCCTTTCGTTGTTGGGTCTCGTTATTCTTGACGGGGTTCACATCATTTGGTATCAGAGCACAGTTTCTAGTTCAGAGCCAACTATGTCTATAACACTCTCCAAAGAATCATGGGCAGAACTTAACCGGTGGAAATATCAATTTTTCCAGCAATGGAGAGATGAAATTGCGGCACGTCAGGTACGATTCTCATCTGTTTCATTAGAAAACCCACCCGAACAACTGCCAAAACCCACAACCCCACCACAAATCAACCCGGCAGAACCATCTTGCAAGGACCCAAAACCCAACCCCACACAAAAAGACAACCCCACTAACCGTACCCATTGTCGTAGAACCTCAAGACAGTCCCCAACCACGTCTGTTAGCCGCACCATCGCCCATAACACACAACACCATCAACCCACATAAAATCTCATCACCACCCCTCCCCGAAATCTCAAACAACAACCCACAAAAGCAACCCTACCACCACCATCACCCCTTGAAAATTTTCCAGAAAAACAACCACTGCCTATACCCACAGTCGTAGCAACACCTTCGAAATTCCCACCATGTTCATCAATCACCCAGCCACTCCATCACCCACGGTACCCACTCCCGAAACCTCAAAACCCAGCCACCCTCTTCACGATTCCCTCAACCCAACGTTTCCAATACCTCAAGATCACCCATGGTCAGCCACAAACCAAAAGGATCAAACCAAAAAAAAAATCCCCACCATGGAAACCTAATTTTTTCCACATAGATTGGGTCAAAAGGAAGAAACGGGCCAGATACAAAATGAGCAACAGAGGACCGAAGAAGAAGAGGCAGGTGTTGAGGGCCAACATCCAGGGGTTCACAATTCGGACG
Source organism: Alnus glutinosa (assembly GCF_958979055.1). NCBI lineage: Eukaryota > Viridiplantae > Streptophyta > Magnoliopsida > Fagales > Betulaceae > Alnus > Alnus glutinosa. The sequence continues at coordinate 30,627,043 of NC_084886.1, forward strand.
ATTTTGCGTTTAGCAAGGAGGAGGCTCGGGAAGCCGACCCAAACTGGGCCGTGGCCCATAGCCCTGTTCCCTAGCCGGCGACAAGACATTGATGATTCATAAAACTTGTGAGGTTTTATTCTCTTTGGTTCTTTGAAGAACTACTCGAACTTATCGGGATTTCCCGTGGCGTTCATCTCGACTAATCAAACGGAATTTCCACCACCGTTTGTGGCGTCTTCCTTATACCGAGGTTCTTGTTTGTCATAAACAACGGGTCAAGGTTTTTCCATTCGAATTTGTCCTTAGAACGGTCTTGGGTTCCCTTTCGTTGTTGGGTCTCGTTATTCTTGACGGGGTTCACATCATTTGGTATCAGAGCACAGTTTCTAGTTCAGAGCCAACTATGTCTATAACACTCTCCAAAGAATCATGGGCAGAACTTAACCGGTGGAAAGATCAATTTTTCCAGCAATGGAGAGATGAAATTGCGGCACGTCAGGTACGATTCTCATCTGTTTCATTAGAAAACCCACCCGAACAACTGCCAAAACCCACAACCCCACCACAAATCAACCCAGCAGAACCATCCTGCAAGGACCCAAAACCCAACCCCACACAAAAGACAACCCCATTAACCGTACCCACCATCGCAAAACCTCAAGACAGTCCCCAACCACATCTGTTAGCCGCACCATCGCCCATAACGCTCTTCATCCTCCTCCCTCGGTGGAACTCTTTCCCTTCTACGAAAATTACGACCGTTTTGTGGTTGCTCCTCACGTCTATTCTCCATCTGATCTATCCGTTCGTGAACCTGCTCCATCTCCATCTTCATCACTCGCCTCATCTCACTCATCATGGCCTCCATAAACATTTTCGGATCGGCCAATTTTGTATCACCTTCGACAATGCTCGTAACACTATCGTGAGACATGATTGCTGCAAAACAAAGGTTAGAAAGAAAAAAAAGATCCTCACGAATCACTCCCTTACGTGTTTACACTCAAGAAGGTGGATCACTCTCCACTCGTGTTTCACTCAAAATAATATGGCTATTACCCTCTGATGTTCTCACCACTCTTGCCTTTTTCCACTCGATAATTCTCTCTTAGTTCTTTTGAAACTAAACAAACAACTCAAAATTTCTAGCAACAATTCACCCAGAACTACTCAAAGAATTTCAGATTTGAACACAAGGAATATGGAAATTTTTAGATTAGAAATAGAAGGAATATGACAGTTTGGAATTTTGGAACCACAGAATAGTGAATTTTTTTTTTCTTTATCCGGATTTTTTTTTTTTTTTTTCCGGAACTTTATAGATATGGAAAGAAAAATCCAAATCTTGAAATTATTGATCAGATTTCAACAAGGACATGTAAATAGACAAAAGGACAATTGATAACGACATGTAATTCAAAGATGGAAGTTGCAGATATGGAAAGAAAATCCAAATCTTGAAATTATTGATCTAAAAATTAAAGCAAAGATTCGCGTAATCAATTAAGAATGGAATTCAAATCTGAAAATTTGAAATCTGAAAAATTAAAGCAAAGATTCGCGTAATCAATTAAGAATGGAATTCAAATCTGAATAATCACAAATCTGAATTTTGACAAACAATTTTTTTTTTTTTTTTTTTTTTTTTTTTTTTTTTTTTTTGATGATCAGCAACTAGCTTTTAAGAATAATGAAATAAAATTTTGAAATAGTGATGTGAAGGGATATGCAAACCTGAACTAGAAACCTGGCTCTGATACCAAATGATGTGAACCCCGTCAAGAATAACGAGACCCAACAACGAAAGGGAACCCAAGATCTTTCTATGAACAGATTCGAATGGAAGACCTCGACCCGTTGTTTATGACAAACAAGAACCTCGGTATAAGGAAGACGCCACAAACGGTGGTGGAAACTCCGTTTGATAAGTCGAGATGAAAGCCACGGGAAATCCCGATAAGTTCGAGTAGTTCTTCAAAGAACCAAAGAGAATAAACCTCACAAGTTTTATGAATAATCAATGTCTCATTAATCCCCCACCATGTGATTCCTGCACTAATAACTCCCTCATAGAACAATTAGGCACGCATAGCTTATTTTCTCGAAATAGGAATCCATCAAGTCTAAAGAACTTACCAGAGGCGATTTTCTCACAAGCTCAATATTCCTCACAAAATTCGTGGTCTTCAGCATATAATTCTTTAATGTGTTCAAAACCAAGCAATTTTGCATCAAGTGTGGAGAGTAAGGCATACCTGCGAGAAAGTGCATCGGCGACTACATTCTCCTTACCTTGCTTGTACCGAATGACGTATGGAAACGTCTCTATGAACTCCACCCATCGCGCATGTCTTTTGTTTAGCTTGTGTTGGCCCTTCAAGTGTTTCAAGGACTCATGATCGGTGTGAATCACGAACTCCTTAGGCCATAGATAGTGTTGCCACGTCTCTAAAGCCCGAACCAATGCATACAACTCCTTATCATAAGTTGGGTAGTTTAAGGCTGCCCCGCTGAGTTTCTCGCTGAAGTAAGCAATTGGTCGTCCTTCTTGCATAAGAACGGCACCTATACCAATACCTGAAGCATCACATCCAATTTCAAACGTTTTCCAAAAGTTAGGTAAAGACAACAAAGGTGCGTTAGTCAGCTTCTCTTTGATTAATTGAAATGCTTTCTCTTGTTCTTCTCCCCACCGAAATCCAACGTTCTTCTTGATCACTTCGGTAAGCGGTGCGGCTAAGCTACTGAAGTCTCTCACGAATCGCCAGTAGAAACTAGCAAGTCCATGAAAACTACGAACATTACCAACACTTGTGGGGCTCCGCCAATCTTGGATTGCACGTACCTTCTCTTCATCAACCTGTATACCTTGTGCACTAACAACAAATCCCAAAAATACAAGCTTATCGGTGTAAAAAGTGCACTTCTTTAAATTAGCAATCAACTTTTCTTTCCTTAGCACATCTAAAACGGATTTCAAATGTACTACATGATCGTCTATGTTTTTGCTATAAATGAGTATATCATCAAAATAGACAACAACAAATCTGCCTCACAGCTAGTCGACCAGATATTGCCTTCAGTGTTGGAGTTTGTGCTCGATTTCAGGCAAATCCTAAAGAATCTCGCCTCACTGCGGTCAAGCGTATCATCAGTTATGCAAATAACACTCTTCATGGCATTTGGTATTCTAGAGAACAAATCTTGTGGTTGCAGGTTACTCTGATGCAAATTGGGCTGGCAATGTGGATGACAGAAAAAGTACCTCAGGAGGATGCTTTTATGTGGGGAGTAATCTTGTGGCTTGAATGAGTAGGAAACAATCTTCTATTTCCCTCTCCACTTCTGAGGCTGAATACATTGCTGCTGGAAGCTGTTGCACTCAATTGCTACAGATGAAGAAACTGTTGTGCGATTATGGATTCACTCATGATACCCATGATTATCAACTATGACAATACAAGTGCCATCAATATTTCCAAGAATCCAGTCCAACACTCTCGTACCAAGCACATTAACATCAGACATCACTTCATTCGTGATCTTGTGGAATCCCAGGTAGTATCTCTTTCTTTCACACCCACTGACAACCAATTGGCTGAAATTCTTACCAAACCTCTCAATGGAAGCAGGTTTAAGTCTCTTTGAAAGCCATTGGTGTTTGTGACATGTCCTAGGCACGTATCTTCATGCTAGGATTAGACTTTTGTGTGTTCCTTAGTCTTTTCCTCTGATTGCAGGTTGCTCTTTTAAAAAGTTTTTCGGCTATCTCATGTTTGTTAATCGGATACCTCAGTTCATTGTGCTTTGATGGTTTATGCTTATATATATGTTTGAGATCATAAGTCTGAGATTGGCTAAGTTTTCCTGCTGCTTCTTTATGCTAGATAGTTGCCTTTCTCATGCTATGCTTTTTGCATTATTCAAAGCTCTCCTAAGGTACATTTTTTTTCTCTCTACCTTTTTGCTTTTGAAGATTCTTATGAGAGAGATTTTTTTTTGCTAAAATGGTCAAATTGACCAACTCGCTAGTTGAACCTAGAACCTCTAAATTATAGCATTCTTTCTAGGTTGCAGCACCAAGTGATAAAAAGCATTCAAAAATCAATAAATATGGATAAATAAAAAGATCCACTGCGTATTGTGCTGTAAATCTGTTCTTAAACTTGTCCCTAAAGAAACAGTCAGTGACCAAATCATTGCGGAAATAGACTGTCACTAAAGGATTAAGTAAAAGAAAAGTGTTGTACCTTAGGGGGAGTGTATCAGATGAGGGTGGCTAGGCCTTAGTGTAACGCCCCAAATTTGAGCCTGCAAATTCGTAAGCAGAAACCTCCGGTTTCCACGTGACATTACTACATCAGAGATAAACTCTCGCAGTGGAATACTTTTTTTTCTAAAGTCTTAGGAATTGATAGCATAACACATTAGAGTTGACTGAAATACCTCGATACATTTATTAAAAGTTACTTAGATTTATCTTTACATGCTATATGCACACTAGGTGCATCAAAATTAGTGCCATAAACAGCACATAAGCATATAACATAAAACATGCCAAACATGACATCATTATAAATATTTACATGCCATAAAACAAAACACACATAAGCACAACTAGTAATTTCTAAGCTAGCACATAATGGTTTGATAATGGTTTCAAAAACCATCAAAACTGGCATATGGGTCCATGCCTTCATTCTCCAGATTTGCATCAGTAACTATGCAAATATGACGTCATCATATTTACATAGACAAACAAGTGAGTCATCCATTTTCATATCTAAGTTACCATCAAACTAATAACAGTTCGTAAAGAATGCAAATACAAGGGTTGTATGAATATGCATCGTAGTAACCATTTAATTGGGTGTTTTATGATCATCTTTCTTCAGACCTCTCGTTCTTAGGTTATCTGAACCCGTTCATGTCCTTTTCCTCACACTTAAAGTCTTACCTGTTTTTACTGGAATCCTACCGGTCCCCAGCATTAGTTATATATTAGAACTTTGGACACTCCCTTGGGTCACTATGAACCCCCTAGGCCCACTAACTAGCCTTCCTTCTACTTGCTACTACATCAGCTTGTTGATGGCTATCTCATCAGCCGTTATATCAATTGGACAGCACATGCAATGCATGAACAACCACATGCAATGAACACACACCACACAATCCTAATGAAACATAGAATCATTCCTCAGTCAGTACATCCATGCTTACTCTCCTTAGGGTAGATTCTTAGCTCCTTTTCTGTAACAAATATATTCAAAGACGATAATATATACATCAGTCCTTTTTCCAGTATTAAATGTGTATATTTTTAGAGCAATTATGATTATCTACAAGAATTGTATGTACCAAAACAAGAAAATAATATGAGAATATAAATACTACAACGATTCATGTTTAAGCACCGAAACACAACATAATGCTCTTGGTGACATAACACTTAAATATAAATCCGAACAAGATATATGTATGCAAATATATATATTATGATGCAAGGGGTAGGGTAATCAGGTGGCTGAGCCTCGCAGGAATGCAAATGCTAAGATAAATATGCAAAGGGATAGGGAAATCAGTGGCAGAGCCACTTTGCTGTGTTTGCAAATGAATGATAAAATAGATTAACAAGAATGAAAATCGAAATTGACTTCTAAAAATAAAGTGTGTGCAACAAGTGTCAACAAAAATTAAGCACAGCAGAAAGTAAAAGACAGATTTTTGTTGACGAAGTGGAAACTCAATCAAGAGAAAAACCACTCCGGGGCAGCCAAACCCAGGAATTCCACTATTCAGAAGACGAAGCTAGATACAAGATAGTAACACTCACATGTACCGATGCAGTGGTCGTACCTTGCTCTCTGACGTGTAACTCAACACGAAAGCTTCCCAACCAGGTCTCCTACCTGAAGGGGTCTTCAATGGAATTCCTTACCTTAGAGCCGACCTTTAAGATAGACTTCAGTTGTAGCGCAACACACTTGAAAAGGCTTCAGAGGGATCTTGAACTTCTCTGAGCTCTTGTGGAATTCAATACCGAATTCTTGCAGTTCTCAATGCCCAAGGGCCTCTATTTATAGGCTGAGGTGCAGAATGTGCAGAATGGGCGACTGCTGTAATATGTACGGACGCCGTCCGGACGGTGAACTTGGGCCGTCCGGACGGACAACTGTGCGACAGGAATTTTTGAAAATTTCGCTGAAAATCTTTCCTCTTTAAGACCTACGTCCGGACGGTGAGACACTGACGTCCGGACGGTTGCACGTCCGCTGCAAGTAATTTCCATATAAGGCTTAGCGCATCCGGACCAAGGGGGATAAACGTCCGGACGGCAAATCTTCAACACGCAATTTCCATATCTGTTATGCTTGAGTACGGACCAAGAGAGGCAGACGTCTGGACGGTTGAAGTTGAATCGACAATTTCCTTAATTGATGAGCGCGTGTCCGGACCAAGGCTGACTGACGTCCTAACGGTGATATTTGAATTGCGATTCTTGCCTTAAGGAGACGTGCGTCCGGACGGGATACCACATCGTCCGGACGGTTGATCGATCTTCCCTCTATTGGAGCTTGGAAAGAATCTGAGACTGTTCGAGTATTGATATGCGTCCGGACGGGCTGCTGAGATGTTCGGACGGATGCAAGCTGGAACATAAGCTTTTCGATAAAGTGTAAGGTCCGGACGGAAAAGATACATCGTCCGGACGGATGATGCTGGTCTGTCTGGCGTTCGGTCGGGATGAACACGTCGTCCGGATGGATGGAACAGTGGACGACGTGTCATCCCGTCCGGATGGCTGACAGGGAAACTGAAATCTTCTATCTTTTTCACAGTGCAGAGTCTTCTGAAAATGCTCTGACAAGTGGAATCCTTGTTTACAGCATCTTTACACATAAGTGATTTTGTCCAAACACAGAATGAGGCCAAAATACTAACAAAGAATATATTAACTATTTTAAAAAAGTTATTAAATCAATTAAAATCATTTCTTTGATTCATGGTTGAGCACTGAAACGTGGTGACATAATGCTCAAACATGAATCTTAACAATTAATATGGAGTGCTATGTAATAAATACACAAATAATAATAATTACCTATGATGATCCAAGACCATCACAAGGCTAAAATATAACAAGAAAATATACATATATACCCACAATTTCATAAAATTCACAATAACATCAAATAAGATCAAAGAGAGGTATATGTGTTCTTTTAGGTCCTTTTCTTGAATTCCTTTCTTTTCAACCTTATTTCTTTTGTGTTCTATATTTTAGACATCATATTAACATCAAATATATCTTAGAAATCAATTATGGAACACTTGAACACATAGAAAACTTACCAAATAATTCTTTAAAGCAAAAGTCCTCTTTTAAGCCCAAAGTGGCCGGTTTTGGAGTTGCTAGTACTGTTTTGGTTTCTGATCTTGGTTCTATAAATCTAGGCCATGAAATAGAAAGGACCTAAAAGAGAGAAACAGAAAAGTTTCACTCAATCTTCACCTTGGCCAAGTAGTGGAGTTTTAGGGCTGATTGAGTTTCTGATTTATCTTTATACCTTAGGCCGTGAAAGAGGAGCTAAAGGGATGATCTTAGGCCTTCTAAAGGAGATGGACAGTAGCTTGAACCAAGGCAAAACAGAAAAGTTTTCACTTTTTTCTCAAGTTGGCCGTGTAACTCTCCTAGGAAACATCTCTCTCTTTTGCATGGATTTTCTGAAATAAAGTAAAGGCCAGCTTAGCTTTCAACTGGAAAAAAAAAAAAAAAAAAGAAAAAAAAAAGAGAAAGGATAGCCTCCAATGTTGACAAAAAAGTCTCTTTCACACTCACAAGTCAAACTTTTTGTCTAACTAGACTTAGCTTTCAATTAGATTGCCTAAACTAATTAAATATTAGCTTGTCTCAGTTCTGGAAGCAGTTAGGGCCGGCTGGTCTGGAGATTTTAATTAATTTCTGCTAAAAATTTGATAGTTGGATTAATTAGGCACCGGTTTTAGCCAAAAAGTCAACTGTCGCCAAATTGAATTCGGGCTTCACAGAATTGAAATATAAACTTTATATATGTTATATTGAGTAATTTATAAGCCATAAAAACATATTTATCAATCCTAAATTTAGAGGTCAAAGTTCAACCAAAAGTGCCACTTGGCACCTAAATAGTCAACTATAAAACCAAAACGTCAACGGTGGACTTTTCACCAAATTTTACCATATGATAGATATTTCTATTGTGAGCACAATGGTTTTTGAATCAACTAAATCTGAGTCTGTTTGACCTGTTTTCAGTGCAATCAAAGTTTAAAGCCCTTTTATGTTTTAAGGGTTTTAGAACTTGATCTTTTAAGTTTTCAAAACAAATTTACGTTTGCTTACAAAAACCTATAGATATTGTCTCCTCAACAATATCAACGATTTCTTAAGAGCTTGAAATTACTGAGTGTTACACCTAATAAGATAAGGTTTGACTTTTAACTGATTTATCATTGATTTTCTCTCTTGTAGAAAATTCAGTTGCTTTAAGTCATATTAGTGAACTTCATACCTTATTGAGAAAGCCTTCACGCACATACGCATTGCATGAGTTGAGCCAGCTATTTTAACAATTTTGTGTATGCAGGGAGATTATGTATATTCTATACTTATCTCTCAACTCTATGTTTGCATAAATCTGACTTGCTATCTGACTGTTTTCTCAAGTTTAGATACCTGTGTGCTATTTTTCTTGTGAAAGGACTAACCTTGTTGTCTTCCTCTCCCTTTTCAGCAAGATGTTTTCTATGGCTTTTTACAGTTTTCTTTTTCCTTTGGACTTTGGAACTGTATTTGGCTGTGGTTTTTCTACTCTGTTTAACCTTTGTCCTTTTGAGACAAAAAGGGGGAGAAATTTTTTTTTGGACCGGGAATGTTTTTTTAAACCAGTCAAGTGATTTTTGTCCCAGAATGGCCAAAGAGATAGTTTGTTAGTTTGTGATTGGCTACATTCTGTTTGACTAAATCACTTTTATGTAATGTGCTACATTATCGGGGATGCCGTTTATTTTAGAGCCTTCATTTCAGAAAAGTGTTTTAAAATGATCAAAGAAGATTCTGTGCAGATTCCAATTCAGAAAAGTTGGATCCCAAGCTTCTGTCCGGGTGGCCTAGTCACGCGTCTGGACACCCATCAGTGTCCACAAGTTTCAAGCAGTTCAAGGTTGCATCCGTCCGAACGTCGCGGTAACGCGTCCGGACGCTCATCAGTGTTCAACAAGAAATTGGATTTCCTTCTCAGATACACATATATGGGAAGACAACTGCATTCATCCAGACGACAGGGCAACACCGTCAGGACGCTATCCTTGGTAAGGCAAGACATGGAGAAGAATTGCAACCGTCCGGACGTTAGGGCAATAGTGTATGGAAGCGACCCTGATAAATAGAGGCCTCTCGGCATGTATTCTTTACAGAATTCAGTATTGAATTCTTCTTAGCTTAGAGAGTATATTTTAGGGAGAAATTGTGAAGATCAGCTAGCTCTCAAGCCGTTGTTATTGTGTGCTGTTGTTGTGCTCGTTATTGAAGTCTATCTTAGAGAGGAGCCCTACGGTAAAGGAATATATAGAAGACCCCTTCAAGTAGGAGACTTGGTTGGGAGGCGTTCACGTTGGGTTACGTGTTAGAGTGCTAGTAGATATGATCGTTGCATCAGGTATGTGAGTGTTACTGTCTATGTACTAACTTTGTCTTCTGATAGTGCATTTCCTGTGTTTGGCTGCCCCGGAGTGGTTTTTCTCTTAATTGAGTTTCCACTTCGTTCACAAAATATTTGTGTTATTTACATTCTGTATTTACAATATTTTGTTACACATTGTGCACACACACACGGTTAATTAGAAGTCATCTATTTTTTAGTGGTGTCTAGGAAACCTAGTGCTTAAATCCGCGCAGCCAAAGTGAGTATTCTACTCACTGAGAAACTATTATTTTCATATATTATAGAATTGTAAAATGTATATGTTGTTTTATAAATCCGAACCAACTGTATGTTGAATATATATGTTTTGAATGATTTGAGTACTTTTGAGTATGTTGAACTAATCAATGATATTTTTGAGAATTGAATATTGTATGTGGAGTGTGAAATGAATTGTTTGACTGTGTCGTGGTTGGGAGTTTTGAATATTGTAACTGGTGTTTTAGAAATTGGTGTTGTGGTATGTTCTTGAATTTTAGGGGTGTTATCACAAATTGGTTTGGAGCATATTGCATTGGTGCATGGTTACACAATCTTGGGGAGTACTCGAGCCAGGGGCTCTACAACTTGAGTCCGGGTGATGTGAACCCCGTCAAGAATAACGAGACCCAACAACGAAAGGGAACCCAAGACCGTTCTAAGGACAGATTCGAATGGAAAAACCTCGACCCGTTGTTTATGACAAACAAGAACCTCGGTATAAGGAAGACGCCACAAACGGTGGTGGAAATTCCGTTTGATAAGTCGAGATGAACGCCACGGGAAATCCCGATAAGTTCTAGTAGTTCTTCAAAGAACCAAAGAGAATAAAACCTCACAAGTTTTATGAATCATCAATGTCTTCTCGATTACATGGTAGGTACACCTAGCAAGGAAAGAAAATAAATAAAGATCTTAGGTATGTAAAGAAAATAAGTCTTGCAATCCGATCCTTCTAAATTAATGAACAATCTCAGCAGTTCTTAGCCTTGACCGGATCCTTCTAGAACTTGAATCAAGGTGACAATTCTTTGTTGCCCACGTGGATCATGCTCAATGGGCCTCCCCGAATTTGCTTGAGCCCATAACTCTTGGATGAGTCCGTTGAGCACATCCTTGAACTTCTTTGCTCTTGCTCTCGTAACCGGCCCAATTGGTACTTGAACGAGATCCTTCAAAGCGGTTCCTTGATCTCCATCATTCCCCTCCTCTTGAAACGGATTTGCCCTCAAATCATCACCTACATCAAAAGGACTCAAATCAGTAACATTAAAAGTGGTACTGACATTGTACTCACCAGGTAAATCTAGCTTGTAAGCGTTGTCATTGATACGCTCGAGGCTTGGCTTGACTCGATTTCCAAGAGGCAGGTAAGTGAATTGTTGGAGAAAGGGCACGTGAGGGAGAGCATGAGCCCATGTGCGGTTCCGGTCTTACTTGTACCTAAGAAGGATGGGACGTGGAGAATGTGCGTTGATTGCCGAGCCATCAACAACATAACGGTAAAGTATCATCATCTTATCCCACGCTTAGATGATATGTTAGATGAGCTGCATGGTTCTTGCATATTTTCTAAGATTGATTTAAAAAGTGGTTATCATCAAATTAGGATAAAAGAAGGAGATGAATGGAAAACTGCCTTTAAAACAAAATATGGTTTGTATGAATGGTTAGTTATGCCTTTTGGTTTGACTAATGCTCCGAGCACCTTTATGAGACTTATGAACCATGTTTTGCGTGCATTTATAGGCAGATTTGTTGTTGTCTATTTTGATGATATACTCATTTATAGCAAAAACATAGACGATCATATAGTACATTTGAAATCCGTTTTAGATGTTCTAAGGAAAGAAAAGTTGTTTGCTAATTTAAAGAAGTGCACTTTTTACACCGATAAGCTTGTATTTTTGGGATTTGTTGTTAGTGCACAAGGTATACAGGTTGATGAGGAGAAGGTACGTGCAATCCAAGATTGGCCGAGCCCCACAAGTGTAGGTAATGTTCGTAGTTTTCATGGACTTACTAGTTTCTACTGGCGGTTCGTGAAGGACTTTAGTAGCTTAGCCGCACCGCTTACCGAAGTGATCAAGAAGAACGTTGGATTTCGGTGGGGAGAAGAACAAGAGAAAGCAAGACTCAACATTGAGCGAAGATTGGAACAATATGCCACACAAGCCAACAAGGGACGTCGCAACCTGGTTTTTGAACCCGGAGATTGGGTTTGGCTGCATATGAGAAAAAAAAAGATTCCCGATGAAAAGACGTTCCAAATTGCTCCCAAGAGGAGATGGCCCTTTTCAAGTCCTCGAGCGTATCAATGACAACGCTTACAAGCTAGATTTACCTGGTGAGTACAATGTTAGTACCACTTTTAATGTTACTGATTTGAGTCCTTTTGATGTAGGTGATGATTTGAGGGCAAATCCGTTTCAAGAGGAGGGGAATGATGGAGATCAAGGCACCGCTTTGAAGGATCTCGTTCAAGTACCAATTGGGCCGGTTACGAGAGCAAGAGCAAAGAAGTTCAAGGATGTGCTCAACGGACTCATCCAAGAGTTATGGGCTCAAGCAAATTTGGGGAGGCCCATTGAGCATGATCCACGTGGGCAACAAAGAATTGTCACCTTGATTCAAGTTCTAGAAGGATCCGGTCAAGGCTAAGAACTGCTGAGATTGTTCGTTAATTTAGAAGGATCGGATTGCAAGACTTATTTTCTTTACATACCTAAGATCTTTATTTATTTTCTTTCCTTGCTAGGTGTACCTACCATGTAATCGAGGAGACATTGATGATTCATAAAACTTGTGAGGTTTTATTCTCTTTGGTTCTTTGAAGAACTACTAGAACTTATCGGGATTTCCCGTGGCGTTCATCTCGACTTATCAAACGGAATTTCCACCACCGTTTGTGGCGTCTTCCTTATACCGAGGTTCTTGTTTGTCATAAACAACGGGTCGAGGTTTTTCCATTCGAATCTGTCCTTAGAACGGTCTTGGGTTCCCTTTCGTTGTTAGGTCTCGTTATTCTTGACGGGGCTCACATCATGTACCATATAGGACAAGATAAAATTTTACTTGCTCATAGAGAACAAGGTGAAGTTAAGCACATAAGCAGTGATTAAACAGATTTAAAGCATAAAACTTTTTATGAAATACTGCTTGAATCTTATAGAACTGCAAACTGTAGGGAGTGCCAGAGTTTATAAATGTTAGGTTCAACTAGCCTGTGGTCAATTTGACCATCTTATCAAGGACTTCTTCTCTTATCCAAAATTTCCAAAAGCAAAGAGTCAGAGAAGGAAAAGATCTACCTTTTAGGGGAGTCTGGGATGTGCACTTTTTCATCGCATGAAGAAATAAGCTATCCTACTTTTGCATAAACAGGAAAAACACTTGGCCAATATAGTCAAAACTCTCAATTATATCTAAGCATATTTAATCAATGCAAACCGAATTGAGATGTCAAGCAAGAATGCATGCAATATCTAATAAGCCAAGAGAGAAAAAAAAATCCTGCAAATTATCCCCAATTTTTTTTTATTTTATTATTATTAATAAAAAAAAAAAACAAGCAATATGGAAAAAAAAATCATATGCTAAGGCACGATCAAACCTGTGTACGCTCAATGATGCCATTACAGAAAAACAGTCGTTCGACCTGCTTTTTCTGTCTTCCCCAAAAATACCTGCAAAGTTTTCTCAAGAAAACACAAGGGGCAAACATAACTTGTTCCTAGATTGCATAAAATATAACAAATACAATGAGCAATCAAACTTGATGCCATAGGATTGGGAACAGAATCCTAGGCATGAACACCCGAACCTGCTAGGTGCGTCGGTTCCCTCTCCTGGGGTAACTATCCTTCTCAGCCCAAGTCTGCCTTCCAGTAGGTGGTTGCTGACAAGACTGCATCATCTATTCCATCATATTTTGCTTCCAAATAGGAGGCTCACCGGAGTATTGCTCTTGAGGCCTTCTCAATTGCCTAGGTTTGCTCTTGTAAGTGCCACTCTGATTGGCTGGTACAAACCGCTGTTGAGGCCGCTGAAGCTGAGGAGCATGAAACCAAAGGGCTTGGAACTGATGTCTTGGTGCTTGTCCCCATGGTGCTTGATAGGATGCCTGATGCCAAGGAGTCTGATGCTGAGCTGCAAGTACAGTGCCATACTGAGCTTGTCTAGGCACTTCTTTCTTGGCTTTGGCCTTTTGTGCTTTCAAGAGGGAGCACTGAGGTCGTATGTGTCCACTAAGACCGCAGTGATGGCAAACAGGAGGTTTTCTGATGGAATGAGGCTACTGAGTGCCTAGAACTTCATCATTGACCTTTTCCTTCTGTTTATCTTCAATAACTGGAGGGAGCTCCGGGACTGTAGGAGGCACAAACACAGTCTTTGAGGAAGAAGGAATATCAGAAGAGGAAGCTACATACCCGAGACCAGTCTTGTCATGTGGGCTCTTCTGGATGGACAGCATACAAGTCAACTTCTCATCAATGACTCTCTCTAGCTGGAGCTGTGTCTCAAGTCCTCGAGCTCCTGTATCTTGAGCAGCAGTGAGCTCTTCTCAGTATGCAGACTGTTCAGATCATTAACTTGCTGCTTTTGGCCTTCCCTTAGCTTCTCAAACTCTTTGTAGAGAGTTTTGTATGCTTCCTTGAGCTCTACCTCATTCTCACTATGCTCCGAATAATAAGAGTCTTCTTCTATATAAGGGGCCACAAAAGCCAGAAATTTGTCAGACTCTGGAGCATCGTCTTCGGACTCATCACTGAGAGTCACATTTTAAGCCTTCCCCTTGCCCTTCTTGAGATTCCCGCAATCGGCCCAGATATGCCCATAGCCTGAGCATTCAAAACATCGGAGTCCTTTGGGATCTTTCTCATCCTCTGGTTCAGCTTCTTTAAGAGGTTTTTTGGCTTTTTTAGAAAACTTCTTCTTGAACCGATCATCTTTCATTAGTCTTCTGAAATTTTTGGCAAGCATTTCCACAGCCTTTTCTTCATCCTCAGATTCTTCTTCAGAGGAGGCTTCTACCTTCTTCTTGGAATCCTTAAGAGCAATGGTCATTAATTTCTTGACCGGGGGCAGAGACAGCTCGTATGTTTGAAGAGATCCAACCAGCTCTTCAATCTTCATTTCTTCAAGATCCTTGCTTTCCTCAATAGTCGTTACCTTAATCCTGAAACGCTCGGGCAAAGATCTAAGAATTTTTCGGATGAGTTTTACATCCGAGATAGGTTTCCCAAGACTCACCATGGAGTTTCCTTAGGTCACTTATTTTGGAGTAAAACTCTCCAAATGTCTCTTCCTCTAACATCTTAATTTCTTCAAATTTTGAAATCAACATTTGAAGTTTGGCAGATTTTACAAGTTTTGTGCCTTCATATGTTGTTTCCAAAATTTGCCATGCTGCTTTGGCTGATTCGCAATTTGAAATTTTGGCGAATTCAAATGGAGAAAGTGCTTGGCATAGAGCATGGAGGGCTTTGTCATTTGAAAGACGAGCGTTCTTTTGAGGGACTAGTTCAGGTGTTGTATCCTCTGGTTTAGTCCAACCAGTCTCAACAATACCCCAACAGTCAATAGATTTCAAAAAGAAACGCATTCGTGCCTTCCAATAGCCATAGTTCGAGCCATCAAAGGCAGGAACAGAATCAAGAGTTTGAGACATAATAAAGATAGAAGTCAAATATTAAAAACACTCAAGAAATTAATCTTCTTAGAGTGTACCAAGCTCTGATACCAATTGAAAAATTGAAATGACTTCTAAAAGTAATGTGTGCATAAGTGTCAACAAAAATTAAAGCACAACGGAAAGTAAATGACACAGATATTTTTGTTGACGAAGTGGAAATTCAGTTAAGAGAAAAACCACTCCGGGGCAGCCAAACCCAGGAATTCCACTATTCAGAAGACAAAGCTAGATACAAGACAGTAACACTCACATGTACCGATGCAGTGGTCGTACCTTGATCTCTGACGTGTAACCCAACACGAACACTTCCCAACCAGGTTCACCTACCTGAAGGGGTCTTCAATGGAACTCCTTACCTTAGAGCCGACCTCTAAGATAGACTTCGGTTTGCAGCACAACACACTTAAAAAACGGCTTCATAGGAGATATCACGTCTCTGAGCTCTAATGGAATTCACACCGAATTCTTGCAGTTCTAAGTGCCCAAGGACCCCTATTTATAGGCTGGGGGTCAGAATGGGCGTCATGCAAATTTTGCCTGGGAGCCGTCCGGATGGTGGACCATGGCTGTCCGGACGGATAACTATGCGACAGGATTTTCTGAGATTTTCGCGGAGAAATCTTTCCTGTATAAGAACATCGTCCGAACGGGATGGCTCAATCGTCCGGACGGACGCACGTCCACTGCAAGTAATTTCCATAACAGGCTTCGAGCGTCCGGACCATGGGGCAGGAGTGTCCGGACGGCTAAACTTCAACACGCAATTTCCATATCTGATGCGCGTGCGTCCGGACCATGAGGGAGAGACGTCCGGACGGTTGAAGTCGAATCGGCAGTTACCATATATGATGCACCAGTGTCCGGACCACAGCTGTCAGATATCCGGATGGTTCATTCTGAACTGCGATTCTTGCCTTACGGAGATACGCGTCCGGAAGGTATACCACATCGTCCGGACGGTTGATTGATCTTCCCTTTCTTGAAACTTGGAAAGAATCAGTGATCCGTTTGAGAACCGATAGGCGTCCGGACGTGCTGCTGAAACGTCCGGACGGAACAAGTTTGCACAGAAGCTTCTCGATACGAAGTAGGTGTCCGGACGGAAGAAGCACGTCGTCCGGACAGGTGATGCTTGTCTGTCTGATGTCCGGATGGAGTGACACGTTGTCCGGGCGGATGGAACAGTAGACAGATGGGCATCCAGACGGGATGACACATCGTCCGGACGGCTGACAGGGAACTTTGTAATTCTTCTTACTTCACTCTGAAAAGTGGAATCCCTATTTGCCGCATCATTACACATAAGTGATTTTCTCCAAACACAGAATAAGGCCAAAATACTAACACTTCCTTACCCATACCTTCTTTACTTGTGAGGCAGGGGTGTGAGCCATGTCCCAATTGATCAGTCTGACTAGGACATTCTTCATCATGTTGACAAGCCCTTCATTGGTCTGATTCTTCTTGGGCTTGTGAGGCTTCACTTTGAAGCATTCGGCTTTGATGTGGCCATACTTACCACAGTGATAGCATGAGGGAGAATCCCTTTGAGGATAATGCCGTTGTTGCCAAAAAACGTGATGGGGCTTAGAAGGTTTAGAGCTAAACTTACCTGTCTTTTGCTCTGTTTTCCTGATCCGAGGCTGCTAATGTCGGATTTGAGGACAGTGTGGCCTGATGTGTCCAGAACACCACAATGATAGCAGGTAGGCTGACTTCGTTTGCTGAAATGTTTCTTGAATGGCTCTGCAAATTTAAGATTAGCATTTTCACAAACAACAAAATCCTTACCTCTTTGATATATATGCCTCCTATGGGGCGGGACATATTTATCTGAAGAGGTTTTATCAATAACGCCCTTTTTGGAGTCCTCCTGCTTCTTCCAAGGTCTATGAGATTTTAACACAACACAATTTGGTCTAATATGACCAATTTTCCCACAATTATGACAAATAGGAACAAACTTACCTTGTGTTCCTGAATCCTTGGAGTTAGGCATCACACATTAAGCAAGAATTTTTAGAACAAGCTGCATCTACTATCACATGCTTAATATACCAACAGAGTCTAATTCAGAATCAGAAGCATGTGAAGTAGAAGTATTTAAATCAGCAGTCAAATCAGGCTTGTTCGAAATATCTGAATGAATACACAGCATGCTTTTCAAATTATCACTTGAGAATTTTTTCAGGAGATCTTCAGATTCTTTTAATTTATTTCCAAGTGTATCAATAATGTCAAACAACATGGTATTCTCAGATCTCAAAGAGTCAATCAAAGCATTAGATTCAGATAACTAAACAATCAAAGACTCTTTTTCTTGCTTCACCTTTTTAAGTTCTTTAGAATGTTGAGCATTCTTCAATTTATTAAAAACTTTAAAAAGCTTAATATCAGAATCTTCATTAGAAAACTGAGAAGAATTCATGATAAAAGGAGTAAAAAAAAATAGAAGTCACAAGAGATGAGGATCACACTCAAGAAATAAATCCTAAACAGAGTGTACCTGCTCTGATACCAATTGAAAAAAATAATATGGACTTCTAATTTTAACAAGTGTTTGTGAACAGTGTGCAACAAAATATTAAATGCGGAATTAAAGGAGATAAATATTTTGTTGACGAAGTGGAAACTCAATTAAGAGAAAAACCACTCCGGAGCAGCCAAACCCAGGATATCCACTATTCAGAAGACAAAGCTAGATACAAGACAGTAACACGTACCTTGATCTCTGACGTGTACCCCAACACGAATGCTTCTCAACCAGGTTCTCCTACCTGAAGGGGTCTTTAATGGAACTCCTTACCTTAGGGCCAACCCCTAAGATAGACTTCACAGCTGATCAAATCACACACTTGGCAAGGCTTTGGGGGAAATATCACGTCTCTAAGCTGTAGAGAATTCACCACCGAATTCTTGCAGTTCTCAGCGCCCAGGGGCCTCTATTTATAGGATGGGGGCTCAAATGAGCGTCAGGCAAAATATACCTGGGCACCGTCCGGACGATGGACATGGGCCGTCTGGACAGACAACTGTACAACAAGATTTTTCGAAAAATTCGATGAGAAATCTTTCCTGTTTAAGTACATTGTCTGGACGAGATGGCACATTGTCCAGACGGTCGCACGTCCGCTACAAGTAATTTCCTTATAAGGGTCTCGAGCGTCCGGACCATGGGGAATGAGCGTTCGGACGACTATTCTTCAACACCCAATTTCCATATCGGTGATGCTTGCGTTCGGACCAAGATAGGCAGTCGTCTGGACGGTTGAAGTCGAATCGGCAATTTCCTTCTTTGATGCACGCGCGTCTGGACCATAGCTGTCAGACGTCCGGAGGGTCATATTTGAATTGCGATTCTTGCCTTACGGAGATGCGCATCCAGACGGGATACCACATCGTCCGGACGGTTGATTGATCTTCCCTTTCTTGGAACTTGGAAAGAAATCATAAACTGATCGAGTACTGGGAGGCGTCCAGACATGCCGCTGAAACGTCCGGACGGTTGCAAGCTGGCCCAGAAACTTCTCGATACAGTATGGGGTCCAGACAGAATGAACACTTCGTCGGACGGATGATACTGGTCTGTGCGTCCGAATGGGATGACACGTCGTCCGGACGGATAGAATAGTGGACAGATGGGCGTTCGGACGGGATGGCTTGATCGTCCGGACGGCTGACAGGGAACTTGAATTCTTCTGACTTGCAGACTTTGAATAGTGGAATCCTTGTTTACAGTATCTTTACACTTAAGTGATTTTGTCCAAACACAGAATGAGGCCAAAATACTAACAGTAATTATAGTAATATGTTTTATAAGCTTTAACTAGTTAGACATGTAAATGGCTCTTGTTGTAATTAACTGTTATGTATTAGATGTATTTCTACTTATGATATGTGTTCCGTTGCACATTGATTATTATATTCTACTGTTAGATGTAACTTTGATAATTAGGTACATGTTATGGGATGTATACCATATGTTGGCTGAGCGACAAGTAGTCATGACACTGTGAAGATCCGTTTGTATGTTTTCAACAAAAAAAAAAAAAAAAAAAAAAAAAGACGGGTAGTCACATTGATGCCCATCCTCAGGGCGAAAAGCGAGCACACTAGCACATCAAGATCAGTGCCTTCTCTCCCCAGCACTGGCTGCTCGCGAAGATTGTTTTGCACAATTTCTGGCCCACAGCTTGTAGGAGTCAGCTTGTATTAAAAAGGGCTCGTTTTCTGTATGCTTTGGCTATGAGGATTCCCCTTTTTCTTGTGCAAGCACATCCTCAACACTATGCTTGATATGAGAGATGATCATTCTATAGGGCATCCTTTTACGTGCTTGGTCATGAAGATCTGTCTTCAGTCTGTGACAGACATCTCTACTAAGCCCAGGATACGAGTTCAGGATCCTTTTGGGAGTTAGACTCTCAAACTTCGATTTGAGGGTCAAGGCGAAGTACCTCAGCCTCCTCCAACTCAGGATGATCAGCATGCAGCAACCTTTTCCTCTCAGACTACTTGATGGAGATCAAGGCACCGCTTTGAAGGATCTCGTTCAAGTACCAATTGGGCCGGTTACGAGAGCACGAGCAAAGAAGTTCAAGGATGTGCTCAACGGACTCATCCAAGAGTTATGGGCTCAAGCAAATTCGGGGAGGCCCATTGAGCGTGGGCAACAAAGAATTGTCACCTTGATTCAAGTTCTAGAAGGATCCGGTCAAGGCTAAGAACTGCTGAGATTGTTCGTTAATTTAGAAGGATTGGATTACAAGACTTATTTTCTTTACCTACCTAAGATCTTTATTTATTTTCTTTCCTTGCTAGGAATTGATTTGGACTTTATTTTCTTTCCTTGCTAGGAATTGATTTGTTTACTTATTAGGATTAGAACTACTTTCTCCGCAAGTAATTTTCTTGTATAAATAGGTGTACCTACCATGTAATGGAGGAGACATTGATGATTCATAAAACTTGTGAGGTTTTATTCTCTTTGGTTCTTTGAAGAACTACTTGAACTTATTGGGATTTCCCGTGGTGTTCATCTCGACTTATCAAACGAAATTTCCACCACCGTTTGTGGCGTCTTCCTTATACCGAGGTTCTTGTTTGTCATAAACAACGGGTCGAGGTTTTTCCATTCGAATCTGTCCTTAGAACGGTCTTGGGTTCCCTTTCGTTGTTGGGTCTCGTTATTCTTGACGGGGTTCACATCACTACTCCTCCTCCTCCTCCATCGTATGATGTTGGTTTTGCTCAGATGATGGATATTTGAGCTCTATTCAGTGGGAGGTCAGCTCTACCAGTGTCAGAATGGAGCAATGTCAGATCGTCATCCAGGAGTGCCTCAAGCACCATCATCCATCTCGTGATGAATGAGGATTGAGTGTTATTGTTACTCATCTTTTATGTGCTTTGTTAGCTCTTATTTTGAGATATTTTACTTTTATTCCTGTTTTGTTGAATATTGGTAATTTTGCTACTGTTTTTTTCAATACTCTGTTTACCCTTTGTCCTTTTGAGACAAAAAGGGGGAGTATTTTTATTTTTGGACCGGGCTTGTATTTTTAAACCGGTCAAGCGTTTTTTGTTCGAGAATGGCCAAAGGGGGAGTTTGTTAGTTTATTGGCTTCATTCTGTTGACAAAAACACTTTATGTAATATTGATGTCTGAAACAAGGTTACCGTATTATTCAAAATCTTCAGTTTATCAGAGTTTATTTCTCTAAAAGATGAAAAGAGCCTTATTATGACAAGTTCAGTGTCACAAGCATCAAGAAGGCAATTTCAAAAGTTCGAGGAAGATTCTGCGTAGTTGACAACTCAGCAAAAGTCGGATCCCATTTTTCTATCCGAATGGCCCAGTGATGCGTCCGGACGCCCTCTAGTGTCTAGAAGATTCTGACAAGCTCAGCGTTGCATCCGCCCGGACGTCAGGACAACATGTCCGGACACTCTTTAGTGTTCGAGAAGGATCCAATTTTTCATTGCAGACACGGATCGGGAAAGACAGCTTGCAATCGTCTGGCCACTAGGGCAACACCGTCCGGACATGGCCTTAATATGCAAATGCGTGAAGCACGTTATGGAAAGGCGGTTGCACAATTCACCGTCCAAACACTCTATGACTCCGTCTGGACGCCGCCTAGAGAAATTTGAATCAGTGGCAATTTAGGTTTTCTAAGCCTATAAATAGAGGCCTCTAGGCATGTATTATTTACAGAATTCGGTGTTGAATTCTCTATAGCTTAGAAAGGGTGTTTAGGGAGATATTGTGAAGATCCGCTAGCTCTCTAGCTATTCCCGGTGTGTGGTTACTTTGTTCGTGGGAAGTCTACCTTAAGGAAGAGCCTTAGGCTAAAGGAATCCAATGAACACTCCTTCAAGTAGAAGACTTAGTTGGGAGGCATTCACGTTGGGTTACGTATCAGAGTGCAAGATACGATCGCTGCATAAGGGTATGTGAGTGTTACTATCTTGTTACTAGCTTTGTCTTCTAAATAGTAGAATTCTTGGGTTTGGCTACCCCGGAGTGATTTTTCTCTTAATTAAGTTTTCACTTCATTAACAAAATATCTGTCTCATTTAAATTCTGCACTTATGATATTTTGTTACACATTGCTCACACACACACACACACCATAAATTAGAAGTCCCTTTATTTTTCAGTTATGATCGTTTGGTCATTAGCATCGAATTTATAAGGTTATGACAGCTTGGTCATTAATCTTTTCAAGGTTTTTGGCTTCTAGCTCTTTAGAACAAAGCTATCTTTCATGGCTATAAAAAAGGCTCACTAGAGAGCAGTTGAAAATATATACATATTTTTACGTAGTTATATATATATATATATTGAAGGGTTGTTCATTTGGCCTTCGTACTTGGAAGTGTATCATTAACGAAGGTAGACGAGAAAAGATTGAAAAACGTTGTCTAGTGTGCTCGTCTGCAGTAGGCATTTGGATGAGCTACCAGACGAGGTTTCCCGGTGTGCTTGTTCGTTATGGCATTCGGATAAGCTACGAACAAGGTTAGTCAGTGTGATTCATTCATTGTGGCATTCAAGTGAGAGCTATCAAATGAGTTCGGTCATAGTTGCTTGTCCATAGTTGGTTTGAACGAGCCATTAAGACGAGTGTTGAAAGAACTGCTCGTCCGAAGTTACGAATAATGCTTGTTATTGAGCGAGTTACTTACTCGTTCGGACGAGCCACTTAATCATTTAGATGGGTTGCCGCAAAATATAAATACGTGGCTTCAGATTGTAGAAACCAAATTCTCCCCCTCATTTCTCATTTTCATTCATTCTCTTGGTGGGTGTCCACCATTTTAGGGTTTGGGTGCTAAGGGAGGAGTTCTTCACCATTTTTGAGCTTCAAGTAGTGGAATCTTGGTGTTGGAGCTCCAATTTCTCTATTTATCAAGATATGAAATAAACCCTATATTTTTTTTAAAGCTAAGTTAATTATTTAGGTAATGATGCTTAACCCTAGAATTGCCTTAGGGTTTTTGAGTGTGAGGTAGGGATTTACACAATCCCTGAGCTTCGGATAGGAGATTCTCGGTTGGAACCTCGATTTCTTTGTTTGTCAAATGTAAGAATTGAAACCAAAGTTTTGCTTGAGTTGGGTCAAATTGGGGGTTGTGATGTTAAAAACCCTAGATTTTCCTAAAGATTGGGTTAATTGGGTGTGTAGTGGTAAGTATCCCTAAGTTACTTTAGGTTTTAAAAGAAGTAAAGTGCTGCTTGAGGTGTTTGAACACTATGGAGTTTTACCAAGGTTGATATGGGTTTGAGTCTAATTTTGTAATGCAATGTGATATTACAGTGTGTTCTTGAGTTAGGGATCCTTCTCAGCTATCTAGGATATTTGTAAGTACTTATTGAGGAAAAATATAATTGCTTTAAAGCATGATTATATGTTTCACATGAGCTGAATATTTTGTGAATGAACATGATTATATGTACTTTTGATGATTTTACATGTATTAAGAAATGATGTTGCATAATGAATGATTATAATGACAAAAGATTTCTTGCTTTTATGAAAATGTTAAGATGTTGCATATGGATGTTCGAATGGGAATAAGCTACTAAGTTCAAAACAAAATGAATTAAGAATGTAAAGAATCCGAATAAGATATTAATATATTGAGGCTACAAGCCCCAATATTTGCGGAGTACGGGCCATAGTTTTGTTAACTTAATAATATCGGGACTACGGAACCTAAACTGGTGGAGTATGCACCCGAATGTTGAAACAAAGGCGAGAATGTTTATCATGGGGAGTACGGGCCTCTGGTAAGCCGAAGAGAGTACGGGCCCTTATAGGGGACATGAGAAAGAATGGAAAAGATAATCAATACAAAAAAAAGAAAAAAAAAATTGCATTGCATGAGATTTGTATTGATGTTTATGAACTATTTTCTTCCTTAGAAGTGCTTGTATGTATGTGTTTCGCTAAATGGATCGTGGAATGCATGTATGTGTGTAAATGAGTTATATGATATAGAAGATATGTTCTAGGCTTCCATGTATTCGTATGTATATATTTTTGGGGCTAGATGCGGAATATATCTATATATATAACTACAGTTTAGGTACCTTAGAGAAGCCTTGGATAGTGCACATTTACATTGCATCAGGAAAGCAGCTATCTAGTAAAGATGCAGCAGAAAAAATCAGCTCATATCCGACTTAGAAACTTAAGCATATGAATGTATATTCTATCACAGCACAAAGAACTGTTTAAAACAAATAAATATACATGAGAGAGCTGAAACCTTTAGAAGAAACCTTGCATCAAATCCCCTTTTCCTTTTTCTTTTTTTTTTTTTTTTTTTTCCTTTTTTTTCTTTTTCATGAACATACATAAAAAGAAAAGACAATCAGTCCAAGCATGTAGGGTAAGGGCAAACCTGACCTCAGGGAGAAAGGTTTACCTATACCAAGACGAAAAAGCAGTCGCCTGACGTGGTTTGTCTGTCATCCCTATGAAATACCTGCAGAAATTTCTCAAGACAACAAGAGAAATTATATAAGGATAGACAAACTGGTTCCATAACAAATATGCAAAGCATGCACAGGATATGACAATATAAAAGATGCAATCCAAGTGTACCTGACATGCACTAGGATTTAGGAACCACAATCCTAGGCATGTGTGCCCTTACCTACTAGGTGGGTCCGCTCCCCCTTGGGAAATGAGTGTACCTATCCTGTCCTCCATCCTTCGGCTGCAATTCCATATATCTGATCAAGTTCCGCATAAAGCTGCCACCAATGAGCAATTCTTCATAGGATGGATCCATTTTAGGTGTCTGCGGCTTTTCCTTGTGATGCTGAGATTTGTTCTTCTTTGGCAACCAGGCCTAGTTTATAGTGTTAGTTTGTGATTGGCCTCATTCTGTTTGGACAAAATCACTTGTATGTAAAGATGCTGTTTTACAAGGGATTCCACTATTCAGAAGTGTTTCAGAAGATTCTGCAGTCAGAAAAGTTGGTTCCCTGTCAGCCGTCCGGACGATCGTGCCATCCCGTCCGTACGCCCATCTGTCCACTGTTCCATCCGTCCGGATGCCCAGACAGACCTAGCATCATTCGTCCAGACGACGTGGATTTCCGTCCGGACCCTCTACTGTATTGAGAAGCTTCTGTTCCAGCTTGCATCCATCCAAACATCTCAGCAGCCCGTCCGAACGCCTTTCAGTATTCGACCAAGCTTCAGATTCTTTCCAAGTTCATTTATGGGAAGATTGATGGAACCGTCCGAACGACGTGGATTCCCGTCCGGACGCATGTGCATCTGATATGGAAATTGCGGATTTAACTTCAACCGTCTGGGCGCCTGCCTATCATGGTCCGGACGCGCGCACCACAGATATGGAAATTGCGTGTTGAAGATCAACAGTCTAGACGTCCATCCCCCTTGGTCCGGACACGCGAAAGCCTTATATGGAAATTATTTGCAGCAGACATGCGACCATCCGGACGATAGTGTCTCACCGTCCAGACGCAGCTCTCAAACAGGAAAGATTTTCAGCGAAAATCTCAAAAATTCTGGTCGCACAGTTGTCCGTCCGGACGGCTCAGGTTCACCGTCCAGACGGCGTCCGTACATATTACTGCAGTCGCCCATTTGAAACCTCAGCCTATAAATAGAGGCCCTGGGCATTGAGAACTGCAAGAATTCGGTATTGAATTCCTTCAGAGCTTAGAGAGTTATTTTGTGAAGTTATCGGAGCTGACTTGTACTCTCTCAAGCCTTTGCAAGTGTGCTGTTGCTGCGCTACAACTGAAGCCTATCTTAGGGGACGGCCCTAAGGTAAAGGGTTCCATTGAAGACTCCTTCAGGTAGGAGACCTGGTTGGGAAGCGTTCGTGTTGGGTTACACGTTAGAGAGCAAGGTACGACCACTGCATCGGGTGTATGTGAGTGTTACTATCTTGTATCTAGCTTTGTCTTCTGAATAGTGGATATCCTGGGTTTGGCTGTTCTAGAGTGGTTTTTTTCATCTTGAGTTTCCACTTCGTTAACAAAAATTCTCGTGTTATTTATTTTCCGCATTGTTATTTTTGTTAACACGTAAAGCACACACTTGCCTTTTATTTTAGAAGTCAATTTCATTTTTCATATAGGAGCAAACCTCTATTATTGTCGCTGATGCCTTGGAGCAAGAAATCTTGCATGAGGTCCAGACTTTCTAGGTTGGTCCTTCTGACGCTGAGGACCCCTAGGCCTGACATGACTATTAACTCCACATTGATGACATATAGGAGTTTTGTGCACTGGTGGATCATACCTTGATAGTTTCCTCTGAGACTGATGCTTCCTAGGAGGTTGGTGCTAGCAGAATCTTTCTTTGGCAACTCCTTCTTCACTTTAGGCCTTTGAACAAGTATGTTTGGGAACTTGGGTCGGATGTGCCCGTTCAACCGACAGTGATGCAAATAGGGACAAACTTTTGAGTGGGTAGTCTCCAAACATATTTTTTCTTGGAATGTTCTTCAACATCTTTCTCCTTCTTAGGAGCATTCTTCTTATTCCAAGTTCTTGGGAATTTTAACTGACCACAATTTGGTCTAATATGTCCCACCATCCCACAATGATGACATGTAGGTAGGCTTCTCTTTGTAGAATGCTTAGATTTCACAGGTGTAGTATTATCATTCTCACAAGAAACCATAATAGCCTTACCTTTGTCATTCTGAGGCTCTGAACTTGAGGGCTTCACAAACACAATTCTGGAAGTAGAAGCAATGTTGGTGGAATCAGTAGCTACATACCAGAGACTAGTTTTGTCAGTTGAGCACTTCTAACTTGTCAGCATCTGAGCTAGCTTGTTGTCTGAGAACTTCTCCAACTGTAACTGTGCATCCATCAGTTTATCTTCCGAGTCTGTGATCTTCTGAAGTAATGTGTCTCTTTCTGTCTTCATAGTGTTCATCTTCATCACCTTCTTCTGATTGGACTCTCTCATCTTCATGAGTTTCATGTACAAGACACAATCTTCCTCTTTTAGTTTTTTGTCACTGTGCTCAGAGTAATGAAGATCGTCCTAATCTTCATGTGGAGCCACACAAGCTAGAAAATTCTCAGGAGATTCTTCTTCTTTCTCAAACTCATCACTGAGAGTTGCAATGTAGGCCTTCTTCCCCTTAGCCTGCTTAAGATTTGCACATTCAATTCTCATGTGCCCAAAGCCGGAGCACTCACAACATCTATGACCTCTAGGATCATCCTTCTCTTCTTCTTCTGGCTCGGCTTCACTGGGAGTTTCCCTCAGTCCTTCGATGAATTTATCAGTTTTCATTAATTTATTGATCATGTTGGCGATCATGGCTAATTTATCTTCTTCTTCATTGTCTGAGTCTTCATCAGAGGAGTCAGAGGAGACTCTGCTTTTAGTCGTTTTGAAGGCCATCCCCTTGCTGGGGAGGAGGCCTCTCGGTTAGAGCTTCTTTTTTAGGATAGGGAGGTCTTAGAGGTGGTGAAAGGTATCAATAGAGATAAGGCTCCAAGCCCTGATGGCTTCCCTATGGCTTTCTTCCAAGATTGATGGGATGTGATCAAGACTGATATCATGAGGGTCTTTTCTAACTTTCATGCTCATAGTAAACGTGAAAAGCCTCAATTTCATTGCCCTAATCCCAAAGACTTTTGAGGCATTTTAACTCACGGACTTCCAGCCTATTAGCCCTATGAGTGGTGTTTACAAGATCATTGCTAAAGTTTTTGCTAATAGAATGAGTCGTGTTATGGAGAAAATCATCTCAAAGCCTCTGAACCCTTTTGTTAAAGGTTGACAAATTCTGGACTTAGTCCTCATTGCCAGTGAATGTTTGGATAGCGGTATCAAGTCTTGTGTTCCTAGAGTGCTTTGTAGGCTGGATATTACGAAGGCCTTTGATCACATCAACTGGAAGTTGTTATTGTACATGTTGAGAAGGTGTGGTTTTGGGGAGAAAATGGGTCTCATGTATAGCACACTGCATTTCTTCTGTGCGCTTCTCCATTTTGGTTAATGGATCTCTGTTTGATTTCTTCAGTAGTTTTGGTGGGCTGAGACAAGTCGATCCTTTATTTCCCCTTCAGTTTCTGGTGGTCATGGAGGCTTTGTTCAAAATGTTTTCTGCTACTATTGACAAGGACCGTCTTGTAGGCTTTTCGATGGGATCTAAGCTCCACGTGGTTAATATCTCACACTTGTTGTTCGCAGATGATACTTTGGTTTTTTGTGAAGCCAACCCTGACCATCTTCGCTATCTGCGTGTCCTTTTATTATGCTTTGAAGCTGTTCCTTGCTTAAAGGTTAACCTGGCCAAATTAGTCTTGGTTCCTATGGGCAATTCCTGTGGGCAACGTGGATAATGTGGCTGAGTTGGCTGACATCTTGGGCTACGAGACTTCCTATCTGCCTCTAAAATATCTTGGTATGCCACTAGAGAGGCATGCTACAAATCAAAGTCTATTTGGGATGGCATTGTGGAACCTTAACTCCGTCATTTACCCCTCCAATTTCAATTAAATATTCCACGTGATATACATTTTAAACTTTTATTTGTAACGACTCACCCACAACAACACAATATTGTCCACTTTTGACGACCCTCAAACCAAACTTCCAGGAGGTCACCCATCCTGGTACTACTCTCACAGAAGCACGCTTAACTGCGGAGATCTGATAGGTTCATGGCTATCATGTTGTGTTAAGAATGGTGTAAATATACATATAAGCACATACGCATTCCCATACTCAGGCGATGTGGAACGCCACAATCACCCCCTTGAGGACCCAATGTAACCATTGGCGACCCTCATGTGATCACCCCATTCTTGGCGTCCCAGCGAGTATTCGCTAGCAACCCTCATGGGTTTGTGTACAGTCCCTTCATCTCAAGCTGGACGATGGCTCTGATTCCATTTGTAACGACCCACACCTAAGACACAATATTATTTGCTTTGTACTCCCTCGAACCAGACTTCCTAGGAGGTCACCCATCCTGGAACTACTCTCACAGAAGCACACTTTACTGTGGAGTTGATAGATATAAGCCATCATGGCTTTAAAACGTGTTGTGTCAAGAAGTATACAAATATACATATAAGTACATCCCCATTCCTATGTGATGTGGAGCATTACAATCACCCCGTCTTAGGACCTAATGTGACGACCCAAATTTTTTTTTTTTTTTTTTTTTTTTTTTTTTTTTTTTTTTTTATATACAAACATAAATGGATCATCACAATGGCACGACTATTTGTCGTTCAGTCAACATATTGTATACATCCATAATATGTACTTGATATTCAGAGTTACATCTATGCAGCGGATTACATATCCATAGCGGAAACACATTTATATATATAATTGTTAATTACAACAAAAAAAGCCATACACAAGTCTATCTGTTTAAGGCTTAACAAAATATTAGTTACTTAACAAAAGTATGGCAAACACATGTCTGTCACAAGCGACATGTATAAACAAAATAATATATACAAAAGGACGGACAATCCGTGGTCCATTACATTACAACTGTCGCGTCGGGCTTCAGTCGTAATATCCTAAGTAGTTAGCTATGGGTCATCCTCTACATCCACTGAACCTGCAGCCAAAGCATCAATGTTTGCATGGTTGTTGGGTTAATCACATCCGCACAGGTGAAAGTATGAGTTTACTACCTTAGCAATCAATTATTGAGGTCTCAATAGTATAAACCTCACTAAGTTTTCGTATAGAACCTACTTTTCCTTTTATCATTCAATTACTAACAGCTATCAATTTTTTTAGTCATAAAAATCCTTCCCTTGAAAACATAACATAGATGATAAAGTAAACACCGAGATTTCATAAATCCCTGAAAGCATACTATGTGGGTATGAACATATATAAAAGTTCTAGTAGTTTAATGCCTTTAAAACATATGCAATCTAGCCGTAAGCATTGTTAGTTTTTGATTGACAACATTCTGTTGACAAAAATCACTATTATGTATTGTTGCTGCTTTCACAGGGATGCCGTATATTTCAGAGTCTTCAGATATTTATAGTTTATTTCTCTGATGTGGAGAGAGTCATATTATGACAAGTTGCAAGTGTCACAAGATTCATGAAGGCTATTTCAGTGTTCAAGGAAGATTTTGTGTAGATCCCAAGCAACCATCAGGACGATGTGGTGTTCCCGTCCAAACGCTCTTCAATTAGCAACATCCGTCCGGAAGACGAGAACTTTCCGTCCGGACGCCTATGAGTGTCTAGAAACTTTGAACTGTTCAAGATTGCATCCGTCCAAATGTAATGGCAAATCGTCCGGACACTATTAAGAGTTCGAGAAGAATCCAGTGTTCAAGTGCATATGTTCGGACGACGTGGCAATACCATCCGGTCGCCATTTAGTGTTCAACAAGTAGTTGGATTTCATGTTCAGACACGGATTGGGAAACTGAAACCGTCCAGACGAAAGGGCAACACCGTCCGGACGCACTTCAGGCTTCCAAGAAGATTTATGCGCACGTCTCAGTGTTTTTATCATAACTCTCTGTTCGAATATCGGATTGAGACGAAATTGGTGTCGTTGGAAAGCTAAGGAAAAATCCTACAACTTTAATGTCTGGACGACGTCCCGACAGAAAGAGAGTAGCGTCTGATGGAAACCAAGGAGCTGGACATGCTGATCATACACATGGGAATGGGGCTGAAGTTGTGCAAGACCCTTTGTCACTTCCTAGTGGCCCAATTACAAGACTTAGAGCCAAACGTTTCAAGGAAGCACTAAATGGGCTAATCCAAGAGAATTGGGCTGATTCTAAAAAGACCAAGATGGGCTCAAATAATAATCAAGGCTTAGTCCATGTCATCAAAGCAGTTGAAGAGGATAATTAGCATGCAAAAACGTGACCAGCTTGGTTTGACCATTAAAGGGTGTGAACTCGTTGAGTTTCAAGGATATTAAATAGGGGAATGAACTTGGTCTTGGCTGGTTATGAATTTAGTCATTTAGTTATTTTGGTTGCCTCTAGAAGTCCAAAGAGACCTAAAAATATTGGGACTTGTTTATGTTGGCACTTGTGTTGCTTTTAAAGCTATAATTAAGACTTTTCCTATTCTTGGAGGGTTGTTCCAAGTATATATATGGGCATAACGAATTTTGTAAGGGATATAGAATTTTGTTTTCAGAAAATTATTATTGTGAGGTCTTGTGTTCCTCTTTGTTCTTGAAAGAACTTTTTGAGCTTATCAAGTTAATCTTGTGGCGTTCAAACAACCAAACTTATCACCTTGATTCTTGAAGAGATTCAGATTCTTGGTGTGGCGTTTCAATCCTTCGTAGTCTTGGTTTCTCATCTAGTTAGGTGACGGGTCAAGCCTCAACAATTCTTGTCTACACGATCTTGGGGTTTCAAACCATCATTGCTATCGGGTTTCATCACATTTGTTGGTGGAGTTCATATCAGAAGCTGAGCGTACATTGGAAGATATTCCAATGGCGTGCAATTACCCAGACGTGTTTGCCGAGGTTGTGACAGGATTGCCACCTGATCGTGAGATTGAGTTTACCATCATCGATTTGATCCCGGGAACTCAACCCATTCACAAAGCACCTTATCGCATGGCGCCCGCCGAGTTGAAAGAGCTAAAGAAACAACTCCAAGAACTTTTGGACAGAGGATTCATACGCCCAAGCGTATCACCGTGGGGAGCACCGGTGATACATCCTCACCCTTACCGGCTTCAGTGGCTGAATGAATGTGGCGAAATCAAGGTGACAAGGCAAGTGTTGGTGGCATTATCCATTGGCAAATATGAGGATGAGGTGCTTTGTGATGTGGTTCCTATGCATGCATGCCATTTATTGTTGGGAAGACCATGGCAGTATGATCGGAGGGTTACGCATGATGGATTCACAAATAGGTATTCTTTCACTCTTAAAAGGCAACCCATTACTCTTGTGCCATTAACTCCAAAACAGGTCATGGAGGACCAACTAAAGTTACAAAGATCAAATGAAAAGAAAAAAGAAAAAGAAAGGAAGGCCGAAAGTGGAAAAAAAAGAGTTGAAAAAAAAAGAAAGAGAGAAAAACATTGATCAGAGTGAAAAAGAAAGAGAGAGGATTTCGGCCATAGTGAGAGCAAGAGAGGAAAAATTCAGTTACATTGCAAAAAAAAGTGAGATCAAGAGAGCATTATTTTCACACCAGCCCCTTATTGTACTCATGTACAAGGAGGCTCTTTTATGTACTAATGATCTCGTCGGTACTTTGCCGAGCAATATTGTTTCTCTTTTGCAGAAGTTTGAAGATGTCTTTCCCGAAGAGGTACCTAGTGGCTTACCTCCAATCCGAGGGATTGAACATCAAATTGATTTCATACCCGGTGCATCAATTCCTAACCGACCTGCTTATAGGAGCAATCCTGAGGAGACCAAGGAACTTCAGAGGCAAGTAGGTGAATTATTGGAGAAGGGGTATGTGCGTGAAAGCATGAGTCCTTGTGCGGTCCCGGTGCTATTAGTTCCTAAGAAGGATGGAACATGGAGAATGTGTGTTGACTGCCGGGCCATCAACAACATAACGGTAAAGTATCGTCATCCTATTCCTAGGTTAGATGATATGCTGGATGAATTGCATGGTTCTTGTGTCTTTACAAAAATTGATCTTAAGAGTGGATATCATCAAATTAGGATGAAGGAAGGTGATGAATGGAAAACTGCTTTTAAAACTAAATATGGTTTGTATGAATGGTTAGTGATGCCTTTCGGCTTAACTAATGCGCCAAGCACATTTATGCGTTTGATGAACCATGTTTTGCGTGCATTTATTGGCAGATTTGTAGTTGTGTATTTTGATGATATCCTAATTTATAGCAAAAACTTGGAAGAACATGTGATGCATTTAAAATCTGTTTTGGAAATCTTGAGGAAAGAAAAGTTGTTTGCTAATCTCAAGAAGTGCACCTTTTGCACGGATAAGTTTGTGTTTCTTGGTTTTGTTGTTAGTAAGAGAGGAATTGGGGTGGACGAGGAAAAGGTGAAGGCAATCCAAGAGTGGCCAACGCCTACAACAATCAGCCAAGTGAGGAGTTTCCACGGCTTAGCTAGCTTCTATAGACGGTTTGTGCGTGATTTTAGTAGCTTAGCCGCCCCTCTTACTGAAGTCATCAAGAAAAATGTGCCGTTTAAGTGGGGAAAAGAACAAGAAAATGCATTTAATCTGATCAAAGAAAAGTTAACTAATGCACCTTTGCTTGTTTTACCTAACTTTGCTAAAACTTTTGAAATTGAGTGTGATGCTTCAGGAATAGGTATTGGAGCTGTTTTGATGCAAGGTGGTCATCCAGTTGCTTATTTCAGTGAAAAGTTGAGTGGGGCAGCCCTAAATTACCCCACTTATGATAAGGAAATGTATGCCTTGGTAAGGGCTTTGGAAAATTGGCAGCACTATCTATGGCCAAAGGAATTTGTGATTCACACAGATCATGAATCTTTGAAGCATTTGAAAGGACAGCAAAGGTTGAACAAACGCCATGCCAAGTGGGTGGAATTCATTGAAACATTTCCTTATGTGATCAAATACAAGCAAGGTAAGGAAAATGTGGTGGCTGATGCATTGTCCCGAAGGTATGCTTTACTTTCCATTTTAGATACAAAATTGCTTGGCTTTGAATATATTAAGGATTTGTATGCACAAGATTCTGATTTTGCTGATGTGTTCAATGCATGTGAAAAAGTGGCGTTTGATAAGTTTTATAGGCAAGATGGATTTTTGTTTCGGGAAAATAAACTGTGTGTGCCTATGTGTTCTTTGCGTGAATTGCTTGTGAGAGAAGCTCATGGTGGTGGTTTGATGGGTCATTTTGGTGTAGCTAAGACTTTAGGAATTTTGCATGATCATTTTTTTTGGCCTCATATGAAACGTGATGTGGAAAGAATCTGTGAGAAGTGTATCACGTGTAAACATGCTAAGTCTAAGTTGAAACCCCATGGTTTGTACACCCCTTTGCCAATACCTAGTGAACCTTGGACTGATATTTCTATGGATTTTGTTTTAGGTTTACCTAGGACTAAGAGGGGGAGAGATTCAATTTTTGTGGTGGTAGATAGATTTTCCAAGATGGCACACTTCATTGCTTGTCATAAAACTGATGATGCATCACATATAGCTGATTTGTTCTTCAAAGAAATTGTTAAGTTACATGGCATGCCTAGGACCATTGTTTCTGATAGGGATGCAAAGTTTTTGAGCTACTTTTGGAAGACTTTGTGGGGAAAGTTGGGAACCAAATTGTTGTTTTCTACTGCTTGTCATCCACAAACGGATGGTCAAACTGAAGTAGTAAATAGAACTTTGTCTTCTTTGTTGCGTGCTATCATTAAAAAGAATTTGAAAACATGGGAAGATTGTTTGCCACATGTTGAATTTGCTTACAATAGAAGTATACATTCTGCAACTAAGTTTTCACCATTTGAAATTGTTTATGGCTTTAACCCATTGTCACCTTTGGATTTAACTCCTTTACCTTTGAGTGAACGTGTGAACTTAGATGGCAAAAAGAAGGCAGAATTTGTAAAGATGATTCATGAAAAGGCACGGCTGAACATTGAAAGGAGGACTCAACAATATGTCCATCAAGCCAACAAGGGACGCAAGAAGGTAGTATTTGAACCAGGAGATTGGGTTTGGTTACACTTAAGGAAGGAACGTTTTCCAGAGAAACGGCGTTCAAAACTCCTACCTCGGGGTGACGGACCATTCCAAGTAGTGGAGCGCATCAATGATAATGCCTACAAGCTTGACTTACCGAGTGAGTATGGTGTTAGTGCAAGCTTTAATGTTGCTGATTTGTCTCCATTTGATGTAGGTGATGATTTGAGGACAAATCCTTCTCAAGAGGGGGAGAATGATGGAAACCAAGGAGATGGACATGCTGATCATACACATGGGAATGGGGCTGAAGTTGTGCAAGACCCTTTGTCACTTCCTAGTGGCCCAATTACAAGACTTAGAGCCAAACGTTTCAAGGAAGCACTAAATGGGCTAATCCAAGAGAATTGGGCTGATTCTAAAAAGACCAAGATGGGCTCAAATAATAATCAAGGCTTAGTCCATGTCATCAAAGCAGTTGAAGAGGATAATTAGCATGCAAAAACGTGACCAGCTTGGTTTGACCATTAAAGGGTGTGAACTCGTTGAGTTTCAAGGATATTAAATAGGGGAATGAACTTGGTCTTGGCTGGTTATGAATTTAGTCATTTAGTTATTTTGGTTGCCTCTAGAAGTCCAAAGAGACCTAAAAATATTGGGACTTGTTTATGTTGGCACTTGTGTTGCTTTTAAAGCTATAATTAAGACTTTTCCTATTCTTGGAGGGTTGTTCCAAGTATATATATGGGCATAACGAATTTTGTAAGGGATATAGAATTTTGTTTTCAGAAAATTATTATTGTGAGGTCTTGTGTTCCTCTTTGTTCTTGAAAGAACTTTTTGAGCTTATCAAGTTAATCTTGTGGCGTTCAAACAACCAAACTTATCACCTTGATTCTTGAAGAGATTCAGATTCTTGGTGTGGCGTTTCAATCCTTCGTAGTCTTGGTTTCTCATCTAGTTAGGTGACGGGTCAAGCCTCAACAATTCTTGTCTACACGATCTTGGGGTTTCAAACCATCATTGCTATCGGGTTTCATCACATTTGTTGGTGGAGTTCATATCAAAAACAACTCTGGGGCAGCCAAACCGAGGAATTCCACTATTCAGAAGACATAGCTAGATACAAGACTGTAACACTCACATGTACCGATGCAGTGGTAGTACCTTGATCTCTAACGTGTAACCCAACACAAACGCTTCCCAACCAGGTTCTCCTACCTGAAGGGGTCTTTAATGGAACTCCTTCATCTTAGGACCAACCCCTAAGATAGACTTCACAGCTGATCAAATCACACACTTGGCAATGCTTTAGAGGAAATATCACGTCTCTAAGCTGTAGCGAATTCACCACTGAATTCTATGTTGAAAGCATATGTCAAGCCTCTTATTTATAGGCTTAGGAAACCCAAAATCGACTCAAAAACGGAGTCTGAAACACACGGGTCCGGACGGGAGCTAGGGCCGTCCGGACGGGCCAAGTTTTTCTTGTCCGGAAAGTAATTCTGGAATTTTCTGCAAGGCCTTCCGGATGGAATTTTCTTGTCTCATTTAAATTCCGCATTTAAGATATTTGTTTGAACACAAACACACACACTTGGTTTGTTTAAGAAGTCAATAATTTATTTTCAATTGGTATCAGAGCAGGTTACGCTTGTGTTTAAATTTATTTCTTGAGTGTGATCCATGACTTCTTCTAACATAAATCTTCCTGAGTTTTCTGAAGATGATTCTTATGATTGCTCTAAAGATACATTTTTAATAGGTAAACTCTTTAAGAAATCCAATAGAGAACTCAAGAAGATTAAGCAAGAAAGAGTCTTTGTTTTTACAATTATCTGAATCACATGTTATGATTGACTCTTTGAAATCTGAGAATACCATGTTTTTTGACATTATTGATACACTTGAGAATAAATTAAAAGAATTTGAAGATCTCTTGAAAAAATTCTCTAGTGATAATTTAAAGAGCATGCTTTATATTCATTCAGATATTCCTCCTAACAAGCCTGATTTAGTTGTTGCTAATTTTAGTGCTTCTGCTTCACATGCTTCTGATTCTGAATTAAATTCTATTGTTATTAAGCCTGTGATAGTAGGCATTGCTTATTTGGATAATTCTGCAAAATTCTTGCTTAAATAATTGTGTGAAGCCTAACTCCAAGGATTCGGGAATACAAGGGAAGTTTGTTCCTATTTGTCATCATTATGGGAAGGTTGGTCATATTAGACCAAAGTGTAATCTGTTAAAATCCCACAGACCTTGGAAGAAGCAGGAGGATTCCAGAAAGGGCTTTATTGAGAAAACATCTTCAGATAAATGTTCCGCCCCATAGGAGGCATATATCTCAAAGAGGTAAGGACTTTGTTATTTGTGAAAATGCTAATCTTAAATTTGCAGAGCCCTTCAAGAAGTATTTCAGCAAACGAAGTCAGCCTACCTGCTTTCCTTGTGGTGTCTCTGGACACATCAGGTCACACTGTCCTCAGATCCGACATCAGCAACC
This sequence comes from Alnus glutinosa, assembly GCF_958979055.1. Lineage (NCBI taxonomy): Eukaryota > Viridiplantae > Streptophyta > Magnoliopsida > Fagales > Betulaceae > Alnus > Alnus glutinosa. The sequence continues at coordinate 30,664,089 of NC_084886.1, forward strand.
TCAGATCTAGAAACCAGAGCAAAAGACAAGTAAGTTGATGTGAACCCCGTCAAGAATAACGAGACCCAACAACAAAAGGGAACCCAAGATCGTTCTATGAACAGATTCGAATGGAAGACCTCGACCCATTGTTTATGACAAACAAGAACCTCGGTATAAGGAAGACGCCAGAATCGGTGGTGGAAACTCCGTTTGATAAGTCAAGATGAACGCCACGGGAAATCCCGATAAGTTCGAGTAGTTCTTCAAAGAACCAAAGAGAATAAACCTCACAAGTTTTATGAATAATCAATGTCTCCCTTTTTTTTTACAACCACATTCTGAAATAGGCTTTACAAAAGACTAGCAAGCTCACGCAATCTCTTGCGGTCCAAGCAATTATTTGGGCGACAAACCCATTATGGAAAACTTAGAAATATCAAATCAAAATATACTTAAACATCTAACTTGAATAAGGCATGAAATCGTTCTAAATATGGTACTCTTCATATTTCCATGCCGGTTCACCATCAATTATCTTTGTGGTCCAACATATTTCCATGTCAGTCCACCATCAATTTATTCCGCATCAATTTGGTTTAGATTTCCTGCGATTGTTTTCTTGCCAATTCTTAGCCTTGACCGGATCCTTCTAGAACTTGAATCAAGGTGACTATTCTTTGTTGCCCACGTGGATCATGCTCAATGGGCCTCCACGAATTTCCTTGAGCCCATAACTCTTGGATGAGTCCGTTGAGCACATCCTTGAACTTCTTTGCTCGTGCTCTCGTAACCGGCCCAATTGGTACTTGAACGAGATATTTCGAAGCGGTGCCTTGATCTCCATCATTCCCCTCCTCTTGAAAAGGATTTGCCCTCAAATCATCACCTGTATCAAAAGGACTCAAATCAGTAACATTAAAAGTGGCACTTACATTGTACTCACCAGGTAAATCTAGCTTGTAAGCATTGTCATTGATACGCTCGAGGACTTGGAAAGGTCCATCTCCTCTTGGGAGCAATTTGGAACGTCTTGTCACCGGGAATCTTTCTTTTCTCATATGCAGCCAAACCCAATCTCCGGGTTCAAAAACCAGGTTCCGACGTCCCTTGTTGGCTTGTGTGGCATATTGTTCCGTTCTTCGCTCAATGTTGAGTCTTGCTTTCTCATGAATCTGCTTCACAAAGTCAGCTTTCTTTTTGCTATCTAAATTAACGTGCTCCGTCAAAGGTAAAGGAGATAAATCCAATGGAGTTAAAGGATTAAACCCATACACAATTTCAAATGGCGAAAATTTGGTAGCAGAATGAACAGCTCTATTATATGCAAACTCAACATGTGGTAAACATTCTTCCCATGTTTTGATGTTCTTTCTAATGATTGCCCTCAATAGAGTAGACAAAGTCCTATTTACTACTTCAGTTTGACCATCAGTTTGTGGATGACAAGTAGTGGAAAACAATAGCTTGGTGCCTAGCTTACACCACAAAGTCTTCCAAAAATAGCTCAAGAACTTAGCATCTCTATTCGAAACAATTGTCCTAGGCATGCCATGTAATCTCACAATCTCTCTAAAGAACAAATTAGCAACATGTGAAGCGTCATCCGTTTTGTGACATGGAATAAAATGTGCCATTTTAGAAAATCTATCCATGACCACAAAAATTGAATCTCTTCCACATTTAGTCCTAGGCAATCCTAACACAAAATCCATTGAAATATCAATCCAAGGCTCACTAGGAATTGGTAAAGGAGTATACAAACCGTTGGGCTGCACTTTGGATTTAGCTTGCCTAAGTGTGACACATCTACCACAAATCCGTTCGACATCTCGTTTCATGTGAGGCCAATAGAAGTGCTCCTGCAAAATAGCTAAAGTCTTTGCAACTCCAAAATGTCCCATTAATCCCCCACCATGTGATTCCTGCACTAATAACTCCCTCATTGAACAATTAGGCACGCATAGCTTATTTTCTCGAAATAGGAATCCATCAAGCCTAAAGAACTTACCAAAGGTGATTTTCTCACAACCTCTATATTCCTCACAAAATTCGTGGTCTTCAGCATATAATTCTTTAATGTGTTCAAAACCAAGCAATTTTGCATCAAGTGTGGAGAGTAAGGCATACTTGCGAGAAAGTGCATCGGCGACTACATTCTCCTTACCTTGCTTGTATCGAATGACGTATGGAAACGTCTCTATGAACTCCACCCATCGCTCATGCCTTTTGTTTAGCTTGTGTTGGCCCTTCAAGTGTTTCAAGGACTCATGATCGGTGTGAATCACGAACTCCTTAGGCCATAGATAGTGCTGCCATGTCTCTAAAGCCCGAACCAATGCATACAACTCCTTGTCATAAGTTGGGTAGTTTAAGGCTGCCCTGCTGAGTTTCTCGCTGAAGTAAGCGATTGGTCGTCCTTCTTGCATAAGAACGGCGCCTATACCAATAAGCATCACATTCAATTTCAAACGTTTTAGAAAAGTTAGGTAAAGACAACAAAGGTGCGTTAGTCAGCTTCTCTTTGATTAATTGAAATGCTTTCTCTTGTTCTTCTCCCCACCGAAATCCAACGTTCTTCTTGATCACTTCAATAAGCGGTGCGGCTAAGCTACTGAAGTCCTTCACGAACCGCCGGTAGAAACTAGCAAGTCCATGAAAACTACGAATATTATCGACACTTGTGGGGCTCGACCAATCTTGGATTGCTCGTACCTTCTCCTCATCAACCTGTATACCTTGTGCACTAACAACAAATCCCAAAAATTCAAGCTTATCGGTGTAAAAAGTGCACTTCTTTAAATTAGCAAACAACTTTTTCTTTCCTTAGCACATCTAAAACGGATTTCAAATGTACTACATCGTCTATGTTCTTGTTATAAATGAGTATATCATCAAAATAGACAACAACAAATCTGCCTATAAATGCACGCAAAACATGGTTCATAAGTCTCATAAAGGTGCTCGGAGCATTAGTCAAACCAAAAGGCATAACTAACCATTCATACAAACCATATTCTGTTTTAAAGGCGGTTTTCCATTCATCTCCTTCTTTCATCCTAATTTGATGATAACCACTTTTTAAATCAATCTTAGAAAATATGCAAGAACCATGCACCTCATCTAACATATCATCTAAGCGTGGGATAGGATGACGATACTTTACCGTTATGTTGTTGATGGCTCTGCAATCAACGCACATTCTCCCCTTCCCATCCTTCTTACGTACAAGTAAGACCGGAATCGCACATGGGCTCATGCTCTCCCTCACGTGCCCTTTCTCCAACAATTCACTTACCTGCCGTTGAAGCTCCTTTGTTTCCCCAGGATTGCTCCTATAAGCTGGTCGGTTTGGGATGGTTGCACCGGGAACAAAATCAATTTGATGTTCAATCCCTTGGATTGGAGGTAACCCATGTGGTATTTCCTTGGGGAAGACATCCTCGTTAAGGTCAAGTTCAAGTTCGTTAGTGTTTAAATAGACCCAACAACAAAAGGGAACCCAAGATCGTTCTATGAACAGATTCGAATGGAAGACCTCGACCCGTTGTTTATGACAAACAAGAACCTCGGTATAAGGAAGACGCCACAAACGGTGGTGGAAACTCCGTTTGATAAGTCGAGATGAACGCCACGGGAAATCCCGATAAGTTCGAGTAGTTCTTCAAAGAACCAAAGAGAATAAACCTAACAAGTTTTATGAATAATCAATGTCTCCCTTTTTCTTTACAACCACATGCTTAAATAGGCTTTACAAAAGACTAGCAAGCTCTTTATCCCTACGCAATCTCTTGCGGTCCAAGCAATTATTTGGGCAACAAACCCATTATGGAAAACTTAGAAATGTCAAATCAAAATATACTTAAACATCTAAATTGAATAAGGCATGAAATCGTTCTAAATATGGTACTCTTCATATTTCCATGCCGGTTCACCATCAATTATCTTTGTGGTCCAACATATTTCCATGTCAGTCAATTCATTCCGCATCAATTTGGTTTAGATTTCCTGCGATTGTTTTGTTGCCAATTCTTAGCCTTGACCGGATCCTTCTAGAACTTGAATCAAGGTGACAATTCTTTGTTGCCCATGTGGATCATGCTCAATGGGCCTCCACGAATTTGCTTGAGCCCATAACTCTTGGATGAGTCCGTTGAGCACATCCATGAACTTCTTTGCTCGTGCTCTCGTAACCGGCCCAATTGGTACTTGAACGAGATATTTCGAAGCGGTGCCTTGATTTCCATCATAAGTCTAGCTCTAAACCTTCCAAGCCTATAATGCTTTTCGGCAACAATGTCATTATCCTCAAAGGAGTTCTCCCTCTTGCCGTCAATGTGATAAGTAGGGCCACACTAAGGCCAAATGCTTCAAAATGAAGCCTTACAAACCCAAGAAGAATCGGACCAATGAAGGGCTTGTCAACATGATGAAGAGTGTCCTAGTCAGACTGATCAATTTGGACATGGCTCACACCCCTGCCTCACAGGTAGAGAAGGTATGGGTAAGGAAGGATGAGACCATTCACCCCTTGAGGGGGAGTGGACTCACCTAGTAGGTGAGGTCTCCCATGCCTAGTATTTTGGTTCCTAAATCCTAGTGCATGTCAGGTATATTTGCATTGCATCTTTATATAATCTTATCTCATGAATGCTTTGCATGTTTTTGTGGAACCACCTTTTCTATCCCCATATTTTCTCTTGTTATCTTGAGAAACATCTGCAGATATTTTTTTTGGGGGATGACGATTAAAGCACGTCGGGCGGCTGTTTTTCTGTCTTGGTATTTCTAAACCTCTCTCCCTGAAGACAGGTTTGATTTTACCTTACATTCTGGGACTAGATGTTATTTCCTTTTCCATAAGCATGCCCTTGTTGTTTTTTTCTATTTTATTTTTTTCAACAAAAAAAAAAAAAAAATGGGGGAGAAGATGCGGAATTTTTAGTTTTCTTGAAAATTGCTTTTCAGATATTGTATTTGTTTTTGTCTAATATCTCAGTTCATTGTACATTAATTGAGTATGGTTATATATGATTGAGAGTTTATGTCTGATATCTGCTAAGTTTTCATGTTCCATCTTAATGATTGATAGTTGTTTTTCTCATGCGATGAAAAATGTGCACTATCCAAACCTCCCTTCAGGTACATTTTTTCTTTTTCTGACTTTTAGCTTTTGGAAATTCTATTGAGAGAGATTTTTTTGGCTAAAATGGTCAAATTGACCAACTCGCTAGTTAAACTTAGAACCAATAAATTTTGGCATTCTTTATAGGTTGCAGCACCAAGTGATAAAAAGCATACAAAACTGAATAAATATGGATAAATAAAAAGATCCACGGCTTTTGTGCTATAAATCTGTTCTTGAACTTGTCCCTATAGAAACAGTCAGTGACCAAATCATTGCGGAAATAGACGGTCATTAAAGGACAAAGTAAAAGAAAAGTGTTGCAGCTTAGAGGGAGTGTATCAGATGAGGATGGCTAGGCCCTAGTAAAATAAGGTTTGACTTTTGACTGATCTAAACATTGATTTTCTCTCTTATTTAGAAAAACCGGTTGCTTTGAGTCATATTAGTGAATTTCATACCTTATTGAGAAAGCTTTCACACACACACGCATTGCATGAGTTAAGTTTACTATTGAAAAATTTCTATCTGTAGGGAAATTTTTGTGCTTATTGAATCTTAACTCTTAATTATATCTTGGTATATTTTTGAAATGCTATTTGACTGTTTTATCAGTTATTTATACATGCGTGTTCTGAAGCTTATGTTAGGAAATTTTTTTCTGCACATTTCTCTCTGTTTTTTAGCTTCTAATGTGAAGTGTCCGAACGAACATGTTGTTGTGTCCGGATGCGCTCGGCTTCGTCAATCTCATATCTGACAGCATGTCATCCCGACGAGTATGTAGCACGTCTGAACGCGAACTTTTTGCTTTCTCTGCCAAACACACACTACTTTTTGCCTATTCTATCATGTCGTGTTGTGTGTGTTTTCTCTCGAACTGATCCCAAGATTTTGGTATTCTCTGCACATCTTTTCTCATTCCTAGGTATTTCCTTTGACTTTCCTTATTGTATTAAGCTTTGGTTCTTTTTAGAATATTAGAATTTTTAGTTGATTATGATTTGAGAGATTGTGCATGAATATCTTCTTTTGTCTTTATGCTGGATGGATATTACTAATCTACGTCTTTTGGATTGCTATATTTACTTTTATATTTCTTTATGCATCCAATTGATAGCCATCTTTTATATTTTTTTTGGATTGGACCACATTCTTTTTAAAACTAACAAGATCTAATATTTCCTTGTGGTGTTATTTTTGAATAGATTTCTGTTTAAATGTTTTTAGATTTCTGTGTCATTCCCCTTGCTCATACAGAGTCTTCCGTAACCTTTTCCTCTAGATCTGCACTAACTAGAGATTCAAGGGTGAATCTTCATTATCATCTTGCAGACTACTTGTCTAGATGATTTCTTTCTGCGGATGATCAGTTTCGGGCAAGAAGACTCAAGTGGCTGAACCTTTTCAGTCTATGGTTTCTCGGCTTCTAGTTCCTGAAGCCGAAGTAGTTCAAATCCAGCTTTTTATACGGTTTTCTCTCCATTACTTGATTTCAGTAGATCAGCAGGATTTGGTACTTTGAGGATTTTTGTTCCTCTCTTTTGGGCCACTTGCAGAATCTTCTCTAGTTTCCTATTGTTTTGAATTTTAGAACGTTTTTGTCTGTGAATTTTATACTCTGTTTTACCCTTGTTCTGTTGAGACATCAAGAGGGAGTATTTTAATACCTTTTTATACTATACTATGTTTATCCTTTGTCCCTTTGAGACAAAAAGGGGGAGTATATGTTAGTTTTTGGACCGGGAATGTATTTTTAACCGGTTTAGTGATTTTTGTTCCAGAATGGCCAAATAGAGAGTTTGTTAGTTTTTGATTGGCAACATTCTGTTGACAAAATCACTATTATGTATTGTTGTTGCTTTCACAGGGATGCCGTATATTTCAGAGTCTTCAGATATTTAGAGTTTATTTCTCTGATGTGGAAAGAGCCGTATTATAACAAGTTGCAAGTGTCACAAGCTTCATGAAGGCTATTTCATTATTCAAGGAAGATTTTGTGTAGATTCCAACTCAGAGAAGTCGGATCCCAAGCAACCGTCCGGACGATGTGGTGTTCCCGTCTAGACACCATCAGTGTCTAGAAACTTTGAACTGTTCAAGATTGCATCCGTCCGAACGTAATGGCAAATCGTCCAGACACTATTAAGAGTTAGAGAAGAATCCAGTGTTCAAGTGCATCGGTCCGAACGACGTGGCAATACCGTCTGGATGCCATTCAGTGTTCGACAAGTAGTTGGATTTCATGTTCAGACACGGATCGGGAAACAGAAACCGTCCGAACGGAAGGGAACACGTCCGGACGCATTTCAGGCTTCCAAGAAGATTTATGCGCACGTCTCAGTGTTTTTATCATAACTCTCTGTTCGAATATCGGATTGAGACGAAATTAGTGTCGTTGGAAAGCTAAGGAAAAATCCTACAACTTGAATGCTTCTGGACGAAAAGAGAGTAGCGTCCAGACGGCCTCCAGAATTGTGCTGTTCCTAAAAGGCGGTCGTGTTCGAACGAGGCTAACTTCCGTCCGGACGGTCCGCAGTCAAAGTCCAATTTTGAGTAGATTTAGTGCACTGGTTCTGAAGGATATCACAGAAATCCATCTGGATGTGGCAAACATCCGTCCGGACACTCGACAGACAGAGTCTGAATCTCAGCAGCTTTTGAGGTCTCTTTAAGCCTATAAATAAGGGGCTCTAGGTCTGTGTTTTGTACAGAATTCGATAGAGAATTCCTTATAGCTTAGAGATGGTGTTTAGGGAGATATTGAAGATCTGCTAGCTCTCTAGCTTTTGCCAGTGTGTGATTTGATCGTGTGAAGTCTATCTTATGGGTTGGCCATAAGGTAAATGAATCCATCAAAAATCCCTTCAACTGGAAGATCTGGTTGGGAAGCGTTCGTGTTGGGCTACACGTCAGAGTTAAAGGTATGACTACTGCATAGGGTTATGTGAGTACGAGTGTCTTGTAACTAGCTTTGTTTTTGGATAATGGATTTCCTGGGTTTGACTACCTCGGAGTGGTTTTTTTCTCTTCATAGAGTTTCCACTTCGTAACAAATATCTTGTCTCATTTAAATTCCGCATTCAAGATATTTATTTGCACAAAAAAAACACACACTTGGTTTGTTTAAGAAGTCAATAATTTATTTTCAAGCATATACATATGCACTATGTCATTCAACCTCATAGTATAACAACTACTACATATCACCATGAAAACATCTCAAATATCATAAAACAATACTATGCATGTTAATCGCTTAATTCCTTTGGTTTCTGTTTTTGATGTTGATGTCTCGGGGATCTTCAACCCAGTGGTCTTACACTTGCTATTTCTATTTTGATTACCCCGAGGCTCTTCAACCCAGTGGCCTTATGTACAATTGATGCCTCATGGTTCTTCAACCCAATGGTCTTATACTTGCTATTTTCTGTTTTGATTGCCTTGGGGCTCTTTAACCCGGTGGTCTTATGTACAATTGATGCCTCGAGGCTCTTCAACCCGATGGTCTTACACATGTTGTTTCTAGTGATAATGCCCTAGGGCTCTTCAACTCGGTGGTCTTACACGTGGTCCGCCAAGATATCTTTCAACTTTGGTCTTACATTTAGCGTCAACCATTTCATTTCATGGTCATGCTCAAATACTATGCAATTATTTTCATGATTATGCTTTTAACACATGCTTTCCTCATAAAACATAAACAGTTCAACATGTCCTTTTCTAAAACACTATGCATAACTTAAATTCCAACTGCAGCAAGCATCAAATACATAATTTAAATTCCAACTGCAGCAGGCATCAAAACTCATCAAACCATATCTCGAATCAACATTTGATAACTATATCTTAATCACCATTTCATAACTATATCTCAATCAACATTTCATGATCTTATTATTCTCACATTTCATATTCATATTCATTCACTATCTCATATTCACTTCACAAGCCTCATATCATATTCACATTTCAACATTCTTTCATACACACTTCACAAATCAACATATCGTATTCATATCTCAAATAACGTCTTGTGCATATAATCAACAGAAATGACAATAGCTCAATTATAAATTCACAACATAAAACTCCTTAAGTTCTCAGTGAGTAAAATACTCACCTTGGCTGCGCGGATAACAAGCTCAACTAGGTTTCCTAGACAATGCCTTGTAATGCACCACTCAAACTAATCGGTAGAAACGTAGATCGGGCTTCGTAGATCACGTTTCCGAAGTTTGATTTGAGGTTTGAGGCTTAGATTTTCGCGGATCAAAGGTTTTAGGTGAAAACCCAAGGGAAAATTGTGTGTGGGGGTGAGAGAGATCCAAAAAAATAAGCCAAAAAGACTCATTTCCGCACTTATATCGCGTGCCGTCTGGATGGAGTATGTGGCTGTTCAGATGCATGTGTTTTGAATCGCAAGATTTTCGCCTCTGTTGCTACCGTCCGGACAGATTTTGTAGCCGTCCAGACGCCAACTCCAGAGAACAAATGTTTGCTTTCAGTGGCTCCCGTCCAAACCCTGTTCGGAGCTCGTCCGGATGTGGTGTCCAAAAACTCTATTTTTGGACTTTCTAAGTGTTTTCTAGGTATTTTCTTGACGTCTAATTAACCCTAATTATTTTAATTACTTAAATTTTCATCTTAAACACTCTAGTAATGTCACAGACATTACATCTCTCCCTCCTTATAAAAATTCCGTCCTTAAAATTTGGACTCTAAATCATTTTCACACATACAAGCATGCGTTTTGCTCTAAACTCACATGAACCTATGCATTTTACTCAAAACAAGCGTGCAAAAGTGGTATGATAAAACTAACGAGATGGTTTTATTCCTTAGTTGGTGTTTCATGCTATCCAATACTTGCTTTTGCAACTCTTCATATGTCAATTTCGGTTGAATATGAAGAGGCTCATCACATTTCACTGACTCAAGCCACATGTTGGAACATCTTGCCATTAAGATCTTCCAACACTACAAGCCGTTAACATTACCTCATTTTTAAGTCCATCCGTAGAGAGATTGGGGTGAACAGTGTGGATTTCACACACTTCACCATAGAGGTAGTGCCATCATGCATGACATGATTAGTCAAATAGACTAACATGTCATCAATAAACACTACTGCACAAGAGTCCAAGTACTCATGGAATGCTTGATTCATCAAGTCCATGAATACCATTGGTGTAATTGTCCATCCAAATGGCATTACCAACATTCATAGTGGTCTTACCGTGTTTGAATCACCGACTTTGGCGCATTTTCTTTTACACCATAAGTGGATGGTATCTCAAAAGAAAGTTGGTCTTTAAGAATACCGAAGCTCCCTTGGGTTGATCGTTCAAGTCGTCGATTCTCAATAAGGAATACTCCCGATCAATTATCATTCGGCTTAGCACACAATAACTGTGACGACTTGTTTTTTTTTTTTTTTTTTTATACAAAACATAAAATGACTACGTGTCGCTCAGCCAACATAGGCACATGCCCCATAACATGCACCTGATATATAGAGTTACATCTACAGCGGAATAAATCATGATAACATCAAACATAGCAGAAAAGCATAATTATAAATAAACCTGTTATCTATACAAAAGTGAGCCATAACACAAGTCTATCTGTTTAAGGCTTAACTACATACAACTGTTACAAAAGAATGGCTTATACAAAATAATGAGTGGCACATACGTCACAAGCCATATACAAAAGCAATCAATATAAGGACACCATAGTCCTATCCCACTACGACTGTCGCTACGGGCTTCAATCGTAGTAACCTAAATAGTATGCTACCGGATCATCATCCGCCTCAGGAGTACCTGCAATCACAGGAATATCATCTACACGGTTGTGGTGGTATCCACATCCACATTGGTGAAAGAATGAGTTTACCGCCTCAGTATAAAACATAATAAGACCTCAGTGATATAAAACTAACTGAGTTTTCACAAAGAACCAACCTTTATCTTATTTTTAGTCGTGCGAGCACTATATCAGCCACAATTTACCAATAGCTAATACGGTAAACACCGACTATTCAGAAAACATTAAGACATACTATATAGCTGTGAAAATATGTAGAAGTTCCAATCTACCGCTTGGAAGATTCCACATATAGACCTCTATAATAATACCTTTCAACGGTGGCTTAGACATATGTGCACACGATCACTCCATCACAGATATCACGTCTACACATAAGTCTTAAGCAATAAAACATGGCATCTTACTCTTCCATACTAGGACAACACCCTTCAACAAAACACTCGCAACACCATCTCTAATCGTATTTCAGCTTCGTGCCTTGAACGTCAGTAGATCATGAGAGCACTAGAGTTAAACTCAATTATGCTAACACGTCTTTCCTGAAGAACAATAACAGTCAACCTTCTTACTCATAGACATGCCATTACTCGCACCTGGGTAGTCATGTACCCATGTACTTTCAAGTTCAATGTATGACATCTTAACACATGCGACCATCCGATAGAAATATACATAAGCGCTTTTCATTTAAGACACTTATGCATACCAACATGTCTAGTAAAAGCTACTCATAACATAAAAAAAAATCACTCATAAACACAATGCTATACATGATATGCATGAAACTAGGGCCACTGATACTGCTGATACGGATATGCTGCTGATACTGCTGATACTGATATACTGATACTACTGGGGTATGTATGCTCTATGCTCTATGCTCTGTGCTCTGTGCTTGACCAGTTATTTTTCACTACTGTATCATGCTATAAAATCATGCTGTTACTAAATCAAGTTCTCTTAAAACTAAACAAATCAAACATTTTATCAAACACTTTGAAATCATGCAAAACATAGTTTCTTCATAAAACATAGACAGTTTCAACATGACATGTTCTCAAACAATTTGCATAATTTAAAATTCTAACCGCAAAACATTCTCGAACACTTTAAATCAATTCAACACTCTTCATTCATACATCATTTCTTAAACCTCATTGATATAATTTGAACATAATCGAAACTAATCAAATTATCTCAAAACATATAATTCATCATATAGTCGGTTCAATTTCATAATCAATATATATATTTTTATCAATCTATTACATATAAAAATATATATTTTCTCAGTGAGTAGAATACTCACCTCAGATCGCTTGTACTCCTAATATCCAAACAACTCTAAGTTCAACCGTAAAGTGCTTCTAAAAATACAATACATTGTATTAATTAGCATTCTAACTGATAATCACACTAGGTAGCATTTTGAATCACTCAAAAAGCCACATTGCTAATTTACCCATAAAACTCTAAAATTCCTAAACATTTACCTAAAATTTCTAATCACTTTATTAAATCCAATATTGCTAACCCATAAGCATTACTTAGGGTTAATCACAATAAAATAGCATTTTAGCAAAATACCCAAAAACTAGTGTCTATGAAAAACTTACCAAAAATTCACCAAGCAAAAACCAAATGCTTGGGAGGCTCCTAGCAACTCCAAACCACACCAAACCTAGAGAAAACGCCAAGTTAAACTCATTTCTACAAGATTTATTAAAAATCTCCAAAAATGCGAGTTTAGCGATTTACCTCAAAACGTTCGGTCAAAAGGTAGAACAGGCTTCGAGGATTACATTATCGAAGTCGGATCTAAGATTGGACAGCTGGATTTCAAGATATCAAGGTTTTTAGGTGAAAAACCGTAGAAAATTAGGGAAGAAAATCGAGCTACCGAGAAGAAAAAGGGCGTTCTGCCCTATTTAATTAGGACCCCGTCCGGACGGGCATCACAAGCCTTCTGAACGAGCGCCATTTAAGAAGGTCGTCCAGACCACTAACCACAGTCCGGACGCGCGCCGTTTAAGAAGGCGTGCGCCACATAGCAGGCCGTCCGAACGCATCAAAGCAGGCGTCCGGACGCACGACCATCAAAGGCCGTCCAGACGCACCAATTCACTTCCGAACGCGCCGAATTTAATTCTTCATTTTTCTCATTTATTTGATTTTCAAATCATTTTCTCTTATTTTTCTATTATATCGCTTATTTCTTTGGCCCATAAAACATTCTCTGCGCGTCCTATTGTATTTTCCAGTTGTCTAATTAATTTTAGTTGTTTATCCCATTAAATTTTATTCTTAAAATAGCAAATAATATCCGAGACATCACAATAACCCATGCGCAACCACATAGACCCGTGACTATAGCGAAAACATCCGGATAGCCGAACACTACCAAAATGTTTTAGAACCTAAACTCGACTTTGGATTTGGCTTGAACATAAGCCAAATACATTAGTGTACTCTCTCATACACTCATCGTTGAATGCCAGAGAGAAGTGGCAGAGTAGCTCGTACACGAGACCCGCAAAATTTTAATTTTCTAATGCCGTGAAGTCGGAATGTAACTTCCAACTTGCGACAATTTATGTTCGCTATTCTATTAAAAAAATGGGACAACTGCCTATACCTTTCCTAAACGTTATAGCGTCACCAATAGGTATGGTCACGCACATGTTTCGTCCGAAGGATTCGGTGCTCATCATGCACAACTACACAAATGCATATGAGACACAAGTATGTGCAACACTCAAATCAAATCAAATGCACACAATGCTATGAAACAGAGGTATAGTACCTGTGGTAGCATTGGTAGCATTCGCATCAGCTTTGACATTTTCCTGTGCAAGCATGTTGTACACCCTTGCTGGCGTAGTTGGCCTAGGCTGATTATTGCTTGCCTGAGTCCCTTGGCTTTTAGTGGCAATTGTGGACACTTTTTAGCAAAATGGCCCTCTCGGCCACATTTAAAGCATGCCCTAGTTCCCCTATGGCATACCCTTGAGTGCGGCTTCCCACATGTGTTGTACAGTGCGACACCAAAGCTTTTCTGAGTTGTAGGAGCATTATGTCCCCCAAGAGATTCAAAACTGCTACCGAAAGATTGTCTCTTTGGTGGAGGGGACGAGGGAGAAGAAGGGGCTCCTAGTGAAAGTGACCGCTTCCTATTGATACAGTATGCGGCTGCATCCCTGATTCCCTTCTCAGCCATGGTGGCAGTGTGCACCTTTTTGGCATAGTCGATGACCTTGAGGAAAATAATTCTCTCAAGAATCCGCGATGATAAGTCGTCACGAAACCTATCAGGTATAAGGTGAGGAGCATACCTCGAGAGTTTTAGGAACTTAGTCGAATACTGTTTGACTGACATGTTCCCTTATTTCAGGAATTGGAAGTCTTGGGCACATTGTTGTCGATGTGCTCGAGGGATGAATCAATTATTGAATTCCCTCTTGAAACGCTCCCATGTAATGTATACTCCATGTCCCAACTCTTCAGTAAGCAGTGTTTTTCTGGCCTTCCACCAGTATCACGCTTCACCCTTCAGCTTCAGCCTTACATGGTCGACCCTTTGATCGTCGGTGCAACTAAGTGTATCGGCAAGGTCTTCAAAGGAGGTTATCCAGTCATCGGCTACCAACGGCCCTTCACCTCCATCAAACATGGGCGAGTTGTGCCTGAAGAAAGTGGCCAATGAACAACCAACCGTTTCGTCTCACTCAGCCTGTCTAGGTATGGCGGCCAACAAGGCTGCCACCAACTGCCCCACATCGAGCATGGGTGGACGAGGAGGAGGCGGAGGCGGTGGAGGTGCATCGCCACCATTTCTACTTCTGTAACCTTCCTCCTCATCACGTTGAGGCACTCTACGTCGTCTAGGCGGCATGACTTTGTCTGCACAGAACTATGCCACATAAACAAGAAAATTCAAGATAGATGCATCGCAATACCTATGCAATGCACACAAAGATTTTTATTTTAAGTTTCTTATCTTTGTTGTAAGCTTATAGAATCCTATGGCTCTTTTGTTATCCTTAGACTCTAACTCAACCCTAGACTTTCGCTTTTCCGCTTTTCCTAACCAATCCTAAAAATAACTGCTCTAATACCATTTGCTGTGACCACCCAATTTTTTTATTTTTTTTTTTATACAAACATAAATGAATCATCACAGTTGCACGATTATTTGTTACTCAGCCAACATACAGTACACATCCTGTAATATATACCTGATATTCAGAGTTACATCTATGCAATGGATAACATAATCAATATGCAGCGGATTACATATCCACAGTGGAAACACACACACATATATGTATATGTATATATACATATATGTATATGTATATACATATATGTATATGTATATATATGTATGTATATATATATATGTACACATATATATGTATACATATATATGTATACGTATATATATATATATATATATACATATATATATATATATATATACATATATATATGATGGAAACCAAGGAGCTGGACATGCTGATCATACACATGGGAATGGGGCTGAAGTTGTGCAAGACCCTTTGTCACTTCCTAGTGGCCCAATTACAAGACTTAGAGCCAAACGTTTCAAGGAAGCACTAAATGGGCTAATCCAAGAGAATTGGGCTGATTCTAAAAAGACCAAGATGGGCTCAAATAATAATCAAGGCTTAGTCCATGTCATCAAAGCAGTTGAAGAGGATAATTAGCATGCAAAAACGTGACCAGCTTGGTTTGACCATTAAAGGGTGTGAACTCGTTGAGTTTCAAGGATATTAAATAGGGGAATGAACTTGGTCTTGGCTGGTTATGAATTTAGTCATTTAGTTATTTTGGTTGCCTCTAGAAGTCCAAAGAGACCTAAAAATATTGGGACTTGTTTATGTTGGCACTTGTGTTGCTTTTAAAGCTATAATTAAGACTTTTCCTATTCTTGGAGGGTTGTTCCAAGTATATATATGGGCATAACGAATTTTGTAAGGGATATAGAATTTTGTTTTCAGAAAATTATTATTGTGAGGTCTTGTGTTCCTCTTTGTTCTTGAAAGAACTTTTTGAGCTTATCAAGTTAATCTTGTGGCGTTCAAACAACCAAACTTATCACCTTGATTCTTGAAGAGATTCAGATTCTTGGTGTGGCGTTTCAATCCTTCGTAGTCTTGGTTTCTCATCTAGTTAGGTGACGGGTCAAGCCTCAACAATTCTTGTCTACACGATCTTGGGGTTTCAAACCATCATTGCTATCGGGTTTCATCACATTTGTTGGTGGAGTTCATATCAATATATATATATATATATATATATATATATATATATATATATATATATATATATATACATATATATATATATATACATATATATATATATATACATATATATATATATATACATATATATATATATATACATATATATATATATATATATATATATATATATATATATATATATATATATAACTGTTAATTACAACAAAAGAGCCATACATGAGTTTATCTGTTTAAGGCTTAACAAAATATTAGTTACATAACAAAAGTATGGCAAAAACATGCAAGTCACAAGCGAAACGTGTTGTTGGTGTATAATTGGCTACATTCTGTTGGACAAAATCACTTTTATGTAATGATGCTTTTATACCGAGAAGCTGCTTTTTTCTAGAGTCTACACTTCTGTTTTGTTCTTCAAGAACACTGTGCGGATTTCAAGGTAGTTAAATTCGGCTCCCTTGCAACCGTCCGGATGACGTGATATTCCATCAGGACGCTCAACTGTCCAAGCATTATCCGTCTGGATGACGAGAACTTTTCGTCAGGACCTTCCTCTGTGTCAAGAAGCTTCGAACTGTTCCAGCTTGCATCCGTCCGGACGTATTAGTAGCATGTCCAGACGCCACTCAGTGTTCGATCAGCTATGGGATTTCTTTCCAAAACACAGATATGGGAAGATAGCTGCAACCGTCCGGACGATGTGGATTCCCGTCCGGACGCGCTCATTTCATAAGGCAAGTGGTGCATTCAAAATCCAGACGTCCGGACATTAGTCTTTATGGTCCGGTCGCTCAAGCTTCATATATGAAAATTGCGTGCATTAGATCAACATCCCGGACGACAGATGTTATGGTCCAATGCGCCAAGCCTTGATATGGAAATTGCGTGTAGCTAAAGTGTGACCATCCGGACGCTAGGGCAACACGTTATGTCTAACATCCGAATGACGCCTAGGTATTTCAAGCCAGACACTCATTTGAACCTGTAGCTTATAAATAGAGGCCCCTTGGCTTGAGAATTGTAAGAATTCGGTATTGAATTCTGTAGTACTTAGAGAGTTATATTTTAGAGTTATTGTGCTGAATTGATCTCTCTCAAGCTGTTGCTGCGCTAAACTGAAGTTTATCTTAGGGGTTGACCCTAAGGTAAAGGATTTCATTGAAGACCCCTTCAAGTAGGTGACTTGGTTGGGAGGCGTTCGTGTTGGGTTTCACGTTAGAGTTTAAGGTACGACCACTGCATAAAGGTATGTGAGTGCTACTGCTTTGTAACTAGCTTTGTCTTCTAAATAGTGGATATCCTGAGTTTGGCTGCCCTAGAGTGGTTTTTCTCTTAATTGAGTTTCCACTTCGTTAACAAAATATCTATCTCTTCTAATTCCGCACTTTTGATATTTTGTTACACGTTGCACACACCCAAGGTAAATTAGAAGTCTCTTTATTTTTCAATTGGTATCAGAGCAGGTACACTCTGTTTAAAGGATTTAATTCCTGAGTGTAATCCCTATCTCCTTGCGACTCCTATTTTTTTATTACACTTTTTATCATGGATTTCTCTAAGTTATCTGATGAAAATTATGATATTGAGCTCTCTAAAGTTTTTGTTAAATTGGATAAAATGTTTTGTACAAAAGAGCTCAAAGAGGTGAAGCAAGAAAAAGAGTCTTTGATTATACAATTGTCTGAATTACATGTTTTGATTGACTCTTTGAAATATGAGAATACCATGCTATTTGATATTATTGATACACTTGAGAATAAATTAAAAGAATCTGAAGATCTCTTGAAAAAATTCTCAAGTGATAATTTGAAAAGCATGCTTTGTATTCTTTCAAATATTTCTAACAAGCCTGCTTTAATTCTTGATGATATGAGTACTTCGACTTCACATGCTTCTGATTCTGAATTAGATTCTATTAATATTAAGCATGTGATAGTAGATACAACTTGTTTAAAAAATTCTTGCTTAAATAATCATGTGATGCCAAAGTCCAAGGAATCAGGAACACAAGGTAAGTTTGTTCCTACTTGTCACAATTGTGTGAAAATTGATCATATTAGGCCAAATTGTTATTTGTTGAAATCCCACATGCCTTGGATTAATTAGGATGCTTTAAGGAAAAGTGAAGTTGAAGATTCTTCCTCATCAAAATATGTACCTCTGCATAGAAAACATATAAAAGGTAAGGGCAATGTTATTCGTAAGAATGCTAACCATAATTATGCAAAGAATATCAATAAGCATTCAAACAAAAGAAGTTTGCCCACCTGTCATCACTGTGGCATCACCGATCACATCCGACCCAAATGTCCACAATTCTAAGCTCAGGAGTCGAAGGCTCAAAGGGAGCTGCCAACAAGAGCTACATCGAGCACTCTTCCTCCTACTGTACTTCAGGCTCCACAACATCAGTAGCAGTTTGTTCCTGCCAATCAGAGTGGCAAATCAAAGAAGAACAAATCAAGGGGCTACAAGAAAAAGCCGCAGAAGCCCACTAGCAACCATGGATACGAAGGGTTGCTGAGCCTGATGCAAGGTATGCTAAGAAGAATGGCCAACATGGACATGACCCGCAAACCATCTCCATGGGTCAAGCAGGTATGGGTCAAGAATGATGAGACCATTCACCCCTTGAGGGGGAGTAGACTCACCTAGTAAAGGTGAAGTCTCACCATGCCTAGGATTTTGGTTCCTAAATTCTAGTGCATGTTAGGTATGTTTGCATTGCATTTTTTATCATGTCATATCTTATTCAGGCCTTGCATTCTGTTTGAGGAACCATTTGTTCTATCCCCTTATTTTCTCTAGTTATCTTGAGAAACATCTGCAGGTAATTTTTTTGGGGATGACAGTTAAAAGCATGTCAGGCGCCTGTTTTTCTGTCTTGGTATTTCTAAACCTCTCTCTCTAAGGACAGGTTTGATTTCACCTTACATGCTAGGACTATCTGTTAATTCCTTTTCCATAAGCATGTTCTCGTTGTTTTTCTATTTTATTGTTTTCAACATAAAAAAAAAAAAAAATAAAAAAAAAAATAAAATAAAATAAAATTGGGGTAGAAGATGCAAAATTTTATTTTTTTCTTTTGATAGCTTTCAGATATTGTATGTGTTTTTGCCTGATATCTCAGTAGATTGTACATTAATTGACTTTGCTTAGATATGATTGAGAGTTTATAACTTTATATCTGCCAAGTTTTTCCTGTGTATGTAAAAGCTGGATAGTTACTTTCCTCATACGATGAAAATGTGCACTAAGGTACATCTTTTCCTCTCTGACTTCTTGCTTCTGGAAATTCTAAATAAGAGAAATGTTTTTGATAAGATGGTCAAATTGACCAACATGCTAGTTGAACCTAGTCTAAAAATTCTAGCATTCTCTCTAGGTTGCAGCACCAAAAGAATCAAGCAATTATTTTTCTTATTTCTATGTTATATGCTTATATTCACTGCTTCGCTGCTGAATTAACTTTATATCTTGTCCTTCATGGTGCAAGTAAAATTTTTACCTTATCCTTCATGATTCAAGTAAAAACAATTAGGTGCTGGATGTTAGGGGAAATGTATCAGATGAGGGTGGCTAGGCCTTAGTAAAATAAGGTTTGACTTTTGACTGTCGGTTCTTTGATTTTCTCTCATGTTTAGAAAATCCGATTGCTCTTCGTCATATCAACAAACTTCATACCTTATTGAGAAAATCTTCACACACACACACGCATTGCATGAGTTAAGTAATCTATTTAAATTTTCTGTTTACAAGAAAATTTTGGGCTGATTGAAATCTGAACTTTTTTTTTTTTATATCTCTACATAGTTTTGAGATGCTATCTGACTGTTTTATCAGTTGATTATACATGCGTGTTCTGAAGCTGACATTAGGAAAAATATTTTTTGCAATTTTTCCTTCAATTTTCTGTTTTTCATTGTGAAGCGTCCGGGCGGTCTCTCCTTGCGTCCGGACGAATGCGGCTCCGGTGTCCAAATGGTCAGGTTACACTTCTGGACTCGCTCGGCTTGTCGCATGCATATGTGGCAACGCGCGTCCGAACTAGTTAGTGATCCGTCCGGATGGGGACCCCACAAGTTATAAATCGATGCTCAAACCCTAGCCACCGCATCACTTTTTCCCCACTCGTTTTTCTTACTTTTTTGTCTTTTTGAGCGATTTTATCTTGGGTTAGTGCATATTCTTGGCGTTCTTTGTCTTTTTGTGCTTATTTCTCTCCATTCCAGGTACTTTTTCTGTTCTTTCCATTCTTTTCAGTGTTTTATTAACTGTTAGAATATTAAATCTTTTTGGGGAATGTGTTTTGAGATTAAAACTGCATATCTGTGATATTTGCGGTGTTGAGACTGTCAATTTTGGCAATCTTTTGGACTGTATTGAAATATTTACTGTTTCTAACTTTTGGAAAGTCCATTTTTTTGCCATTATAATGCAGAAATTTTTTTTAAGTGTCTAATATTTTTAAGAATATTTTTGGCATACCTTATTGGTAATTACTTTTGCAGAATCATGTCTACTGACAGTCCACAATGGAGAATTCGACAAAGAACCGAGGAGGACGTGGCAGCTTTTAGAGTTAGAATTATGAATAGGGCAGTCATTCCAGAAAGGAATGTCATTCGCACTGATCTCTTGGTTGCTCCACTAGATAGCATCAATGAGATCATTCAGACATACCATTGGGGCTACCTCCACAACTGCGCCTATGTAGTCCACACCAGATTGGTCCGACTTTTTTATGCCAATCTTGAGGTCGTGCAAATGATGACAATGGCATTGTCTTACAGTCTACCATTGACTGGCATATTATTATGGTTGATCCTTAGGTTATCAACCAGATCATTGGAATGCTAGTACTCCAGATTTCTGCCAGCCCGTACAATGAAGTTGTTTTGCCCCCGTCCTTGGAGGAGCTCCTGGAATTCTTTCATATTGCCCCTCAGGGTGCGAAGCGATCTACTGCCATCAAGATAAGTGCTTTGTCTACCCCGCACCACATGCTAACAAAGATCATGAAGCACAATCTTTGGCCTATTGTTAGGCGGAGCAATTTGATTCTGAAGAGGGCACAGTTTGTTTACGCCATATGTCTCCGCTTGCCTTTTTGTCTGTGCAAGCATATTATGGGTATTATTTTGGAGGCTCGAGATGAGAACAATAATGGCCTCCCCTTCCGCTACTTGCTTACTCAGATCATTCTGCAGTCAGGCATTTCTGTATATGGGGAGTCGAAGATGAAGATCCAGGATTCCATCAACAAGTAGACATTGATGAAGTCAAACGCCCAGCTGAGGCATGACGATCAAGTTGAAGACCCTTAGCCGGCTCCTGTTCATGTTGAGATGCTGGACATTGCTTTTTCATCTCAAATTGCTCCGCCACCATCTTAGCAGGATGCAGGATATGCTCAGATCCTTCAAGCCTTAGCTGCACTCCAGAGGGGCATGAGTTCCATGCAACTGACTATGTCATCTATGCAACAATCCATTTCTACCATGCAGCAGGAGGTTCACTCGATCAACCTCCGTGTGGAGCAGAGCCAGCTAGACATCCAAGAGTGCCTCAAGTACCATCATCCATCTAGCAGTAGTAGTGATGACGAGGCATATGCGCCTATGGATGAGGCTACTTGATATTTTTTTGTGTTTGGCTTTTATTCATTTTGAGACATTTTATTGTCTGGATAATTCGTTGGATATTTTAAACTCTCGGATATTTATTGCTCTGTTTACCCTTGTCCTTCTGAGACATTTAGGGGGAATAATATTTATATATGGCTTTTCTCATTACTCTGTGTTAGTTTTTGTGTTGGCTACATTCTGCTGGACAAAATCACTATCATGTACTGTTGCTGATTTCACAGGGATGCTGTATCAGTTCAGAATCTTCAAATATTCAAAGTTTATTTCTCTGATATCGAAAGGGCCTCATTATGACAAGATCACAAGTGTCAAGAAGGAATGCCTGGACTCCAAGAAGACTTTGCAAAGTCTACAACTCAGCAAAAGTTGGATCCCGAGTTTATCGTCCGAACGGCCTAGTGAAACACCTGGACACTCATCAGTCAGTAACATAAACAATGATGCTTTTAATCAGGGGTTCAGTCAGTTTTCAGAAGTCTTCTTCAGAGATATGTTTCTAGAAGATTCTGCACAGTCTACAAGTCAGTGAAATCGAATCCCTTGCAGCCATCCGGACAACGTGATATTCCGCCCAGATGCTCAACTATCCAAGCATAATCGGTCCGGACGACGAGAACTTTCTGTCTGGACCTTCCTCTGTGTCGAGAAGCTTTTAACTGTTCCAGCTTGCATCCGTCCAAAAGTAGCACGTCCGGATGTCACTCAGTGTTCGATCAACTATGGGATTTCCTTCCAAAAAACAGATATGAGAAGACAACTGCAACTGTCCGGACAATGTAAATTCCCGTCCGGACCCGTTCATCCATAAGGCAAGTCGCGCATTCAAAATTCAGACGTCCGGACGACAGTCTTCATGGTTCGGACGTGCGAGCTTCATATATGGAAATTGCGTGCATCAGATTCACTGTCCGAATGACAAATGTGATGGTCTGGACGCGCCAAGCCTTGATATGGAAATTGCGTGTAGCTAAAGTGCAACCGTCCGGACGACAGGGCAACACCGTCCGGACGCGGTTCAATTCAGGAAAGAATTTTTGTGAAATTTGGAAAGCCGATCGCACAGTTGTCTGTCCGAACGCCTTGTGTCTTTCGTCCAGACAGAGCCTAGGTATTTCAAGCTAGACGCTCATTTGAACCTGTAGCCTATAAAAAGATGTCCCTAGGCTTGAGAATTGTAAGAATTCGGTATTGAATTCTGTAGTGCTTAGAGAGTTATATTTTAGAGTTATTGAGCTGAGTTAGTCTCTCTCAAGCCTTTGTTGTTGTGTGCTATTGCTGAGTTGAATTGAAGTCTATCTTAGGGGTTGGCCCTAAGGTCAAGGATTCCATTGAAGACCCCTTCAAGTAGGTGACTTGGTTGGGAGGCGTTCGTGTTGGGTTACACGTCAGAGTTCAAGGTACGACCACTGCATATGGTTATGTGAGTGCTACTACTTTGTAACTAGTCTTGTCTTCTGAATAGTAGATATCCTGGGTTTGGCTACCCCGGGGTGGTTTTTTCTCTTAACTAAGTTTTCACTTCGTCAACAAAATATCTATCTCCTTTAATTCCGCATTTTGATATTTTGTTGCACACTTTTAGCACACACTTGTTAAGATTAGAAGTCATCTATTTTTCAATTGGTATCAGAGCGAGTACACTCCGTTTAAAGGATTTAATTCCTGAGTGTGATCCTTATCTCTTTTGTGACTTCTATTTTTTGATTACACATTTTATTATGGATTTCTCTCAATTATTTGAAGAAAATTATGATATTGAGCTCTCTAAAGTTTTTGCTAAATTGGATAAAATTGTTTCTCCAAAAGAGCTCAAAAATGTTAAGCAAGAAAAAGAGTCTTCGATTGTTCAGTTATCTGAATCACATGTTTTGATTGACTCTTTGAGATCTGAGAATACCATGTTATTTAACATTATTGAAACACTTGAGAATAAGTTAAAAGAATCTGAAGATCTCTTGAAAAAACTCTTAAGTGATAATTTGAAAAGCATGCTTTGTATTCATTCAGATATTTCTAACAAGCATGCTTTAATAGTTGATGATATGAGTACTTCTACTTCACATGCTTTTGATTCTGAATTAGATTCTATTGATATTAAGCCTGTGATAATAGATACAGATTGTTTAGAAAATTCTTGCTTAAATAATCATGTGATGCCAAAGTCCAAGGAATCAGGAACACAAGGTAAGTTTGTTCCTACTTGTCACAATTGTGTGAAAATTGGTCATATTACGTCAAATTGTTATTTGTTAAAATCCCACATGCCTTGGATTAAGTAGGATGCTTTGAGGAAAAGTGAAGTTGAAGATTCTTCCTCATCAAAATATGTACCTCCGCATAGAAAACATATAAAAGGTAAGGGCAATGTTATTCGTAAGAATGCTAACCATAATTATGCAGAGAATATCAAGAAGCATTCAAACAAAAGAAGCTTGCCCACCTGTCATCACTGCGGCATCACCGATCACATCCGACCCAAATGTCCACAATTCTAAGCTCAGGAGTTGAAGGCTTAGAAGGAGCTGCCAACAAGAGCTACATCGAGCACTCTACCTCCTACCGCACTTCAGGCTCCACAACATCAGCAGTAGTTTGTTCCTGCCAATCAGAGTGGCAAATCAAAGAAGAACAAATCAAGGCGCTACAAGAGAAAGCCGCAGAAGCCCACTAGCAACCATGGCTATGAAGGGTTACTAAGCCTGATGCAAGTTATGCTAAGAAGAATGGCCAACATGGACATGACCCGCAAACCATTTCCATGGGTCAAGCAGGTATGGGTCAAGAATGATGAGACCATTCACCCCTTGAGGGGGAGTGGACTCACCTAGTAAAGGTGAAGTCTCCTATGCCTAGGATTTTGATTCCTAAATTATAATGCATGTCAAGTATGTGTGCATTGCATTGTTTATCATGTCGTATCTTATTCATGCCTTGCATTCTGTTTGAGGAACCATTTATTCTATCCCCATATTTTCTCTTGTTATCTTGAGAAACATCTACATGTATTTTTTTTTTTGGGATGACAGTTAAAAGCACGTTAGGCGGCTGCTTTTCTGTCTTGGTATTTCTAAAAACCTCTTTCCCTGAGGACATGTTTGATTTTACCTTACATGCTGAGACTAGATGTCATTTCCTTTTCTATAAGCTTGTCTTTGTTGTTTTTCTGTTTATGGTTTTCCAGTGAATAACCTGATTAAGAGAGATAACCCGGTCTATGCAGAATTTTTATTTTTTCTCTTAATAGCTTTTCAGATATTGTATATGTTTTTGCCTGATATCTCAGTTCATTGTGCATTAATTGAATATGCTTATATATGATTGAAAGTTTATGTCTGATATCTATTAAGTTTTCATGTTGCATCTTAATGATAGATAGTTACTTTCCTCATGCGATGAAAATGTGCACTATTCAAAGTTCCCCTAAGGTACATCATTTTCCTCTCTAACTTATTGCTTCTAGAAATTCTTATTGTTAGTATTTTATGTTGGCTATATTCTGGATGACAAAAACACTTTATGTAATGGTTGCAATTGAAACAGGATGATCGGTTTCAATTCAGAGTCTTCATGTAATATGGACAGTGTTCGTTTCAAGTCATGTGACTGATCACAAGTTTCTAGAAGATGTCCATAAATATTCCATGCAGTTTTCAAGTCAAAACAGTCGGTTCCTGTGCAACCGTCCGGACAGGCCTTTGAAGGCGTCCGAATGCCCCGCAGTGTCTAGAAGCTTAAGCGTTGAACACGTCCGGACGTTAGAGCAACACCGTCCGGACACTAGGTCAAGCTTCTCCAATTTCTACACGGAGTTGGATTTCAGTCGACATTGTTTGGGAAGTCTCTACAAGACGTCCGAACGACGTGGTAACACGTCCGGACGTTGTCCAGCATTTCAGAATATTCTGGACTTCCTTTTCGAGCGCGGAAAAGAGTTACAGCGAAGACCGTCCAGACGCTCGGCCAAGTCATCCGGACGTGGACCTGTTATGAAAAGAATTGCGCTATTCTGAAAAGCGATCGCAGAAGACCGTCTGGACGTGGCTAACTCACGTCTGGACGCTCGATAGCCAGAGTTCGAATTTGAGCGGATTTAAGATTTTTGTAAGCCTATAAATAGAGGGCTCTAGGCTTGTAATTTGTATGAATTCTGTATCGAATTCCATAATGCTTAGAGAGGGTGTTTGGGGAGAATTGAAGATCCGCTAGCTCTCTAGATGTTGCCGGTATGTCCATGAAGATTCCATGCAGTTTCCAAGTCAAAACAGCCGGTTCCTGTGCAACCGTCCGGACGAGCCTTTGAAGGCGTCCGAACGCCCCGCAGTGTCTAGAAGCTTCAGCGTTGAAGACGTCCGGACGTTAGAACAACACCGTCCGGACGCAAGGTCAAGTTTCTCCAATTTCTATCTGGAGTTGGATTTCAGTCGACACTGTTTGGAAAGTCTTTGCAAGAAGTCCGAACGACATGGCAACACGTCTGAAGGTTCAAGCTGGGAAATATCTTTGATATTATTTGTAACTGAAAATAAATATTGACTTCTAATTTAACCAAGTGTGTGTGTTTGTGTGCAACCAAATATCTTAAATGCGGAATTTAAATAAGACAAAATATTTGTCACGAAGTGGAAACTTTGTGAAGAGAAAAACCACTCCGGGGCAGCAAAACCTGGGAACTCCACTATCCAAAAACAAAGATAGTTACAAGACACTCGTACTCACATACCTTATGCAGTAGTCATACCTTTAACTCTGACACGAAGCCTATCATGAACGTTTCCCAACCAGATCTTCCCCCTGAAGGAGTTTTTGATGGATTCCTTTACCTTAGGGCCAATCCCTAAGATAGACTTCCCACGAATTGTTGAGCACACATCGGCAACGGCTTGAGAGCTAGCGGATCTTCGATTTTCCCTAAACACCCCCTTAAAGCTAAGAGAATTCAATACCAATTTACAAGCTTATGGCCCTCAATTTATAGGCTTACAGCAAACCTAAAATTGCTGAGATTCAGGCTCTGGCTGTCAAGCGTCCGGACGAAAGTTAGCCATGTCCAGACGGTCTTCTGCGATATCCTTTAAGAAATAGCTCAATTCTATCCTTATCAGGTCCACGTCTGGACGGCTTGGCCGAGTGTCCGGACGGTCTTTGCTATAACTCCTTTCTGCGTTCGAACGGAACACTGGAATATTCTGAAATGCTAGATAGCGTCTTGACGTGTTGCCACGTCGTTCGGACGGCTTGCAGAGACTCTTTAACAGTGTCGACTTCTGAAATCCAACTCCGTGTTGAATACTGATTGACCTAGCGTCCGAACGGTGTTGCTCTGTCTTCCGAAAGTCTTCAACATAATCTGTTGGACACTGCGGGGCGTCTGGACGCCTTCAAAGGCTCGTCTGGATGGTTGCACAGGAACCAGTTGATTTGGCTTGGAATTTGCAATGACTCTTAATGGACATCTTCTAGAAGCTTATGATCAGTCACATGCTTTGATTTGAACACTGTCTGAATACATGAAGATTCTGAATTGAAAACCGACCATCCTGTTAATTTGCAACCATTACATAAAGTGGTTTTGGTTATCCAAAATGTAGCCAATATAAAATACTAACAGTAACAACTCGCCCCAACGACATAAAATTGGCCGCTTTTGGCTCCCTCAAATTAGGCTTCCTAAGAGGTAATCCATCCTGGTACTACTCTCGCAAATGCACGTTTAACTGCGGAGTTCTGATAGGTGCATGACCATTACAGCTTTAAAATGCGTTGTGTCAAGAATAGTGCGAATATACATATAAGTACATACCCATTCCCATACCTAGGCGATGTGGGATGCCACACTTTTTATGGGGAAGTAACTTGAAGAATTTAAATATCAACTTGTTAGGTGGCCCAAGTTTTGCTCTCCAATTTTTGAGGGAGGATTAGGGATCAGAAATTTGAGTATGTTCAATCGCACTCTGCTAGATAAATAGTTGTGGCACTTTGGGATTGCGAGAGATGTGTGGTGGAGAGTACTGATGGACTCCAAATACGGCAGCTTATGGGGCAGCTGGTGCTCTTTTGAGCCAGCAAGAGCTTTTGGGGTGTGGGTGTGTAAGAACATCAAAAAAGGTTGGGATTCCTTCTCAAGCTACACTAGATTTGTTGTGGGGGATGGTACCAAGATTAGCTTTTGGCATGATTTGTGGTGTCGACATGTCACGTAAGGTAACTTTTCTAGCCTAATTTGGTATTGCTTGTGTGAAGGATGCCTCTGTTCCGAATAATTTGGAGTTTTTGGGCGGTTCCAACTAGTGGAACATAAGCTTTACTAGGGAGGCTCACAATTTGGAAGTGGATTTTTTTTTGCTTCCTTTTTTTCAAGCGCTTTATTCAATTAAAGTACCTAGATGTAACGAAGACAAGTTGTGGTGGGTCTCCTCCAAAAAAAGTTTGTTCAAGGTCAAGTCCTTTTACTCATTGGCTTGCTCAGGAGGCAGTTGCTTTCCTTAGAAAAGTATTTGGCGCACTTAGGTTCCTTCAATGGCGGGTTTCTTTTCGTGGTCAGTAGCTCTTGGTAAGATCCTTGCCCTAGACAATCTCAAGAAGCAGAGTACTCCATAAAGTAGAAGTCATGATAAATGAATGCTATCTATGCAAGAGACTGAGGAGTCTGTGGATCATTTTCTTTTTCACTGGGACATGGCTTCTACTTTATGGAGTACTCTCTTCAGTCATTTCGGGATGTCTTGGTTATGCTCATAAGGGTTATTGACTTGCTTGCCTGTTGGTGGTCCTTTAGAAGGCTAAGAAGTGCTACGGTGTGGAAAATGACACCTATTTGCCTCTTTTGGTGTTCATGGTGGGAAATGAACAATTTTAGTTTTAAGGGTTTGGAAAGTACTTGGAGGAGATTTCATCCTGGTTTTGCCATACTTTGTATCTTTGGACTACGGCTTATGTGCACCATTTGTCATTTAATGTTGATGATTTTCTTGTTTGCCTTTCTCATTCTATTTAGGTGTGTGCGTGTTTTTTTTTTTTTTTTTTTGTTTACTCTTTATACTAAGTGGCGCCTTAAGCTTTTAATGAGATTGGTTTCTTATTCTTCCTTTTTTTTTTTTTTTTTTTTTTTTTTGTTTTAAAAAAAACGTGATAAAAAGAATGGATGAAAGGATTTGCGAAAAAGAAATCATTCAAGCTTGCCGAAGGTAATCGAGTTTTACGGCAATAACCAACTAATATGACTGTTGAGTGGTTATAATAATGCACGTAGTAAATGGACCAACCTCAGTGAATTTATCGTGCAACCAGTGGAATGAAAAACAATTTACTCCTCCAAGTAAAGTTCATTTTCCAAAAACCAATAGAACCTAAGCGCATGTTGGGTAACTCATGTTTTTTTTTTATTATTATTTATGAAAAATTTGTTTGGGTGAATTTTTAAACTCAAATTCTACTCAAATTTTTATAATTTTGTCTGGAATTCTCTAAACCATTGAAACATAATTTTAAAAAACAATTTTTTTTTTTCGGTATTCGTAATTTTGAATATAGTAAAAAATAGAATAATACAATACAAAAAAATTGCATACCCAAACGAGTTCTAAATCACCTGATTGAAGAATTAATGCTTTTTTGTATAAGAGATATAATATATATTACCATCCCTAGATACAACTCTTGACCATCTTTACCTATGTGATAACTTTTACTTTAATTTTTATCAATAAAAGGGCTTGTAATAAAGAAAAAAAAAATCAATGACTAATTTTTACTCTCATTTCATCCCAATTGTATGCCAATTGTATAAATTTTTTTAAAACATATCATTACTTTTGAATGATATGATGGAATTTAATTAACTATTGATATGATGGGGCCTTAATGCTCATTTGATCTTGTTCATTGACTAACAAATCAATCTTGAACTTAAAGCGAATTAAGTGTGAATAAATCTAAACTTCGTCATTAGTTTGGTATGTTGAGCAACACTGAAAATAACAATACTTAATTAGAGCACTAGCAGCAGATTCCCAACCATTTTTCCTATATTTAGGGATCAAAACTACTTTTTGCTTCCCTATAAAAAAATACCCCACAATAGATTCCCTTACTTTTCCCTATATCAATTAAATATTATTTTTTTACTCTTATTTTATTCTTTTTCTCTCTTTCCTACTTTTTCTCTCTTCCCTATATCAATTAATTATACTTATTTTTTATTAAAATAATACATAGGGAATGAATAGTAGACATGTATACATAGGGAATCACTATTCATTCCCAACTCCCTCATCTAAATATAGGGCATCTGCTGTGGGAGGTTTTTTGATGTTTTTCATGAAATTTTCCCTAAATATAGGGAAGGGAACCAATATAGGGTAACTGTTACTAGTGCTCTTAGACAAAAAAAAAAAAAAAAATTGATTTAGTTTTATTTTCTATATATAAAGATAAAGATCATTAGTAGTTGAAGTGTAATTTTGAATTAATTAGCAAACTTTCCAGATATAGACTTATGGTTTGATGGCCAAGTAAAATGGTAATTTAACACCCCCCACAGTAGTTAGTAAAAGTAACTAACTAATAAGGAGTAAGTAGCAGTGGAGTCTGGAGAGCCTGGTGGGTTGGGAGCTGGTGTGGAGGCTTGGAAAGCCCAGGTACGGTTTCAGGTCTCAGGCTTGGATTACTCAAACAAACACTCCCCCTCTCAGTCTGTATAGCCGTTGAACCTCCTTCCTCTTCAAATCCAAAACATCCAAGGGGCAAGCTGGGGGTTATATCTTCGTATTTGTCATTAAAATAATCTCAAAGAGAGAATGGGAACTAGGGTTCCGGTGCAGCACTACAATCTTAGATCAACGAATTCCTTCATCGGAAGCCCTTTGCATGACCTCAACACCGTCGACGCTCGCCCCGCCGACATCGAAGCCATCAGTGACGTCGATCGCGACGCCGTCACTGACGACAGCATGGACAACGACGACGATTCCAATGCCGTTGTGAGCTTCTCTTTCTTCTTCGGTCACACTATCTTATATATAGATATATCTTTTTTTTTCTTTTTTTTTTTGAGGTTCTGAGACTTGATATGAATTTGTTTCTCTAAGCTGTTTATCACCTGAATAGAAGTAGATAATATGTTTTTTTTTGATAAGTAGAAGTAGATAATATATTGGCTTTGTAACGTTTACTGCCTTACCATATCAGAGGTAAGGCTTTGTATTTACAACAAAAGTTGTTTACAAAGGATAACTGTTCTGAGGAGATTAACTTTTTCTGAATGACTTACATTTGAAAATATGATAGCCTTATCATTATCTATGTTGTAAATCTTTATCTTTATCTCTAGCTTGATCTTCATTTGAGTCCAAGCTGGGGATATCGTTGACACGCCCCCTCAAGGTCAATGGTGAAGCCATGACGTTGAGCTTGCTATGAAGTAAGGCAAGTCGGGCAGTAGACATCTGCTTAGTGAAAATATCAGCAAACTGGTCACGGCTGGACAAGAACCGGATGTCAAGTGTGTTGGTGGTAACCATATCACGAACAAAGTGGAAATCAATTTCTATGTGTTTTGTACGAGCGCGAAACACAGGATTGGAGGAAAGATATGTGGTGCCAATGTTGCCGCACCAAAGACCAGTAGAGTTTTTCAGTGGGATCCCAAGTTCATGGAGGAGAGATTTAAGCCACTTTATTTCAGCTGCAGCATTAGCGAGGACTTTGTACTCAGCCTCGGTGCTGGAACGGGACAAAATTGCTTGTTTGCGACAGCTCCAAGAAACAAGATTTTGACCAAGGAAGATACAGTAACTGCTAATGGATCTCCTGTCATCACGGTTGCCTGGCCAATTTGCATAAGAGAATGCTTGTAGTAACATAGAGTTGGATCTTTGGAACTGTAGCCCAAAGTGAATTGTCTGTTTTAGGTAGCGTAGGAGACACTTAACAGATTGCCAATGAAGCACTGTAGGTTTCTGCATAAATTGAGACAATTTGTTGACAGGTAAAAGATATGTCAGGTTGTATAATGCAGAGGTATTGGAGGGCACCTACAGTGCTCCTATACAAGGTTGGGTCTTTAAAGGAAGCACCCTCAAAGGCAGATAAGCTGGTTGCAGTAGACATTGGCGATGCCACAGGCTTAGCGGCCACCATATTAGTGCAGCGAAGAATGCTCAGAATATACCTTTGTTGAGACAGCAGAGGAACACCAAGTGTGCATACTATCTCAATTCCCAGGAAAAAAAATTAAGTTTCCCAAGGTCTTTGATGGAGAAATCATAACGTAGGGGAACTAACAAATCATCAATAGTAGAAGCCTTTGAGCATTTTATTGTTATATCGTCTACATAAATCAAAATGAACATGGTGAATTCAGGAGATTTGAAAATAAACAGGGACATGTTTGAGTGTGAACCGTGAAAGCCAAGTTCAAGTAACAATTACTCAATTTGAAGAACCATGCTCTTGGGGCTTGTTTGAGCCCGTAGAGAGCTTTTTGTAATTTGCAAATGTGGTTGGAAAATTATGGATGAGAGAACCTAGGGGGTTGGGACATGAACACATCTTTAGCTAAATTACCATGTAAGAAAGCATTATTCACGTCAATTTGACGGATAGGCCAACAACAGAAATTGCAATAGAGAGCATAGTGTGTACTGTAGTGGGTTTTACCACTGGGCTGTCAGTTTCTCCATGTCCACTTCTGGATGTTGATGAAACCCCTTGGCTACTAACCTTGCCTTATAGTGTTCAATTAGAATCATCAGCTCTTCTCTTTATTCGGAAGACCCACTTGCATCCAATGACGTTCCTAACGGCAGAGGTGGGAAACAGGGCCCAAGTGTTGTTCTTGAGAAACACGTCAAACTCAGCATTCATCGCTTGACGTCATTTCAGATGCTTGAATGCTGAGGAATAACAAGTGGGCTCAAGATCGTCCAAGTCGGTGGTTGTGAGCAAAGCATGAGGAAGAGGATATTTTTTGTAGTGCCATCAAGAAATGTTTTTGGTTTGGAGATATTATTTTTGGAATGAGTAATCATTGAGTGGGTGTTTAGGGGGGAACAACAGGGGGTGGAGTGCGTTCACAGCAAGTAGTAGGAGATGAAAAAGAGTTGTTAGGTGAAGAAGAAGATAAATAATCTGTGGTTGAAGAAGATACTTGGGGAGAAGATAACTGGGGCAAGTGCAGAGCACTTGAGGTTGGATGGATCTAGGCCACGGGTTGAACATCCTCTTGTTGTTGAGGAGAAGTAGTCACGGCTTAAGAAGAGTCTTCAATGAGCCGTAAGGTAGTAATGGGCCTTGAGGGAGAGAACATGGGTTGAATAAGTGAAGGAAGCACACTAACGCTAGAATGTAAAGGAATAGGCGCAGATGTAGTTGTAACAGCTTTTGTAGCAAATGGAAAATATTTTCTTGAAACACTACATTACGTGAAAAATAAACTCTCCCAGTTGGAACATGGAGACACTTATAACCTTTATGGCGGAGACTGTAACCCATGAAAACACACTGAAAAGAGCGAGGTTGTAGCTTGTTAGAGTTGTAAGGCCTGAGATTAGGCCAACAAGCACAACTAAAGACACGTAAAAATGTGTAATATGGAGGAGACTTAAAGAGAACATCATATGGAGATTTCTATTTAAGTGCAGGAGTGGGCATATGATTTATCAAGTGGCAAGTGGTAACAAATGTATCATCCCAAAATTGAAGTGGAAAGATAGCATGGAATAACAAGGCAAGGCCCGTTTCCACTATATGGTGGTGCTTTCTCTCAATAGCACTTTTTTGTTGATGAGTGTGAGGGCAAGAAATAGGATGAGAGATACCATTTTTCTAAAGAATTTTGGAAAGAGAGCGGTATTCACCACCCCAATCTGATTGTACAGATTTTATTTTCCGAGAAAAAAAGCGTTCTACTTAAGTCTAAAATTGAATAAAAATAATAGATACATCACTTTTACAAAAACCCATGAATATCTACTAAAATCATCAAGAAAAGACACGTAGTACCTAAAGCCAGATGAGGAACATATGGGTGACGGACACCATACGTTCGTGTACAAAAGCTCTAAAGGATGAGTGCTATGTGTATGGATAGAACTAAAACTAAGTTGATGACTCTTTGACCCTAAACAAGCAGAGCACGTGGAGTCCTTATTGTTAAGGAAGGGAAGCTGAAATTTTGAGAGAAGACGAAACAGAACTTTGAATGGCAGATGACCCAGTCTCGAGTGCCAGCCAAAGACCGAAATCCTTTCAGCCACCATGGCGGCTAGTTGATGCGGTTTATTGGAAGCAGAAGATGGAGTAGAGACCGTGACTACTCAGCCCGCTTAAGAGTGTTGTCCCCGTTAACCTCATCCTTCAGAAGAAAATGAAAAGGGTGAAATTCGAAGTAAGTATTGGTTTCTTTTGTAAATTGATGGACTAGTTTCTTCATTATTTGTAACAGTTCTTTCATACATCTTGATCGGAAAAGAATCAATAGAAAAATAAAGAATCGGAATTGATTGATATATTTATCGAAACAAACGAAAGACAAAGCATAAATCATGTATCAACTAAGCCCCTTCGGGGACCTGCTGAATAATAATAAAGAGGAATCCCATGTAAATAGCATGTCCGAAATGTAAACTTAATGTATCCATATGTAGATATCTATAGTGAATCATAAGTTATTAGGAGTTCTATAGCACATATTGGGAGCAAGTTTTTCTTGATTTGTGGAACATGTAACACATCATAGAGATTGAAATGAAAATAGGGGGTAGAAATTTGGGCATTCCCAACATGTTTTATAAATAGCCCAGTACCATTACGAAATCGAATCTGATTTGAGCCACCATATTCTTCAGCCTTCAAATTGAGATTGGCTAAGTTAGACGTGATGTGATGAGATGCACTGGAGTCGGGGTACCAATCGGCATTGGTAGTGGACTGAGGAGAAGCCATAAATGCTTGCATATTTGAGGAGGAATCCCATTGATAGTGGTTGTCAAACTGATGGTAGCCATCGAGAGCTACATGTCCAGTTTTGTTGAACACCTGCCAAATTGGACGAGATGTGGAGGAGGAGAAACCTCTTCCACGCCCACTGCTGTGATTGTTGGGCTGGGAGTTGGAGTGGAATGGAAATTATCACGTCCATAACTTGAAGTGCAGTGTCGTCCTCCTCGAATGGGTTTCCCTTTAGCAGCAAAGTTAGCACCTGCAAGAGAGACATCCAAAGAGGAAAGCTGATGGGTAATCCGCTGCTCATGTGCCAAAAGATGGCCATAGATTTCGTCAAGTGTCATGGGCTCCACACAGGTAGTGACTGAGGTCACGAAGGAGTCATAATCTGTTTTGAGTCCTGCAAGAAGAAAAGAGACTACTTCAAAGTCATTCAAGGGTACCTTTTGGAAATAATCCACAATGGAGGTGTTGCTCTTTTTTATAGTGTCAAGCTTATAATGAACTTGCGTTATTCGTGCTCAAGAATGAGACGTGAACAAGCATTCAAGGGTGAGCCACACATCTCTGGATGTTGCACACTTGACAACATGCAACAAAATGGATTTTGTCATGGACGAGGTGATTGCGCCAAGGATCAGTCTATCCTGCATGTTCCATGCCAAGAGGCTGGATTTGGAGTGACAGTGGCTGCACCCTTGGGTTGCGTGGTAATGGTTTGAGGTTAACTTGATATTGTGCCATCCACAAAGCCATAGAGAGAGTGACCCTTTAGGATACGGACAACCGTAGTCTTCCACAAGGTATAATTATCTCTTGTGAACTTGTGTATTACGGAATTGTGGAGGGAAGTGGCAGCTGAGGCAGTGGTTGTGACTGGAGGATTTGAGGCGGAAGCATTGGTTGATGAGGTGGAGGATGGGGTTTGGGTGTCAGCCATTGGAAGAGGATTTGAGAAAAAAATTGACATTAGTCAGTTGGACTTTGATACCAAATAGAAGTAGATAATATGTTGGCTTTGTAATGTAGTACCTTACCATATCAAAGTTCCTTTGTATTTATAAGATAAGTTATTTACAAAGGATAAACTATACAGAGGAGATTAACTTGATCTGAATGAGTTACATTTGAAAATATGATAGCCCTATCATTATCTATGTTGTACATCTTTATCTTTATCTCTAGCTTGATCTTCATTTGAATCCAAGCTGAGGATATCGTTGACAACCTGCATGCAAATTAATGAAATCTATGTGATATTTCTTTCAGGACCTCATGCACGATTCCTATAGGACTTCTTTACCGCTTCACAGTGTAGGAGTTGAAGAAGATCGCTCTAGCCTTGAGAACAATAGACCTGCAAGGGGTTCCTATGATATCTTGACAATTGAGGGTAAAATTGATCTACAAATGGAACTCTTATTTGGTTTTCAAATTGAATTTCTGCAGACTAATTGTGCCTTTTATGGGATTACTGATTTGAATTGTTGAACTTTGAACTAGATGTTTCGCCTATTGAATCAGCAAGGGCAAGATTTCTACAAATTATTGTGGATCATTTTATTCATGATCATGTGATTGAAGTGGCTGATTCCGAGGCTGACTATACTGCTCAGTCTGGACAAGATAAACTGAATAAAAGGAAGACGAGAGAGGTCCAGTATGAAGGCGACCCAAGGTTCGCTTTACCCTTGATGTATGTGGCAAATTTGTATGAAACTTTAGTTAATGACGTAAATAATAGGCTTGCTTCCTTGAATGGTATTCGTGAGAAGACCATTGCTGTAGCCCTTGAGGCAGCTGGTGGTTTGTATAGAAGGCTGGCTAAGAAATTTCCTAAGAGAGGTATTACATTTTCCCTCTTTATGCGCCTTTTTGAGATAAACAATTTGAATTCATCTACTTGTATGTACTTGAACTTTGAATCTTTTTAACATATAGCATTTGGGCTTCTATTTTATTGCTAATAGTGTTTGATGGTAAGGTAAGTAAGTGAACTTTGATGGTTTTTTTTTGGGTTATGACATCTAGCCTCTCCATAGAAATTTAGTGTCTGTATCTTAATGCTTTTGTCAGCAGGACCATATACTTTCAGAAGGAGAGAATTGGCAACTTCTCTGGAAACTAGGACAAGATTTCCAGAATTAGTGATACAAGAAGAAAAGCGAGTTCGGTTCGTGGTAGTCAATGGTTTGGATATTGTTGAAAAACCAAATAGCATGCCAATTGATGATGCCGAGTGGTAAGTTATATGCTTGTTTCTTATGTTGAGAAGGAGTACTTTTCCACCTCACTATTTGAGGTGTGCTTATATATTTCTAAGTTATATTCTTGTTTCTTATGTTGAGAAGGAGTACATTTCCACCTCACTATTTGAGGTGTGCCTATATATTTCTAAATTGTTTGCTCATGAATGCAGGTTTAAACGATTGACTGGTCGAAATGAAGTAGCTGTCTCTGCTCGAGACTATAAGTTCTACTCTCCAAGACACAAGTATAGGCGTGTTGCATCAAACTTAGTCTCCAACATCCCTTGTTTGCCTGTAAGTGTGATATTCCTGTATTTATCCAACAAAGGGGTCATCCTAGATGTCTATTTGAAATTATAAGACTGAATTGTTTCTTAGATAACATTTAAACTTAAAGGTGCTTATATTTTTTAAAAAAAAAGAAAAAAAACAGTTCACCTTCTAGAATAAGACCACCGACTGATGGTAATGACCATACTATTTTTTATTTTCTTCAACATTTTATATTCCAACATTTTCTTGTCTCCATAGTGACAATAGATCCATTCACAAAGTTCGTATAGAAAATATAGGGCCATTCAACTTCAGTGGCATGTTACACATCTTGATTGCTATGCCTTACTGAGTAAATTGAGGGTGGAGGTAACTTTTTTTTATTTCTGATGTGCTTATTTTTCAGACGTTTCCTGTTACGGACAATTCTTGTCCATTGGCTACTGCTCAAGATTTCCACTCTGTAAGTGAAGTAAGAGTTGCTTTCTTGCTCAATTTTGTGCAATTGAGTTTTCTAATGCCTGAGTCTGTGGTTTGTGTTTAATAAATAGCCACATCTAGGTGGGAGTGGGTCAATGCTCATTATCAAGCATTACCTAACTTTTAATAATAAAAAAATGCTAAAATACATTTTACTCCCTCAAACTTTGGCTGCTGCTAACTTGGTTCAAGTTCCAAAACTTGCTATGTACACCCTGAAATTTTGAATTGCTATCATTGTGGCCCTTTCGTCAGGATTTGTCAATGCTGAGACTGTAAATAACCAAAATGATGGCATATTGGCTATTTTCCCAGTTTTAACGTTTAGTTTTTTAGTTCCTTCAATCCATCTCTTCGCAACTAGTAATGTTCACACGACACAAAGATATTTTCAAATGGGTAAAGAAACAATTGCAAAGGGGTCAAACTATAGAGCTATTAGAGCCTGGCTTGAGGTTGACCCTCAATAATCAGAATCGGAAGAGTTCTTTCTAGAAGTGAAAGTCAACGCTCTCATCTAGTGCTTAGTTATCATGATTTCCTTTTTCTTTTTTCTCCTTCTGTTAACTAGGTGTTTTCTCTTGTTCCTGTGTACCTGGGTGTGCCTTACGCTTTTAATGACACTTCGATTACTTATTAAAAAAAAAGAGTGAAAGTCAGCCCCTTTGGGTAAACCCCATGTTTGATATCATGTTCATGTTGGAGGGTTGCTGCGTTGGAGCCGATATTCCTTTGCCAATCCCACGTCTCAATCTTTCCTGGCATATCCTAAGACATTTTGTTAGATTACATTTACCATTGTTTATTAATTTAATATTGTAATGGTAGTTGAACTCTTTAGAATTTCATTTTATGAGCTGAATTTTTTCAGTTTTTTTTTTACCGAGAGAGAGAAAAGATTTATTTCAAGAATTTTACGCCTTTGACATTGTTTGCAATTCAGTTGATGTTGGCCTAGGAGAAGGTGGGGTCCACTAGGGTCAGTTAAATTCAAAGCTTATTGTCTATGATTTGGGGTTTCACTTGGTTTTTGTGGTAGTCTCATGAGGTCTAAGGTTCAAATTCCCTTGGGTGCAAACAATTCTTTGGGGCCAGCTCACCGGCGAAGCTAGATTATTACCCGATCCGTGTTGAGGGGATGCTTTACATGGGTCCGAGGTTTACCTGACAGGGGTGGGTACACGAAGTGGCCCTGTCTTGGAGGGGTTTCTCGTCATAAAAAAAAAAAAAAAAGAATGGTGTTCAAAGACATTTGATCTTTGGAACATCCATGGCATATATATATATTTATGAATATCCATGGCATATATTACTACTAAAGCTAGAATCTTGTACCCAATGGTAATGGTTTAGGACTTGATACAAAGTCATTGTTGAGCTTCCTTTTAGCTTTCCATTTGAGCTCTGCAAACTAGGAAATTTTGTAAATCACGAGAAATGGAAGTAGGGCTGGAGAGAGAGAATTTGGCCAGATTTTTGTGAGTATATGGGGGTTTTTGAGAATCAATCGCGGCCTTATGTCGACAAGGTTGGTGGAGGAGAAATCTAACTAGGGGAGCAGGGACAAAACACGATTTCTCATGGGGGCCAAAGTATGAACAGATGTTAAGCCTAGATTTCATGTATATATATATATATACATATATATTGATGGAAAATTTCAAAACTGGGGGCCTATGGTCCCCCAGCCCCCTGGTTTTGTCCCTGTTGGGAGAGTGGTGGATTTTCGTGGGTGGAGGGTAGAGAGAGAGAGAGAGAGAGAGAGAGAGAGGACATGATGCTGGAGATCACATGCTTTATGGATGAGGTGTTTAGGTGGCTATGTGGATGTCAGATATAAGGAGAAGGAAAAAGAGAGTGACGTATCTGAGCAGATGGTTTGATGGGAAAAAAGGGTCTAAAACGTGGACTGGTCACTCAGCATGGACTGAAGGAGGCCACCAATTCTCTACAATGATGCCTAGGGGACACCATCTCTCCCAGACTGCCTTTCTTGGACCATTTTTGAAATGATGATTTGTGGAGGTTAATTCATAATCAGGGGCAATTCCAGGGGCAATTCCAATATTAGAAGGGGACTATATAGGCAAGTTGGGGAAGGGGGGTTGGGGGGTAGGGGGGGTTGTATTCATCGATAATAAGAATGATGTTTGGATCTATTTGTTATGGAACTTTAGATTGAAATGTGAAGCGAATTGGCTACCAAACTGATAACTGATTCCTTAGGATTCCAATGCCCTGTTGCAAACCCCACCCCCCCCCCCCCCCCAAAAAAAAAAAAAATCATTAAGGAGAGTCCTCTTCGCTCTCCGTGATAATTTTTTTTTTTTTTTTTTTTTTAGTTCTTGTTTTTCTTTTTTGATAAGTAATCGAAATATCATTAAAAACGTAAGCCTTCAGGTACACATCAAGTATACAAATCGACTACTCATCTAGGCGTGATCCATGAAAACCCAAATCGGCCGAAGAAAACATTCCAAATGGCACAATTAACCTCACAATGAAGTAGAAGCTGGTCCACAGACTTCTCATTCCTATTACACAAGAAACACCAATAAAAAAAACCCACCCTCAACGGAACCCCAAACACTTTTCCAAGGAAAAAACATAAACGATTATGACAACCCATGACATTGTAGAAGAATTTAACACCAAAGATCCCCCTTGTTTTACTTTAGTAATTTTTCCTTGCGAGACATTTTTGTTCAGCTTCATTATGCAAGAATGGTCCTCACTCGCTAATGTCAAGTAATATCTACTTTATATTCATAATGCATGGGGACTAAATTATGCTATTACTGATTAGGAACATGAACGTAGCAACCTGTCTTTGGTTTGAAAGTTTGTACACTACCACATTTTTCTCTGCTACATCCCCCCTATTTTTTTATTGTTTTTTGCCTTTTATTTTGTTTCATTGCTTGAGTTTTATCTGCACACTGGTCTAGAAACAGTGCGACAAATCATCGTTGCCATGAACAACTGTACTGGATTAATTTCAAATAACTATCCTACTCATAAGACATCGCAATCATTGTACAACCCAACTAAAAATGGAATTTCAGGTACTTTAAATGTTTAGATTTTTCTGTTCACATGATATGCATTAGATCCTGTAAGCAAACATTGGAATTATGTTAATGCAAAAATTCATAGTTGCTTAGCATCAACATCCATAGAGCTTGGCTCGTGGGCATGAGGGTATCAGGACCTGAATCTGGAGTTATAATCCCCTAGAATTATGGTCTCAGCATAACAGTAACACTGTAGTTGTGTTGATGCCAAACTTTTTCTTGGCCAGCCAATGCTGTGGTAGGAGTGAAGACTGACATAAATCTGAGCTGAGAGCAGTTCCTGAGCTGGGAAAATCTAATAAGTTTAGGTTCTCACTTCTTTTCAATTACCATGTCCTCAAACTACAAGTTGAACCAAGGATTAACTCCAGAGATCTTTCCATGCACTGTATAGCTGAAAGAGACGAAATTCTGAAGTGGTTAAGGCTGGTTAGAGTAATTTGGGTTTATTCTGCATCCATTTGCTGGATGACATGAAAGCTTTTATGATGGGAAGTGCTCAGGTGTGGGGTTGACCTCATTTTCATTCACTTCACACTTCGGACCAAACCTCAATTATATTTATATGTACCGGCAACAATCAGAAATCAACTAAAATAATTCTTTGTTTTATATTTTAGATTAATTGTGGTATCATGTTATTATGTTTGTATTTGAGGTGTATGCTTATGTCTTGAAATTATTATTTTTTTAAAAACAATTTCTTCCAACTGTCTGCAGCCACAAAATCAGCAGCAGACTGTTTGCAAGCATCCTATGCAATCACTTTCTCATCAACCCCAGTTTCACTCAATTCACCAGAATCATCATCAACCCATGCACCACGCATCCCACTATGCTCACAATCATCAATGTGCTCCACCTTCTCACTTACCTGCAATTTCTCATGCTCATCAACCAACCATATCACAACAGATGGCTTGCCTACAACCTCTCACGGGTGTCCATGCTGGAGGGCGCTTGCATGTACTGGTGAGGGCTATTGCCTTGACTTGCTTTAGCTAATATTAATACTGAGAGCAGCTAGTTGAATTTGGTAAACTTTGGGTTTTACATTTATTTGCTTGACTAATTGCATGTTGCTCTTGAAGATAAGATATATAAGGTTGAGTAAATCGCTAATGTTGCTGCTTTATAACACATTTCTACTGGGTATGTTCATGAAATGGTCAACTCTATTGGTGAGCATAAGAGATCTTTTCATGAAATGGTCAACTCTATTTATTTGTGTTTTCTTTTATATTTTAAATGGCTAGTAACTTGTGCTAATATGGGACGTTTGAGTAGAACCTTTATGCATACTTGTGTCTAAACTATATGCATTTCTCTAAATATAGCCCATTGTCCTTGAGTCTTTATTGACGACTTCTTCTCTCTAAAGAATTCACTTTGCTTGATGTGCTGCTTTTTTGTTTTGTAATGAGGCTCCATTAAGAGTGATCAGAATTTGTTCATTCAAATGCAATGGAAATCAATTTTTTATTTTTTTTAAAAAAATAAAATAAAAATCTTGTTCTTTCTACCTATGTCTTTACCAATTTTTAAGATTGCTATTATTTTTTCAGCCATCCAGCCCAGCAAAGTTTTGTGACGAATGTGGGGCCCCGTACTTGAGAGACACTTCTAAGTTCTGCTCAGAATGCGGTGTTAAAAGGCTAGGAACATGATATGGCCTCCAAACCCTTTATTTTTTTGTTTAATTGTATATATATTGTTTTTTAAAATATTGGAGTATAGAATGGTTTTGGTTTTACGATTTTGTATCTACACCTTGAAAAATATTATTCAGCCATGGAAAGAACATTCGAATCTGTTGCATAGAGATATTGGGAAAACTTACAATGTTATAATGAGCTTTTCAGTATATTGATTACTTATCCAAAAGAAAAAAGATTTTGGGATGAAAACAATTAGATTATTATGATATATTTATTAAGTATACCTATCTTGTGCGTTCACCCTTAGAAAAACAAAAGCAATGGTGCTATGTACATACGACTACTTGTAAGCAATTAAGCATCAAGGTGGTAGTAAGTAGTAACATGATTTTGGAGGGAAGCTGAAAAAAGAAAAGTGACTCCTCTAGTGCGTTATGTCAAATAGTAATTATAAGTAATAAAAGAGTAACTACAGGCTTAAGACAAATGATAGAGCTAAAGAAATTCTATCATTTGGAAATCAAGACAATACAATTGTAAATTTCTTCACGTAATA
This sequence comes from Alnus glutinosa, assembly GCF_958979055.1. Classification (NCBI taxonomy): domain Eukaryota; kingdom Viridiplantae; phylum Streptophyta; class Magnoliopsida; order Fagales; family Betulaceae; genus Alnus; species Alnus glutinosa. The sequence continues at coordinate 30,707,199 of NC_084886.1, forward strand.
ATGATTTCTCATTGTTAGGGAGAATGATGGCATCTAAGACTTCAATGATTTTCTTTTGTATCTTACCATTGTTCTGAGTTTAATTATGAATTACGTGTATAAACAAACAAACTATAGAAAAACTACAATTGCCCGCATTTTTTTTTCTGAAAAATAAAAAATAAAAAATTGTGATGTACAAATGATTAATGTGATATCCTGCAATATTTTAATTTTTGCATTATTTTGTAAAAAATGTTGAATTTTGGGGAAGAACATATGAAAAAAATTGTGATTTATGTATGTCTTATTTTTATTTTTATTTTTTTAAAAAATTTTCTTTCCATTATGCCATGGAATACAATTAATTTTTTTTTTTACCTATATTTTTGTAGGAATAGTTGAATTTTTTTCAGGGAAATGAGGTCACCAACCCCCTTTACTTTTTGTCGTTTTGGCTTTAAGACCCTGTTTTTAAGACCTGAGTTTAGGTAAATTCTAAATTTGAAATTTCGGTTAGTTTTTTTCATCAAAGAGTTAATAGAAATAGGTGTGTTGAGGGTTACCTTTTGGGCCAAGAGACATGGGCCCACACGAACCAGAAGGCGGGCCAGAGCCCAAAGTAAGTAATGCCACTCTCTTAGTACAGTGGCCCAAGATCACAAAAAGAAAGAAAGTGGGAGAAACTACCACGAGGCCAACAAGTACAGTTGGTGTTGAACTAATCATTCCTCCTGAACCATGTCGTTGGACACATATAGTTCAGTCGATGCATCTCATAAGGAGGCCTATATCTTAACCCACGAGTTATTACGGTGGGTAATCCAACGACCATAATTGCATCCCACATCATTGGGGGATCGATGCCCCTACACAAGTCAAGTGCAGTCATTAATCCCCTATCATATTTCACTGAGATCTTGTCGACCCTTATGAGTTGGGAATGGTCATTCATCTCATAATACATCTCATCAAGCAATTGGTCATGCCAAGGCACGCACCATAGTCATGTACCTCGTATTAGATTTTATTGGGCCGTTGGTTAAGTCAAGGAATGTGCTAGCGTTAACCCCCCACATATCTTAGGGTGCGTTTGAAATTACCATTTTGTAGCTAGCTATATTGAGAGGCTGGTTTAGGAAATTAAGCTAGGACTACCATTAGGCCATAATTACCATTCAAGGTTAAAAAGGAAAATGGAGCATCATGCTTAGGCTTGGCACCAAGAAGCCCAAAGATGCCCCATCACTTAGCAAAGAACCGACATCAACGAATAATGAAACAGTTCAAAGGCAACTAATAAAGCAAAGAGGCTCACACATGCCCATCACAATGAAGGCCCAACATTTAGAACCTAGTTCAATACAACATCCAAAAAAGAAGCACCGCTCTGATATCAATTGTTGGAATTACATGTATAAAAAAACACTACAAAATAATCCCAGTAAAAAACATAAAAAGAACATGGTATGGAATCATACAAAAAAAAATAAAAAAAAATTGCAAGAGATACTAACAAAGGTGCAAGTAGACTACCACGACTTGGAAGCTGGTTTGATTTCTTCTCTCATTCTCACAAAAACGTGTAGAGTTAGAGTTTTGAAAATTCTAAACCTTCTACCCAATATCTCATTAAGAAACCAATAGTGTGGACTCTCAAGACTGTTCATCTAATGCCTACACAAACCTCCCTATTTATAGCACATGTAACCTAGTGGAAGTAGGACTTGGAAAAGCTCTACACTCCACATCCACAACCAATATGGTTAGACTGCTTGTGTAATTAGGTCAAACCCAATATGAGGGGGTAATAATTAGCTTGGGGAGAGACCTACAGGGAAAATAAAACTAGTTTCAATAGACCTAGGACACATATTACCTTATAACTTGTACTATGTTACTATTAATTACAATTAATTCCACTAAATAATTGTAATTGCATTTTAGTTTATTATTCAATTACTCCCAATGACTTCTTATGCTGTCACTTTAATTCACTATTTGTAGTGCCCCAGATTCTTATCAAGGGTTAATGGTCCTAATTAGGAATTTGAGATCTTTTGAATTTTTGTGTTGACCGAACCACGAAAGTTCGCGGTTCCCACTAGGAACATTCGCGATTTCCACTAGGAACATTCATGGTCCTCACCACGAACGATCGTTGACGTGTTGTATTGTGTGTTGGAAAGTACATCCCACACTTTCAGTGTGTGTGTCAGACCATACCACGAACGATCGCCTAACCTAATTTTATACGAACGTTCTCGATTCACTTGACAATTCACCAAAAGCCAAATCAGTTGATTATTATCCCACTTCGATTTCTTCTCCTATAAATACACCTCACCATCGCCCTTTTTTTCTTATTTCTGCCCATTTTGTCAGTAAATTCTTAAGAGAGGGTGAGAGTGTGTTTTGGAGAAAGATAGAGAAAGAGCTCTTTTAGTCTTTAATTTTCAAGAGAGGTACATCCTTAACTCGATTCTTAAGTGGTTCTTACGTTGTTTTCGTGACCTAGCCTACTGTTTTGTTAATATATCTAGTTAGTTTTACATCCTTGCTTAGTGATGGAGATCAAGGCACCGCTTTGAAGGATCTCGTTCAAGTACCAATTGGACCGGTTACGAGAGCACGAGCAAAGAAGTTCAAGGATGTGCTCAACGGACTCATCCAAGAGTTATGGGCTCAAGCAAATTCGAGGAGGCCCATTGAGCATGATCCACGTGGGCAACAAAGAATTGTCACCTTGATTCAAGTTCTAGAAGGATCCGGTCAAGGCTAAGAACTGCTGAGATTGTTCGTTAATTTAGAAGGATCGGATTGCAAGACTTATTTTCTTTACCTACCTAAGATCTTTATTTATTTTCTTTCCTTGCTAGGAATTGATTTGTTTACTTATTAGGATTAGAACTACTTTCTCCGCAAGTAATTTTCTTGTATAAATAGGTGTACCTACCATGTAATCGAGGAGACATTGATGATTCATAAAACTTGTGAGGTTTTATTCTCTTTGGTTCTTTGAAGAACTACTCGAACTTATCGGGATTTCCCGTGGCGTTCATCTCGACTTATCAAACGGAGTTTCCACCACCGTTTGTGGCGTCTTCCTTATACCGAGGTTCTTGTTTTCTCATAAACAACGGGTCGAGGTTTTTCCATTCGAATCTGTCCTTAGAACGGTCTTAGGTTCCCTTTCGTTGTTGGGTCTCGTTATTCTTGACGGGGTTCACATCATTTGGTATCAGAGCTCACTTTCTAGTTCAGGTTTGCATATCCCTTCACATCACTATTTTGAAATTTTATTTCATTATTCTTAAAAGCCAGTTGCTAATCATCAAAAAAAAAAAAAAAAAAAAAAATCGTGTCAAAATTCAGATTTGTGATTTTCGCGAATCTTTGCTTTAATTTTTCAGATTTGAAATTTTCAGATTTGAATTCCATTCTTAATTGATTACGCGAATCTTTGCTTTAATTTTCAGATCAATAATTTCAAGATTTGGATTTTCTTTTCATATCTGCAACTTCCATCTTTGAATTACATGTCGCTTTCAATTGTCCTTTGTATAGTTTCATGTGCTTGTTGAAATCTGATCAATCGTTTTTGGCAATTACAATTATTATTGCTGCTTGTGACTAGAAAAAAAAAATAAATAAATAAAAAAAATAAAAATAAAAAATAAAAAAAATTTCATTATTCTGTGCTTCCAAAATTCCAAACTGTCATATTCCTTCTATTTCTAATCTGAAAATTTCCATATTCCTTGTGTTCAAAAGGAATATGGAAATTTTGATTCCTTGAGTAGTTCTGGGTGAATTGTTGCTGGAAATTTTGAGTTGTTTGTTTAGTTTCAAAAGAACTAAGAGAGAATTATCGAGTGGAAAAAAGGCAAGAGTGGTGAAAACATCAGAGGGTAAAAGCCATATTATTTTGAGTGAAACACGAGTGGAGAGTGATCCACCTTCTTGAGTGTAAACACGTAAGGGAGTGATTCGTGAGGATCTTTTTTTCTTTCTAACCTTTGTTTTGCAGCAATCATGTTTCACGATAGTGGTAAGAGCATTGTCGAAGGTGATACAAAATTGGCCGATCCGAAAATGTTTATGGAGGCCATGATGAGTGAGATGAGGCGAGTGATGAAGATGGAGATGGAGCAGGTTTACGAACGGATAGATCAGATGGAGAATAGACGTGAGAAGCAACCACAAAACGGTCGTAATTTTCGTAGAAGGGAAAGAGTTCCACCGAGGGAGGAGGATGAAGAGCGTTATGGGTCTGGTTTTGATGAAGAAGAAGATCGGAGTTCCATTGTTAACAATAGGAGACCTGGAGGAAGATTTAGAGAAGCTAGGAATCGTGAAGATAACAACTTGGGTGGTATTAAGATGAAGATTCCGTCCTTTCAAGGTAGATCTGATCCTAAGGCATATCTTGAATGGGAGAAGAAGATGGAGTTCGTGTTTGATTGTCACAACTACTTCGAGACAAAGAAGGTAAAATTAGCTGTGATTGAATTTTCTGAATATGCTATTACTTGGTGGGATCAGCTTGTGATAAATAGGAGGCGGAATAGAGAACGCCCAATAGACACATGGGAGGAGATGAAAGTAGTGATGAGAAAACGGTTCGTTCCAAGTTACTACTACCAAGAGTTGTACAAAAGGCTACAAGGTCTTAGACAAAGGAGTCGAAGCATAGAGGATTACTACAAGGAGATGGAGATTGCTATGATCCGCGCTAATGTAGAGGAAGATCGGGAGGCTACAATGGCTAGATTTTTACTTGGCTTAAACCGGGGGATCCATGATAAGGTAGAGATGCAGCATTATGTGGAATTGGAAGATATGGTGCATATGGCTATCAAAGTGGAACAACAACTCAAGAGAGGGAGTGGGACACGTGCAGGCCATAACTCTAGTTCTACCTCTTGGATTGAGTCAAGCCAAGCCGCTGGACAAGTCACAAACGCCCAAACCCGAGCCCAAGTCCATGACCACCAGCCACGTTCCTCAAGGTAAAACCGAAGCCTCTACCTCTAGGAATCGTGATATTAAGTGTTTTAGATGTCAAGGCAGGGGCCACATAGCAAGTCAATGTCCAAACAAGCAAGCCATGGTGTTGCAAGCCAATGGAGAAATTGTGACCGATAATGAAGATTCCGACACCGACAACATGCCGCCATTGGAGGATGTTTCCGATGAGGAGTATTTAGCCCCTGACGCATTGACATTGGTGGCGAGAAGAGCATTGAGCTTGCAAGCAAAAGGAGTTGATGAAGTACAGCGGGAGAACATCTTTCACACAAGGTGCTACGTTAAAGACAAGGTATGTAGTGTGATTATTGATGGTGGTAGTTGTACTAATGTTGCAAGCACAATTATGGTGGAGAAATTGGGATTGCCCATGATAAAGCACCCTAGACCGTACAAGTTGCAATGGCTAAATGATAGTGGTGAGATAAGGGTGAACAAGCAAGTGTTAGTTGCATTTCGAATCGGTAAATACGAAGATGAAGTGTTGTGTGATGTAGTACCGATGCAGGCAGGACACTTATTGCTAGGGCGTCCATGGCAGTTCGATAGGCAAGTGAAGCATGATGGCTTTACGAACAAGTACTCTTTTGTACATAATCAACGATCAATCACTCTTGTATCATTGACACCGCAGCAAGTATACGAGGATCAAGTGAGATTACAAAAGGAGAGTGATCAAAAGAAAGAGAGTGAGCAAAAGAAAAAGAGTGAAAAACAGAGAGAGGCCGAGAAAAATGAGAGAGAGAAAGAAAATCAAAGTTCGGCCCTTGAGAGAAAATCAGAGAGAAAACAAAAGAATTTTTATGCAAAAGTGAGTGAGATCAAGCGGGCAATGTTTTTAAAACAGCCGATGATTGTACTTTTGTACAAAGAGGCACTTTTAAACAATAACGAACTTGACCTTGCTTTGCCTAGTTCTATTGTTTCTCTTTTGCAGGAGTACGAGGATGTCTTCCCCGAGGAAACACCACATGGGTTACCTCCAATCCGAGGGATTGAACATAAAATTGATTTAGTTCCCGGTGCAACCATCCCAAACCGACCAGCTTATAGGAGCAATCCCGAGGAGACAAAGGAGCTTCAACGGCAAGTAAGTGAATTGTTGGAGAAAGGGCACGTGAGGGAGAGCATGAGCCCATGTGCGGTTCCGGTCTTACTTGTACCTAAGAAGGATGGGACGTGGAGAATGTGCGTTGATTGCCGAGCCATCAACAACATAAGGGTTTTGTATCGTCATCCTATCCCACGCTTAGATGATATGTTAGATGAGCTGCATGGTTCTTGCATATTTTCTAAGATTGATTTAAAAAGTGGTTATCATCAAATTAGGATAAAAGAAGGAGATGAATGGAAAACTGCCTTTAAAACAAAATATGGTTTGAATAAATGGTTAGTTATGCCTTTTGGTTTGACTAATGCTCCGAGCACCTTTATAAGACTTATGAACCATGTTTTGCGTGCATTTATAGGCAGATTTGTTGTTGTCTATTTTGATGATATACTCATTTATAGCAAGAACTTAGACGATCATGTAGTACATTTGAAATCCGTTTTAGACGTGCAAAGGAAAGAAAAGTTGTTTGCTAATTTAAAGAAGTGCACTTTTTACACCGATAAGCTTGTATTTTTGGGATTTGTTGTTAGTGCACAAGGTATACAGGTTGATGAGGAAAAGGTACGTGCAATCCAAGATTGGCCGAGCCCCACAAGTGTAGGTAATGTTCGTAGTTTTCATGGACTTACTAGTTTCTACTGGCGGTTCGTGGAGGACTTCAGTAGCTTAGCCGCACCGCTTACCGAAGTGATCAAGAAGAACGTTGGATTTCGGTGGGGAGAAGAACAAGAGAAAGCAAGACTTAACATTGAGCGAAGAACGGAACAATACGCCACACAAGCCAACAAGGGACGTCGCAACCTGGTTTTTGAACCCGGAGATTGGGTTTGGCTGCATATGAGAAAAGAAAGATTCCCGGTGAAAAGACGTTCCAAATTGCTCCCAAGAGGAGATGGCCCTTTTCAAGTCCTCGAGCGTATCAATGACAACGCTTACAAGCTAGATTTACCTGGTGAGTACAATGTCAGTACCACTTTTAATGTTACTGATTTGAGTCCTTTTGATGTAGGTGATGATTTGAGGGCAAATCCTTTTCAAGAGGAGGGGAATGATGGAGATCAAGGCACCGCTTTGAAGGATCTCGTTCAAGTACCAATTGGACCGGTTACGAGAGCACGAGCAAAGAAGTTCAAGGATGTGCTCAACAGACTCATCCAAGAGTTATGGGCTCAAGCAAATTCGGGGAGGCCCATTGAGCATGATCCACGTGGGCAACAAAGAATTGTCACCTTGATTCAAGTTCTAGAAGGATCCGGTCAAGGCTAAGAACTGCTGAGATTGTTCGTTAATTTAGAAGGATCGGATTGCAAGACTTATTTTCTTTACCTACCTAAGATCTTTATTTATTTTCTTTCCTTGCTAGGAATTGATTTGGACTTTATTTTCTTTCCTTGCTAGGAATTGATTTGTTTACTTATTAGGATTAGAACTACTTTCTCCGCAAGTAATTTTCTTGTATAAATAGGTGTATCTACCATGTAATCGAGGAGACATTGATGATTCATAAAACTTGTGAGGTTTTATTCTCTTTGGTTCTTTGAAGAACTACTCGAACTTATCGGGATTTCCCGTGGCGTTCATCTCGATTTATCAAACGGAGTTTCCACCACCGTTTGTGGCGTCTTCCTTATACCGAGGTTCTTGTTTGTCATAAACAACGGGTCGAGGTTTTTCCATTCGAATCTGTCCTTAGAACGGTCTTGGGTTCCCTTTCGTTGTTGGGTCTCGTTATTCTTGACGGGGTTCACATCACTTAGTTTTGGCTTTGTAACGTCCAAGAAATTAATTACGTGTTAAAAACATGAATTAGACTAATTAAGTGAGAAATAATGAAAAATGGAGGAAAATTGCCTAGAAATGTTCAGAGGTGAGTTTCTAAGTGGTCCGTTCGGACGCACTACCCAGAAACTCACCTCTAAATGTTTCTAGGCGTTTTTCCTCCATTTTTCGAAGGCACTACCTCTATGGTGAAGAGTGCGAAATCCACACTGATCACCAGAGTTTCAAGTACATTTTCACGCAGAGAGACTTAAACATGAGGCAACAAAGATGGCTTGAAGTGTTGAAGGATTATGACATCAAAATGTTCTATCATCCTACTAAATCTAATGTAATGGCTGATGCACTAAGTAGAAAATCTCGTGATGGCGAGACCGACCTTGAAGTGCCCATGGAACAACTAGCGCAACAATTTGCAATTGTGCAGATTGATGAAGTGGAGAAGACTTGGAGAAGCATACGGGTTCTATCTAACTGAAGAGGGGACATTGGAGACTAGGAATGGGAGAACAGTTATTCCCAATGATGCTAAGTTGAGAAGGGAAATTCTTGATGATGCCCATTAGACTTAGTATATTGTTCATCCCGGCAAACAATAAAATGTATTAGGATCTAAAGAAGAAATTTTGGTGGTGTGACATGAAACGTAATGTATTTAAATATGTTGCACAATGCCCTTCGTGTCAACTTGTAAAAGCTGAACACCAAAGGCCAACTGTGCAACTTCAGCCTCTTAAATGGGATCAAATCACTATGAATTTGTCGTTGGTCTACCAAAAGTACCAACCGGTCAAGATGCCATATGGGTGATTATAGACAGACTCACGAAGAGTGCCCACTTCCTCCCCCATCAAGATTACAGATTCTCTAGACAAGTTAGTAGAAATGTACGTGCTGTAACGCCCCGCTTTTACAAAAAATGTCAGTAAATTTTTTTCAATTTTCACGTGACATTACGACGTCATCAGAGTTAAATATTGGTAGCGGAATATATTTTTTCTTTACAATGACACATTAGAGCTGACTGAATAACCTCAATATATAAAATAATAACCTTTCGTTCTGATACAATAATTACATTCCAAAAAATGATAGCATACGTGCCACAGGCGGCACTAATATTACACAATCATATATTATTCTAATACAAATTAAAGGTCTCTTCCTTAATCAAACTAGCGGCTGCTCCCTTCATTCCTGCAAAAACTCGGATGTGATTGTAGTTAACACCACAATCTCATGCTGTGGCCGAGTGAATCAACGGTCCTCAACCACATAGTGAGACACTGATTTATCTAACAATATACAATGCATCCAAATGATGACAGTTATATCCACATACATACAATCATATCCACATATAATCATGATTGTTCTTTTACTATAACTCTTTACTACTCAAAGCCATATCTCTACTTATCCCATTAATTGTGCTATATGTTACCGCTAATTACAGAGCTATACCTCCTTTATTGGAACCATGCTTCCCATACTGGAGCCATACCTCCATTGCTGGAACCATAACCCCATTACTGGAACCATACTTCCAATGCCAGAGTCATAACTTTACTTACTTACCTTATCTCACTATTACTCCTTCAACCTTTGGTTTATTCGTCGGTCTTATCAGTGTATTGATACCTTGGTACCTAAACTTTCGGTTTATCCATCGGTCTAGCTAACCTCTTAATGCCTTGGTACATAAACCTTAGTTCATCTGTTGGTCTACTCAATCCACTAACGCCTTGATACCTATACCTCCAGTCTTTTTATTAACAGACTCATATCATACCACAGTATATTCATGCAAACAACATTGTATACATAATTTCAACCAAAACATGTTAAAGATATTAAATACCAAACATAACGCATACAATTAAATAAAACAACAATCACTATTGCTAAAGACTAAGCCACACGTATCATCCTTAGTGAGTAAGAAATACTCACACTTATTGCTTCAGAAAGTATCACACACAAATATTTGCTGCTATATAAATTAATAAAAACAATAGTGAATTAGTATAATTCACTAAAAATGCATTTTAATCCTATTTTCATTTCTGACTTTTAAACCTTAATATAATCTCTACTTTTGCTTAAACATTATCTTGGCATATTAATCCAATTACATTTTATTACTAATATTTTTATGCGGACTTTATTATGGCATTTATCAAGGCCTTAAATATTTATTTTCAAAACAAATCTCATAATAGCATAATATTCTTTTTATCAAAATAAATAAAACAGTTTAAAAATCACTGATTTTACAACAGAGCTTTGCAACCTAAAATAACTTGAACCTTTAATTAAATAATATCAAATCAGGTACTGTTTTAGTTATTTTAACTGAAACAGTGAGACACCAAAATAGATTTCAGCCAACTATTTGACTTAATAAATACGTTAATATAATTAACGAGTTTTATACTTTAAACACAAGTGAAATAAAATAACTTTGTATGTATTTCTTATTTTAACTTTTATAAAAATTGTGTAGAATAACGCCATTAATATATTAAATGCCTAAAATACTTTGTTTTCATCCGAGCAGCATAATGACGCTTTTGTAAAACATTTACTTTTTACTCGGACATTATAACAACGTGATTTATTATCTAAATACGCCACTTGAAATATCCTGTTTAAAACACAACTTCAAACGTTACATACTTAAAATAATAAAAACTGTAAAATCACAAAATATTAAAATAAAGTTAATAACTTAGAAATTACATAAAATAAATCAAAGCTTTAATTAAAAACTTCCCAAATATATTTTTGTAAATGCACTATATTGGCTAAGGATCGACTGAGATGGAGAGGAAGTTAGCTTCTGTTTTCCCTTTTTCTTTTACTTCCTTTCTTGCTCCTTTCTTTCCTTTTATTACCTTTTCTAGAGAGTTCTTTTGTCCTCTTCTTTTTGTTCTTTCCTTCATTTCTTTTTGCTTTTTATTTTTTATTTTTATTTATTTTTATCTCTTTTTTATTCTTTTTCTATTCCATTTGACCGAGAGACAAGAAAGTATGGAGACTTCTTTTTCTTTTGTCTTTTCTTTTCTTGTTTCTTTGCTTTTCCTTTGTAAGAGAGTAACTAAAAACAAGACAAAGAAGAAAGAGAGAGAGAAGGACTATTGGAGAGTTTATTTTTTTATCTTCTTTGTTCTATTCTTTTCAGTTGAGCTTCTAAAAGTAAGAGACATAGTGAGTGAGAGAGAGTTTCTGGTTTGCCTACAAGAATAGAGGGAGTTTGATGGAATTTCTGCAGCTTTTAAAAGAAGAGATGCTGCAGATTTTCTATTTGTTTTCTACTATGAAGAACCGAGAAATGGAGAGTTTGAGGGATTTGCTGGGGAAATGAGAGAAACAGAGAGTGAAGAAGAAGGGTGATGCGAGAAAGGGGTAGGGGCTGCCTACCTTTTATAGTTCAATGGTTTGGATCATGCCCAAGTGTTTTGCAACCAAGGGCTGAAGTTGCAGCAAGTGGGCGTGAGAAGGTGAGTCATCAGACATGGGCATCAAGCTTGATCCAATGGTTGGGAGACAACTTGGGCAGCAAGCTTGAAAAAATATCAACAAAGAGAAGAAAAAAGAAGCCACATGTGATGAGGTGCTTCACTTGAATCACTTGGACTGGGTTCACAGGCTGATGTAGATATGGGATGGGTTGTGAACGTGTGGGCTTAGTCTCACATGGGTTGGGCTAGGTTTTTAAGAAATAGAAATGGGTCCACAAATGTTATATATGAATTTTCGTCATATTTAAAGGGTAGTATGTTTCATGGGTGTTTTCGTACCCTTAACAAAATCTAAAAATTATGAAATTCGGAGGGTAGCTAGAGGACTTTGAGAAGAACGTTCTGGCTTTTGAATCGACCAAAACAGAGTTCATTGGCCCTATTTTTGTTATTCTAAAGTTTAAGGTCCGTTTGAACTTTATCAAACTAAAACTATGAACGCTTCTTAATCAATGAATATTTATTTTCATAAATATTCATATTTATTCTTTTGCCTTATTATTAGGTCTTAAATTCTATTTTAAGATATAATATTTTATATCTTAAAATCTGGGGCGTTATACATGCAAGAGATAGTAAGGCTACATGGAGTGTTTGTTTCCATTGTGTCGGACCGTAATTCATGGTTCACATCGAAGTTTTGGGGGAGATTGTAGGATGCAATGGTAACAAAGTTGAACTTTAGTACAGTGTACCACCCGCAAACCGATGGCCAATCCAAGAGACCCATTTGAACCTTTGAGGATATGCTTAGGTTGTACGTGTTGGATTTCAAAGATAGCTGGATACAATACTTGCCTTTAGTTGAGTTTCCTTACAATAACAGTTTTCAAGCAACTATTAGCATGGCACCGTACGAAGCTTTGTATGGGCATAAATGTAGATCGCCATTGTATTGGGATGAAGGTGTTGAAAGACAACTATTAGGCCCAGAAATGGTGCAGGACACGAAAGAGAAGGTTGTACTCATCTGGAAGCGGATACTCACCGCCCAAAGCTAACAGAAAATTTATGTGAAAAAGCATCTTCACAAGCTTGAGTTTGAAGTTGGTGAGCTTGTGTACCTCAAGGTGTTGCCAATGCGGGACGTAATGCATTTTGGCAATAAGGGCAAGCTCAGTCCAAGGTATGTTGGACCATTCCAAGTGCTGAAGCGAGTGAGCCCTCTTGCGTACATGGTTGAATTTCCTCCTTACTTGGCGGGCATTCACAACGTCTTCCACGTCTCTCAGCTGCAGAAATGTGTTCATGATCCCTCGTAGTATCCCTGATATTAATTAGATGTTTAAAATAAATATTGGATTAAATAAATGATTAGAATTAGTAAGATATTAGTAAAATGTCAAAAAAAACACCAAGAAAACACTTAGAAAGTCCAAAAATAGAGTTTCTGGATGCCACGTCAGGACGGGATCTGGACGAAAGCCATAGAGAGCAAACATTTGCTATTTGGAGTAGGCATCCAGACGGCTGCAACATCCATCTGGATGTCAGCCATAGAGAAGAAAATTCTGCCGCTTTTCACACACGCGATATAAAAGTGAAATGAGCAATTTTTGGCTCATTTCTCTGGAATTTTCCACCCCCTACACGAATTTCTCTTGGGTTTCCATAGAAAATCCTTGATCCATAAAAATCCAAGCCCCCAACCTCAAATTTAACCCCGGAAACGTGATCTATGAAACCCGATTTATGTTTCTACCGATTGGTTTGAGATAAAATTCTAAATTCATGATTTTTGAGATTTTTGGTTAAATCTTGAAATGTGGGAGTTTAATCTTTGTTATTCTCTAGGTTTTGTGTGTTTTGGAGCTTCCTAAACATTCTCCAAGTGTTGGGTAACATTTGGGTGAATTTTGGGTAAGTTTTCCAAAACCTTAGTTTTTGGGTATTTGTTTAAAGTGTAGGTTTAATTGTCTAACCCTAAGTAAACCTTATGGGTTAGTATTTATTGTTGTTGGGTTAAAGTGTATTGTGATTGGGTAATTTATTGGAACCCTAGAAAATTTATGGGTTTTTCATGGGTTAGCTCTTGGGGAAATTTAAGAGCTAAATATTAGTCTAGTGTTAGAAAAATGCTAAGTATTGTGCAATGTGTTGAATTGTAGTTGTACATTGCACGTTGTTGCCTAGGAAACCTAGTTGAGCTTAATATCCGTGCAGTTAAGGTGAGTATTTTACTCACTTAGAAAAAGTTATTATGCTTTTAGTATTTTATTGAAATGAAATGTTATGTTGTTTTCATATCGAACCGACACTACGTTGAGTATTTGTCTTTAAGTGCTTTAAATACTTTCATATGACTTTCATATGAATATGAAATTGTGACTTGAAGTGTGTTTTTGATGAGGCTTATTGTGTTTCAAATGACCAGTATGAATTGATAATTGTTTTAATTGAGTTTTATTCTACACTGGATTTGTGATATAAATTGTATGATTTGTGAATGCGAAATGATCCGTTGAAATATTGGTGTTTTATGAGAGAACATTGTGTGCCAAAAACATGATCATGAAATTAGAAAATATATATTGTTTTGAACATAGAGCATTTTTACACATTCAAGCCCCTTAATTTACATATATTAAACTCTTAGTTTTGTTATAGTTTGATGTTTTGTATTGTTTTTGTGTTTTCTTATATTTTACAGGTTTTGGAAGAAAATCCATCAAAGTCCAAGATTATAACGAAGTCGGCAAACTCACTTTTGGAAAGATTCAACTCCAAATTAATTTCTAATTTAAGAAAAGAGAAGTCGACAAAACCGTTATTTTTGGAAAGAATCCAGAATGAGCATGTTTCTGTAGTTTAATCATAACTTTTAGCTCAAGTATCAGATTGCAATGAAGTTGATGGAGTTGGAAAGCTAAGAAACAATGTAACAAATATGTCAGATATAGGTGTTTCCTAATTTAGACATTTACCATGCTAAAATTGCCCTGCAATAAAGGACCACAAATCTGTACGAATTTGGAATCCTTTTCCAACTTGGAATGGAATTTCAGAAAAGGAAAAGACTTATTCTATTTGGACTAGGAGACCTATTTATGATTTTTCTAGGATTTCTAGGGTTTCTAGAGCTTCTTTAATCCCTATAAATAGGCCTCTAACCTTTGAAGAGGAGACACAAGCTTTGGAAGAAGAATTGGAGGCTACTTCAAGAATAATTTTGGTTTTTCTTTCTTCCTTTGTTTATTTTTTGTATGTATATAATTTTAGTCAATATTAGTTGTAACTAATACTTTAGTTATGGCTCAATTAAAGCCCTAATCAGGTCTCTTTAAGTTTTTCAATTTGCTTTGCTACAATTTATATATTGATGCTTAACTTGATTAATTCTAGTTTCTTGAATTCCTCAGATGTTTATGTTTGGCCATCATATGTATGTGGTATGGATATGTTATTTATGTCAATTTGAATGACTGAGTCATGGGCATAATAGAGTAACGAAAGAACCCGGTCACAGGTTTTTGGATTAATCAATATAAAGACAACCAGAATAGATACCATGTTCCAATCTGAGTGTGTTTGTCAATTTCTATAGATTTATGCTTTCTTGAAGACCAACTTAATAGATACCATGCTAAATCCATCAAGGAAAAAAATAGATTGAGTATATACCATGCCTAATTCGTTGCTCAGGGAAATCAATAGCTTTAGGAGAAGATACCATTCCCTTGTGGCTGGTAAACATTAAGCATTATGTTATGATTATAGTATTGTGCATATTGTGAATCTTAATTGAGTATGATTATTAGTGGATATCGAAGCCCTACCTTACCTCCTATTATATTTCCGCAATATTTTTGTCTTTTCTTTTATTAGATCTTATTAATATTTTTATTTCTTTTCACTCATTTTAATTATTTAGGAAATCTTTTAAGCATAATTTACCAATCCTCGTGGGAATGATCTCGTATTTGCCTACCATACTATTGTTTTGATCTTGTGCACTTACGAGTAAAACGTACAAATATTTATTTATTTGTTTAGGTAGATATTTGCACAACAAGTTTTTGGCGCCGTTG